>NC_062547.1:59519732-59826958 GCF_016906955.1 Phacochoerus africanus | reverse complement strand
AACCCCACAGCAAACATCATTCTCAGCGGTGAAAAGCTGAAAGAATTTCTGCTGAGATCAGGAACAAGACAAGGATGTCTGCTCTCGCCACTACTCTTCAACATAGTTCTGGAAGTCCTAGCCACAGCAATCAGAGAAGTAAAAGAAATAAAAGGAATCCAAATTGGCAAGGAAGAAGTAAACCTATCACTATTTGCAGAGGACATGGTACTATACCTAGAGAAGCCTAAAGACTCTACCAGAAAACTGATAGAGCTCATCCACGAATTTGGCAAAGTCACAGGATACAAAATCAATACACGGAAATCAACAGCATTTCTATACCCTAACAATGAAAGAGGAGAAAAAGAAATTAGGGAAGCAATCCCGTTTATCATCGCATCCAAAAGAATAAAATACCTAGGAGTAAACCTACCTAAAGAGACAAAAGACCTGTACTCTGAAAATGTTAAGACACTGATGAAGGAAATCAAAGATGACACAAATAGATGGAAAGATATACCATGCTCGTGGACTGGAAGAGTTAATATTATCAAAATGACTATACTACCTAAGGCAATCTACACATTCAATGAAATCCCTATCAAATTACCAAGGACATTTTTCACAGAACTCGAACAAAATATTCTAAAGTTTCTTTGGAAGCACAATGGACCCAGAATAGCCAAAGACACCCTGAAAAAGAAAAACAGAGCTGGAGGAATCAGGCTCCCAGGCTTCAGACTATACTACAAAGCAACAATCATCAAAACCATATGGTACTGGCACAAAGACAGAAATATAGATCAGTGGAACAGGATAGAAAGTCCAGAATTAAGCCCACGCACCTACAGCCAACTAATCTATGACAAAGGAGGCAAGGATATACAATGGATAAAGGACAGCTTGTTCAATAAGTGGTGCTGGGAAAACTGGACAGCCACATGAAAAAGAATGAAATTAGAACCCTCCCTAACACCATACACAAAAACAAACTCCAAATGGATGAAAGACCTAGGTCTAAGACCAGACACTATAAAACTCTTAGAGGAAAACATAGGCCAAACATTCTCTGACATAAACCACAGCAACATCTTCTCAGATCCACCTCTTAGAGTATTGACAATAAAAACAAAAATAAACAAATGGGACCTAATCAATCTTCAAAGTTTCTGCACAGCAAAGGAAACTCTAAACAAAATGAAAAGACAACCCACAGAATGGGAGAAAATCTTTGCAAGTGAATCAACTGACAAGGGATTGATCTCCAAAATTTATAAACAACTTCTGCAGCTCCATACCAAAAAAAACAAACTAGCCTATCAGAAAATGGGCACAAGATCTAAACAGACAATTCTCAAAAGACAACATACAGATGGCTGAGAAACACATGAAAAGATGTTCAGCGTCACTCATTATTAGAGAAATGCAAGTCAAAACCACTATGAGGTACCACCTTACACAAGCCAGAATGGCCATCATCAAAATGTCTACAAACAATAAGTTTGGAGAGGGTGTGGAGAAAAAGGAACCCTAGTACACTGTTGATGGGATTGTAAATTGGTACAACCACTGTGGAGAGCAGTATGGAGATTCCTCAGAAAATTAAACATAGAACTACCATTTGATCCAGCAATCCCACTCCTGGGCATCTATCCAGAGAAAACCATGACTTGCAAAGACACATGTACCCCAATGTTCATTGCAGCACTATTTACAATAGCCAAGACATGGAAATAAACTAAATGTCCATCGACAGAGGAGTGGATCAAGAAGCTGTGGTACATATACACAATAGAATATTACTCAGCCATTAAAAAGAACGAAATACCGGCATTCTTAGCAACATGGATGGACCTAGAAACTATCATGCTAAGTGAAGTCAGCCATACAATGAGACACCAACATCAAATGCTTTCACTGACATGTGGAATCTGAAAAAAGGGCAGACGGAACTTCTTTGCAGAACAGATGCTGACTCACAGACATTGAAAAACTTATGGTTTCTGGAGGAGACAGTTTGGGGGGGTGGGGGATGTGCCTGGCTTGTGGGATGGAAATCCTGTAAAATCAGATTGTTATGATCATTATACAACTACAGATGTGATAAATTCATTTGAGTAATAAAAAAAAATGAAGTAAAAAAAATATCAGGAGTTCCCGTCGTGGCACAGTGGTTAACAAATCTGACTAGGAACCATGAGGTTGCGGGTTCGGTCCCTGCCCTTGTTCAGTGGGTTAACGATCCGGCGTTGCCGTGAGCTGTGGTGTAGGTTGCAGATGCGGCTCGGATCCCGCATTGCTGTGGCTCTGGCGTAGGCCGGTGGCTACAGCTCCGACTGGACCCCTAGCCTGGGAACCTCCATATGCCGCGGGAGCAGCCCAAAGAAATAGCAAAAAGACAAAAAATAAATAAATAAATAAAGTTTATACAGAGTCAAGAGACCCACAACAGCCAACACAATATTGAAGAAGAACAAAGTTGGAGGACAGACACTACCTAACTTCTGGACTTACTATAAAGGTACAGTAATCAAGGAGTTCTCATAATGGCTCAGCGGAAACAAATCTGACTGGTATCCATGAGGATGCAGGTTCAATCCCTGGCCTTGCTTAGTGGGTTAGAGATCTGGTGTTGCCATGAGCTGTGGTGTAGGTCGCAGATGCGGCTTGGATATGGCGTTGCTTTGGCTGTGGTGCAGGCCAGTGGCTACAGCTCCGATTCAAACCCTAGCCTGGGAAACCTCCAAATGCTGCAGGGTACAGTAATCAAGGCAGTGAGGTATTGGTGAGCAAAGGGACAAACAGGTCAACAGAATGGAATAAGGATCCCAGAAACAAATCCACATACATATGGTCAACTTAGTCTTGCCAAAGGAGCAAAAGCAATACACTGTTGCAAAGATAGCCTTTTCAACAAATTCATGCTGGAACTGGACGTCCACATATAACAATGACAAAAAGAATCTAGACATAGACCTCATAACTTTCACAAAAATTAACTAAAAACACATCACTAACCTAAATGTAAAAGATAAAACTATAAAACATGGGAAAATACCTACATGACCTTGAGTACAGCAGTGACTTTTTATTTTTTTCATTTTTAGTGTTCATCTTTTAAGGGCCACAGCCGCAGCATCTCTAAGTTCCCAGGCTATGGGTCAAACTGGAGCTGAAGCTGCCACCTTATGCCACAACCACAGTAAAGTGCGATCTGAGCTGTGTCTGCGACCGACACTGCAGCCCACAGCAACGCTGGATCCTTAACCCACTGAGCAAGTCCAGGGATCAAACCTGCATCTTCATGGATACTAGTCGGATTCATTAACCATTCAGCCACGATGGGAACTCTAGTAATGACTTTTTAGATACAACACCAAAGGCATGATCCATGAAAGCAAATGATAAGCTGGACTTCATTAAAATTAAAAACTTCTGCTCTACAAACGACACTGTCAAAAGAATGAGAAGACAAGTCAGAGGCTAGGAGAAATATTTGCAAAAAACACATCTGATAAAGTCTGTTACCCAAAATATACAAAGAACTCTTAATATTCAACAATATTAAGAGTGGCTCAGTGGATTAAGGACCCAACGTTGTTTCTGTGAGGATGCAGGTTTGATCTTTTGGCCTCCCTCAGCAGGTCAAGGATCCAGCACTGCTATAAGCTGTGGCATAGGTCGCATATGTGGTTCAAATCCCGTATTTCTGTAGCTGTGGCATAGACCCCAACTGCAGCTCCAATTTGACCCCTGGCTGGGAAACTTCCACATGCTACAGGTGTGTCTGTAAAAAGAAAAAAACCAATTAAAAATGGGCGAATTGGAAGTCCCTGGTGACTCAGTGGGTTAAGGATCTGGCATTGTCACTGCTGCAGCAAGGATTTGATCCCTGGCCTGGGAACTTCCAAATGCCAAGGGCGTAGCAAAAAATAAATAAATAAAAAAGAGAGGGTCCAATGACCTTAACACACACCACACCAAAGATTTACAGATGGCAAATAAAGATTATGAAAAGATGCTCCACATAATGTCATCAAGAAAATGTGTATTAAAATAATGAGGAGCTTCTGTCGTGGCTCAGTGGTTAACGAACCCATTTAGTAACCATGAGGACTTGGGTTCGATCCTTGGTCCCACTCAGTGGGTTAAGGATCCAGCATTGCCGTGAGCTGTAGGGTATAGTTCGCAGACGCAGCTTGGATCCCGAGTGGCTGTGGCTGTGGCCAGCAGCTACAGCTCCAGTTCAACCCCTAGCCTGGGAACCTCCATATGTCGCTAGTGTGGCCCTAAAAAGACAAAAAAAAAAAAAAAGTAATGACTATCACTACACATCTATTAGAATGGCCAAAATCCAAAACACTGACAAATCAAATGTTGATACGGACATGGAGCTACTAAAACTCATTCATTGCTAGGGAGAATGAAAATGGTACAAGCCTCTTTGGAAGACAGTTTGGCAGTTTCTTACACTTCTGCAGGTGTGGCCCTAAAAAAGCAAAAAAAAGCAAAAAAAAAAAGTTGAAAATTTATGTCCACACAAAAACCCTGCACAGAGATGTTTACAGCTGCTTTGTTCATAACTGCAAAAACCTGGAAGCAATCAAGATGTCCTGCAAAAGGTGAATGGACAAATAAACTGTGGTGCTAAAAAGAAATGAGCTCTCAAGCCAAAAAAGTCTCAGAGCAACCTTAGATACACATTACTAAGTGAAAGAAGCCCATTCAAGAAGGCAACATACTATGATTCCAATTATATGACATTCTGGAAAAGGTAAGACTACAGAGTCAGTAAAAAGATCAGTAGTTGCCAGAGGTTAGGGAGGAAGAACGGATGAATAGACAGAACACAAAGAATTTTAAGGGCAGTGAGAACATTCTGTGTATCATATGATACATGTCACTGTACATTTGCCCAAACCCATAGAATACACATCAAGGGAGTTCTTGTTGTGGCTCAGTGGATTAAGGACCCAACATTGTCACTGTGAGGATGAGGGTTCAATCCCTGGCCTGGCTCATAAGGTTAAGGATCCAGAGTTGCTGTAGCTGTGGCATAGGCTGCAGCTGCAGCTTCGACTTGACCTCTGCCCTGGGAACTTCCACATGCCACAGGTGCAGCCAGTAAAAGGAAAAAAGAAAGAAAGAAAAAGAATACATAAGAATGAACTCTAATGTAAATGACACACTTCAGTTGATCATGATGTGTCAACATAGGTTCATCAATTGTAACAATATACTACTCTGGTGGGGGACATTGATAATGGGGGAGACCCTGCATGTGTGTGGGTTTAAGGGGGTACACGGGAAGCTTCCATACCTTCCCTTCAATTCTGCTGTGAACCTAAAACTGCTCTAAAATAAAACATCTTAAAAAAATTAAGACAAAAACAAAAAGTTGTTCAAAGAGGGAAGAATTGCAGATAGCTGGATTTAAAAAAAAAAAAAAAAGATTTGTGTTGGGAATTCCCGTAGTGGCACAGTGGTTAACGAATCTGACTAGGAACCATGAGGTTGCGGGTTCGGTTCCTGCCCTTGCTCAGTGGGTTAACGATCCGGCGTTGCCGTGAGCTGTGGTGTAGGTTGCAGACGCGGCTCGGATCCCGCGTTGCTGTGGCTCTGGCGTAGGCTGGTGGCTACAGCTCCGACTGGACCCCTAGCCTGGGAACCTCCATATGCCACGGGAGCGGCCCAAGAAATAGCAAAAAAGACAAAAAAAAAAAAAGATTTGTGGCAGTTAGAACCTGGATTTAGAGTGATTTGGTTCCTTCAAGAAAAGCAGACTGGGGGATTGGCTCACTGGGGCAGCCAGGAAGCTCCTGATGGGGTGGGTCTCCTCAAGGCTCACAAGCCTCTTCCTGGCTTCACCTGCCAGTTCACACAGAGGCAGCACCTCAAAACCCCTCAAGGGTATAGCTGTCTATGGGGTGGGGGTGGGGGTGGGGTAACAGCTCACTGGGGGCCCCAGGCACTGGTGCAGGAGATTCAATAACAAAGACCCCTCTACTTGGAGTGACCTCACTCCCAGGGTTAACCAAAGTTAATACTTTGGTGTCCTTCCTACCATACTTTTTTTTCAGTGCAGATTTATTCGAACGAAGCTGTGATTCTATTTTCTGTTTCCTGATTATTATTATTTATTATTATTATTTTTTTTTTTTGGCAGAACCTGCAGCATATGAAAGTTCCCAGGCCAGATATCGAATCCAAGCCACAGCTGTGACCTACACCACAGCTGCGGCATTGCTGGATCATTAACCCACTGTGTCAGGCTGGGGATCAAACCTGCACTGCCACAAAGACAACGCCAGACTCTTAACCCACCGCACCACAATGGGAACTCCTGTATCCTGATTTTTTTTTTTTTGTCTTTTTGTTGTTGTTGTTGTTGCTATTTCTTGGGCCGCTCCCGTGGCATATGGAGGTTCCCAGGCTAGGGGTCGAATCGGAGCTGTAGCCACCGGCCTACGCCAGAGCCACAGCAACGCGGGATCCGAGCCGCGTCTGCAACCTACACCACAGCTCACGGCAACGCCGGATCGTTAACCCACTGAGCAAGGGCAGGGACCGAACCCGCAACCTCATGGTTCCTAGTCGGATTCGTGAACCACTGCGCCACGTTCCTGTATCCTGGGAACTCCTGTATCCTGATTTTTAAAAAATTTCTTAACACATGAGGCTTTCCTGTCTGAATGCAATGTAGCATGGTGGTGTATGCACTCCACTGACTGGCCTTTTTGCCTTGGTTACCTCACCTATAAGAGGCCAGCATGCCAGGTTGTTGTAAAGAACAATGTGGTTTACCCAGGTGATGTGTCAAAGCCACATGTGGTGTGGAGGCTGCTACCACCTTTGCCAAGCCGATGGCCATGATTCCACCAGAGAGATGTATTTGTAGTTTAGTCCACTGGGGCTGGCGGTCAATGTGTTACTAATTTTGCATGACTACGACCGTGTTACATATATACATACACATATAAACATCACTTCTGGGAATGGCATTTTAGAGGTGGGATGACTGGTCAAAGGAACGAGTATTTCCAGCTTTTTTTACAAAATGAGCACAACTATTATGATTATTTCCCAAAACACAGAGCTGCTGGGAAATCAGGACAGCAAGGAAGGGCCAAGAGTGGCAGGAACATGAGGTGGCTGTTAGATTTGGGAATGAGAGGGGCTGCCTTGTACCTGACCCCACATGGCGATGAAACAGTCTGCTTGTTGTGAAGCCACATGCTTTGCCCAGGCCCAGACACCTGATCATCCCTCGTGTACTTTTCCCCCAATGCATGGAGTGTGATTCAGCTCTAGGGTAGAAATGAGCTCCCCCAGACCACAATGGTCACCTTCAGCTACTTCTCTGCCAGATACCCTCAGGTTCTGTCCTTACCACTGGCGTTACCCTCTTGCCTCCAACAAAGTCACACCCAACAAGGTGAATGCCTGCAAGCAATGCCCCCAACAAGGGGCAATGGCTACAGGGAAGGCCTGAGATCCTTGTGTTGAAACATCTCTTTTTTTTTCTTTTTTTGTCTTTTTGCCATTTCTTGGGCTGCTCCTGCAGCATATGGCTAGGAGTCGAATCTGAGCTATAGCCGCTGGCCTACGCCACAGCCACAGCAACTCGGGATCTGAGCCGTGTCTGCAACCTACACCACAGCTCACGGCAACGACAGATCCTTAACCCACTGAGCAAGGCCAGGGATCGAACCCACCTCATGGTTCCTAGTCGGATTCGTTAACCACTGAGCCACGATGGGAACTCCTGTTGAAACATCTCTATACTTGGGAGAAAGGCATGGATACAGCTGCTGAGCCCTGGACCCTTATGACAGGAGAGAGCCACCTGGGATCCAAGCTTTGCAGAAAATTCCATTACCTCACCCACTTTGCCTGAAATAGATTTTTAATAAGCTCTTCTCAAGATAAGTGACAGTATAGTAAATTTCCTGTTTAAATAAACTTACTTATACTCCACGGCCCCCACAAAAGCTTATGGCTGCCCAGGTACCAGACACAGGGACACCTGAAGCCCTCAACAGCCCTCCCCCAGACCTAGTCCCATCTGATGGTTCCCCTCTGCCCCCATGTGCCTCAACCTGGTATGTGTGACCACCTTCACAACTGTGGCTAAATGACCCTGGAAGCAGTTTGTTTGCTTGCATGCTTTTTAGGGCCACACCAGTGGTATATGGAAGTTCTCCGGCTAGGGGTCAAATCAGAGCTACAACTGCCAACCTATACCATTCTCAGCAACATGGGATGCAAGCCGAACCTGCAACCTACACTACAGCTCACGGCAATGCTGGATTCCTGACCCACTGAGCGAGGCCAGGGATCAAAGCACATCCTCATGGATACTAGTTAGATTTGTTTCTGCTGTACCACAATGGGAACTCCTGGCAGCACAGTCGACCCTGTCATTCCCTGTACAGACCCTCCAAAGGCTCTCACTGAATACCTGAGCCCTCTGGGACCTAGTCCTGCCCAGCTCCACAGCCCATGTGCAACCATGCCAATGCTCACCCTGCACCCCTGCCATGATGACACAGCGCCCGCCATCTCTGCTGCTTCACTCCTGGGTGGCAGTTCCTCCAGACGCCCTTCACTTTGTTGTGTGTCTAGCTCATGCTGGCTCACATGTAGTAGATGCAACTGGACGCCTGCCCAGTATCCACTCCTGCTTCCTTCTTCCCAAGTCCCTGATGGTGTCTAGAGTTGCCGCATCAACCAGCCCAGATGGCTCCAGCATTTTTTGTTCTAAGTGCCATGACATCTCCTTAGGGACTTGTGTTACTGGTGGCTGAAAGTGTCTTCACAAGTGTATCACCCTCACAACGGATCTAGCGTCTACCTCACAAAACCTCTGTTGGTCCCTGCCCTGCAGCAGTGACTGCCCTACCCACACACCAGCTTTCCCCAACAAAGAGCAGCAATGAAGAGCATTCATTGCTGAACCCACCCAATGAATGTGGGAGCAAATGACCACAGACTCAGCCTAAGGAAGTGGTTGTGACTTCATGGCTGGGAACAGCAGGGAGTCCAGGATGCTTGTCCCACTCCCTCTGTGGAACCTGCACACAGGCTGGTGATTCCACCTCCTGAGGTACCCGCTTGAGGCATGACATTCAGGCTTTCCTGCCATTTCTTTTGTCATAAAGATGAGACCCTAAAAGTACACAGAGTGAACAACTCTGTGAGTTTCCGCTCAAAAGCCTATCTCCCTCTGTCACAAAGGAAGCAAGCCAAGTGCTAGAGACCTTCTCCATGAGGCACCTGGAAAACACGAGGCCTCAAAAGTGCCCACACACCTGCTTCAGAGACAATTCTGGGCCTCAGTGTGCACTTGAGGAATGCCTATTGGGTGGCAGTGCTAAACTCTGTGGTGAGAAACTCCTGGACCCGAGTCCTGGCCATGCCAACTTCTTGCCATGGGATTCGAGCATGCCTCAACACCACAACTGAGCCTGTTCTCTCAGTTGGGGGAGCTGTGACTAGGGTGAGAGGTTACCTCCCCAGTGGGTCCCCCTCCTTACCTGAATGCCTGGTTCTCGCGGTTGTTCTGGAGGGCAATGGTTTCTACCTCAGGACCCCCATCCGCTATGAACCTGGCCAACTTTTCTGCGAGGTTCTTGACCTCTTCGTCCTCTGGGGGTGAAACTTTAAGCAGGCTGTCAGTACTGAGCTCAACTCACCACACCCAACAGCCTAATTTCCGCTAAGAACCCCACGGGCAACAAGAGGGGTTTATTTTAGAAACAATACAAAGAAAAACAGGCAAATGGGAATCAGATTACTGCACTGGAACCAAGCACCAGAGTTAATATAATAACATATCTTGAGCCTCCACCCACCCATCCCATGCCCTGCTCCCTTCCCACCCCATAGACCTGGCGGTTTTGGACACACACTGGGACATGGCAATAGAATGTGAGGGGAGGTCTGGAGGAGAGATGGGAACCCCCACCTTAACCTTTCTGCTGGGAGCTGCTTCCCCGACCCCCGAACCATGTTATATGGGGGGATGGGCCTGGCCCACCTCTGGGGAAGGTCAGGGCAAGGGGCTGCAGGTGACAGACTATGTGGCCCATATTCGGCCTAAACATCAATCCCCCTTGCTGCCCCCCTGGCTGGGATTTTACTTCATCACAGCTGGAGACCAGCCAGCATCTCACCCTCCCGACACTCACCCTACCAAGATCTCAGCAGCTGACCATTTCTGTCTCCCGGCCCTCCCTCCACAAGCATCAGGCACTGCATTTGTCTCTAGGTGTCCTCAGTGCCCAGCATGTGGTAGGTGCTGATCAGCACTTGTGAAAATGACCATGAACCAAGAAGCAAGTATTACTTTTTTGTGCTTTCTTTACATGCAAAGGGCAGAGCTCCTGGATATGGCCTTGACTTTACTCTGACCCTTAGATTTCCCCACTCCTTAGAACACTGGCAGGGAGGGCAGTGCTGGCCCCAGCATACCTGGGGGCGGGGAAATGGGGATATAGACCTGCACTGTCGATGCTACCCCATGCTCCAGGAAAGGAAACAAATTCCACAAGGGGCGTGGTTTGTCCACACACCTCCCTAGAACCTCCCACTCCCCTTCACCCACCTACCTTTCTGAGAGGCTGTCTGCAACTTCTGTGCTTCCTTTCTTATCTCAGCCACCTTCTTTCTGTAGTAGAGGAATTCCCTGCTATTCTTATCATGCAAAAACCTGGAGAAGAATTTTGCAAAACAGAGAGTAGGAGATGAGCAACAGGGATGGGTGGACCCATGCAGCTTCTGAAGGCGTGTAAAAGCAAGCTGGTGAGCAGAGACGCCTCGATGGGGCCCCAAAGTAAGTCTCCACATCACACTGGAGCCCTCTGCAACCTCTGGTATGAATTAGAAAGCACTCGAACAGTATCTAGCCCGCGCAAGTAAGCACCCAGCCCCGGCCAGCCTCAGTTGCCACTAGGGCTTTACAAGAACATCTGCAAGTACTAACGTGTGGCAAGAACATTTAAGTAGCAGTGGCCTTCCCCTCCCAGAAATACTTACGAAAATGCCGGGTTATCCTTGTAGTTCTCCATAGCTACTTTTTCTAACTCGGGGCCTCCTTCTGCCACAAAGCGGGCCAATTTCTCTATCACTTTCCGAGTCTCGGCTCCCTCTGGGGGTGAAACTTTAAGGAGGCTGTCAGTACTGGGGTTCAACTCACACACCCCACAGTCAACAGGCACACTCTCTCTACGGACCACAAGGACAGAGGGGTGGGGGGAGAAGAGGGTGAAATGCAGGAGGTTGTCGGGCGTCCTGGGTCCATGCACAAAGCACCATGATGAGGGGTGAGTCGGTCTAGACAGTCTTTGCGAGACATGCTGGGGGGAGAAAAATGTGTGAGCCTCCCAAAGGCCAAGACAGTCCCCAGGC
This sequence comes from Phacochoerus africanus, assembly GCF_016906955.1. NCBI lineage: Eukaryota > Metazoa > Chordata > Mammalia > Artiodactyla > Suidae > Phacochoerus > Phacochoerus africanus. Next base: position 59,815,567 of record NC_062547.1, on the reverse strand, counting down.
TGAGAGGGAGACGTCGGAAAACATTCAGCCTCCCCTTCCTTTTTTGGAATGCTCAATTCTTTCATTTACCAATGTTCAATATAATACATCAGTCCCCTTTCATCCTTTAAAGGTGACAAATTCTTTTTAAAAATATCATTACAAACTCTGATTTAAAGACATCGGTTGGTTTCAATCCAATGCAATTAATGTCATCAGAGAAGCTCCATCATCCCCTCTGTGGCTGGTGGAGCCTCTTCAAGCTGGCTCCTGAGGCCTTTGGGTATGACCCCAAGAGTCTCTGATGGCCTCCTTGCTATCTGCTGGGACAGGGCGCTTCAGGATCACCTCAAACTCTTCCTGCCCAGACCTAGAGCCGGCCATTTCTCCAAGAAGTCCTGGTTTCCGTAGTGAGCAAGTGTATTTCCAGATCTACATCTGGGTGCTAGAGACACTCACTGCAATGGGCTTAATCATTACCTTGGAGCATTTTCAGCGAACAGAGCTAAAAAACATATTTTTGTTTTGTATTAGCCTCCACTTTGAGCCACATGGAACTTCCTTTTATATTTATTGCTAGCATGTTTCTGAGGCTGTCAGCCACTATATAGCTTACATCCCTTAAATGAGAGCTCCCTGTTTTTTTGTGTTTGTCTTTTTTTAGGGCCACACCCACGGCATATGGAAGTTCCCAGGCTAGGGGTTGAATCAGAGCTGCAGCTGCTGGCCTACACCACAGCCACAGCAACGCTGGATCCTTAACCCACTGAGCAGGGCCAGGGATCTAACCTGTGTACTCATGGATACTAGTTGGGTCCGTTACCACTGAGCCACAATGGGAACTCTCCCAAGAGAAATTTCATGATGTCAGTCAGCGCTTAGGAACATCTGCTCCTCTTGGCAATAGGGTTAGACACTGAGCTTGTGGCCAGCCTTATTCCCCTTGTTGCTATACTGCCAGGAAGCTCATATTGGGGGGAAGAGGGGAATAGTACAATGTGTGGCCTAAGGAAAACCTACAGGAAGTCCTCGGGTCATTCTGTGCCCTCCTTTCCCCTTAGCCTCAATTCTCCTCCCACGTGCTTAGTAAAAACCCTGACTTGGTCACTCTACAAGCACAGGTGCTTTCCTTATCAACAGCAGGCCGTAATAAGCTTCAAGGACCCTTGCCACCCACTGCCCCTCGTAAAGTAGCAGTTCCCAGCAGAGTAATGCTGGAGCCCCCGGGGCACCTTTCTGAGAAAACACCACACTCAGTGGCTCCATTCTGACTAACACTACAAGGTTTGAGGTTAGTCACTGATCTGTTTGGATGCATGGCCTGAAGCCAGCATCCTCATCCAGAGCAAGAGGCTTAGAGGCTATCTGTCCTCACTGTTGGGGAAACATGACTGTGCCAGCCATCCTGGAGCAGAGGTGGCCCGGGCCCATGACTCCATATATCTCAGGTGGCACCGAGGTCTCGTCCTGAATAGGGACACAGCTGGATGTAGTAGGAGTACCACCCCCTATCCTCCTCTAGTATGGGGCCACCTGAGTGAACTGGCTCACAAAAGGCCAATGACTGTCCAATGATTGTCCCTCTCTGGGCAGGACAACACAACCTGCAGGCTCATACTTCTGACCCAAACTAGTGGGGACAGATAACCTGCATAGAGGAGCTCCTCCTCCAGGACTGAACGCTCCCCTGAGAATGGCCCCCTGTGGAGACCACTCCCCACGTGAATGAACAATGGGTCCCACCGCTCCCAAGATGAAGCCCACACCCTGCAGCCCCTCCATGTTCCCCACGCTCCGCTCCCCACCCCTTCTCCACCCCCCAACCCTAAAGGGCCTCCCCCTGACCCCTGGCTCAGCCTGGATGCCTGGCAGTACTCCCTGACCACAGTCCCCAGCAACCCACAGCCCTAGCTGCACCTTTCCCTACTGACCAGGTATCCTGTCTGTGGAGCTGGAGAAGCAGCTGTGGAAGGAGGGAGACAGCCCCTGCAACTTACCTTTTATCTCCAGCCACTGCTCATAGTCTTCCTCCTCATCCTCATCAGGAGACTGGAAGACGCTTGGGCGGCTGGCCACAGGCAGCTGCTTGGCATGCACGTAGTTCTTCACCTGGCCTGGCAGGCTGCTGATGAGGGGTGGCCTCTTCCCAGGGCGGGGGAGCACACGAGGTGGGGCAATGGGCGCGCTGGGGGGCGGATCTTGGGATGCAAGGAAGGATACCCACACTCAAGGTCTGTGGCATGGGTTTCCCCATCTTCACGCCTAACCTGCATGCCCTGAGACCCTGAAGCCTGGGTCCTCAGCTTCTAGCACAGCACTGGCAGGTGGTGGGTGCTTAGAAGCACTCAGAGAGGATGCCACCCCCATCTTTCTTTTTTCTTTTTTCCTTTTGTCTTGCTATGCCATCCCATTTTACAGAGGAGGAAGCTTGAGGATCAGAGAGGAACGACCTGTCACGGTCACCCAGCCCACGGAGGCCAGCCTGGAACTCTACAAGTGGCAACTTTGCTCCTGACACCTGCATCCACAGCCTAGAATGCAGCAGCTCTTCCAGTTAAGACCTGAATCCCCACGTACAGGTTACAATCACTCCCTCTGGTTGTCAGTGACGGGCTGGAGCCAGCCTATTTGGGATTTTTCAAACACAACTCACAACCTGAGACCCTGCAATGAAGAGCCACAAAGCCCCTCCTTCCTCTCTGTGGGCAAATTTGGCCCTTAGCTTTCTTAACTGTTACGTAGGGAACCTGACAAAGATTGAAGATCAACTATTTCACCAGTAACTTTCCTATAGTAAATGTGAGACTGGTAAATTGCACAACCACAGATATGGGCAGGCTTCTCACAAGTGGTGATTCTCACATCTGGCATATCCCATGGGACTCCTGTGAGCCAGGCAGCCCCACATACAGAAGAGGGCCCTGTTCCTTGCACCTAGCACCACTCTACCTTAGGCCATAGTCCCACATCCCTGGGGCGTGCTTAGCCCTGGCCCCTGAACCCCTAGATCAAAACCTGGCTTGTCTCCACTCCTTTGGGGTAAGCACCCAGAGGGCAGGGTATGCACTCTCCCCCTGGGCATTGAGGGTGCTCAATGAATGGCAGATGAGAGGAACAAGTCTGAGGCGGGACCTGGCGTTTCTGAGTTGCTGAGGGACCCTTGGGAGAGAGCAAGGGGAGCTCTAGGAGGAGATGACATGGGACAGGGTGACCTCACTCACCAGTGCTGGTCTGTGCCTTTTGCAACTTCAGAAACTGCTGCAAGAAGCTGCCGTCGTTGGCAAACTTGTTGGAGACATTAGAGTTGTGTGCGTTTGCAATTCTAGACCCAAGACAGAGGACAGAGAGGGTAAACCTTGACAGGAGAGGAGGGAAGCACACCTTACCAGTCTCAGCCCCCCCCCCCCCCCCGCCATGTTCTCATCTAATGGGACCTAAAACAGGCCCCCAAAGATGTCAGGGAACTACTGAGTTCACCGAGCAGCCTTCAGAACTGTAAGATGGAACAATCTCACTCTAGTCAAAGCAATACTACCTGTACTGATGTTGTCTTACCTGCCTATTGACTCTCCACGTCCAGAGGGCCTCCCCCAACAAGAAGGCTCAGAAGCACCTGCTCTCCTGCACAGCACTTGCCGTACCTATTGTTAACTAATCATCCAGGCTCTCACTGGCTTCCACGACTGTCTTCCCAGCTAGACTTTCAAGTTCTCAAAGGCAGGACCTGTGTCTATACCTGTGTGTGACAGCACTTCTGGGCATGGTCAGCCAGCATTTCTGTGGGTATCACACGTGCACAGGGAAAACACCCAAAGCAAACTCTTGGTGGGAGAACTACACAGGAACTTCATGTTTTTATTACTTTCTCTTTCTTGTCTTTTTGCTAACATGTTTTACTTTCAAAAAAGAAAAAAAATTTTTTTTGCCCACTCCATGGTACATGGAGTTCCTGGACCAGGGATCAGATCTGAGTTGTAGTTGCAACCTAAACTGCAGCTGCAGCAATGCTGGATCCTTAACCCACTGTGCTGGGCCAGGGATCGAACCTGCATCCCAGAGCTCCCAAGATGCCATTGACCCTGCTATGCCACAGGAGGAACTCCAGAAAAATTTATGTTTAACAAACCACAAAAGCAAACCCAGGAGCCTAAATGTTTACTTCAAATTCATTTTGCCTTATCATAAAAGTGATAGAGGCTTGTTATGAGCAAATGGGAATATGGAAAACACAGAAATGTAGAAAGCAAGGAGGAATTTCTGCTGTGGGGCAGTGGGTTAAGAAACTAAGCAGCTTAGGTCACTGAGGAGGCACGGTTTCATTTCCCAGACCAGCACAGTAGGTTAAAGAATCCAGCATTGCCACAGCTGCAGTGTAGGTCGAGGCTGCAGCTTGGATTCAGTCCCTGCCCCAGGAACTTCCGCATGCTGGAGTAGAGGCCACTAAAATTTTTTTAAAAAGGCAAGGAGAAAACTAAAAATAAGTCTCCCCTCACAAGAGCCACTATTAACACTTTGGTGTAGTTCTTCACTTTGCTCCTTAGATTTGAAGTAGAAGGAAAGAAATAAGGCTGTGATCACACCACATATTCTACCTTTTTTTTTTTTTTTTTTTACTGTAGCATACTCTTTTGTTCCAACCTCAGAAACTCCCCTTCTGTGATGCTTTCAAAGCCATTTGCATCATACAGACACCCCCAACAATTAGTAAAAGCTCAGGAAGCCCACAGATCTGAACTTTTCCCTTTTTTATTTTTGTCTTTTTGCCTTTCCGAGGGCCGCACCCGCAGCATATGGAGGTTCCCAGGCTAGGGGTCGAATCAGAGCTGTAGCCCCTGGCCTACGCCACAGCCACAGCAACGTGGGATCCGAGCAGAGTCTGCAACCTACACTACAGCTCACAGCAAAGCCAGATCCTTAACCCACTGAGCAAGGTCAGGGATCAAACCCACAACCTCATGGTTCCTAGGTGGATTCATTAGCCACTGCGCCATGACGGGAACGCCTGAACTTTTTCCTTTAAAACTAGGTTTTAGCCTCCTAGAAATCTGTTCTAATGAAGTCAAAGTAAAGAAAAACCTAAGTAGTGAACAGGGGGCACTGGTTAAATAAATTATAGGACATCCATAAGGCAAATGAATGTCTGCCTAGTTTTATAAATAAACGTAACCAAACACAATGTTAAATGAAAAACAAAAAGGCAGGATGTAAAACAGTATCTACAGTATGGTTCCACTTATGTCAAAATATATTTGACTGAAAAATTTTTACAGAAACCCATCAAAATTACACCAGCACTTGTCTCTGAATTGCAGGGTTACAAGTGATTTTAGTTTTTCCTCATTTTCTTTTCTATTTCCCAGATTTTCTAGCACATGTATGAATGGTCTTTAAAGTTGGGGATAAAAAGATGCAGTAAAAGTTATTTTATATGAAAGAGAAGGTTCTACTGATAACTAGCTTAGGCATTAAACAAGCAGGGCCTTCTGGTGACCCTGGCCCTGTCTCATGCTGCGTGTACCTCCCTCAGAAGGGAAAGAAAGAAGGCAGAGACAATGAAAAAAACAAGAAAATACTTGGGGGCAGCAGCATCTCAAGCACTTGAAAACTACCCAGTACAAATGGAAGTGGGGTAATACACAGTTATTAAATGATGGCATTTGATGAACAGCTAAACAAAACATGGTCTATCCATATAATGGAAAATTATTCAGCCACCAAAAAAAAAAAAAAAAGGAATGAAGTCCTGAAACATGCTACAAAGTGATGACTCTTGAAAACATCATGTCCAGTGAAAAAAGTCAGACAGAAAAGGCTGCATATTACATGAAATATCTAGAACAGGTAAACCTACACAGACAGAAAGTTGATTAGTCATTGTTAGGAGTTGGGAGAGGGGCAGGATGGGGAGTGACTGCTAATGGGCATGGGGTTTCTTTGTGGAGTAACAAAATGTTTTGGAATTAGTGGTAATAGTTGAACGATGCTGTGAATATACTGAAAATCACTAAGTTGTATAGTCAATTTTATGGTATATAACTTGCATCTTAATGAGAATAAGTAAAACTTCTATAATGGTTCTAAAGCATTGTAATGTGGGAGCAGGGGGAACTTTTCCTTTAAGTAATAGGGGAGGGAAAGTGGCACATGAGATTGATCCCAATTTACTGAAACAAAGCAATGATGTGGGAAAAAAATATAACAAAATGGTTCTCTTTAGGCAACCTGAGTGCTTCTTATTTCTGCAGCAAGAAGTTCTAAGGTGTTCAAAGCTTTTACAACAGGGAAAACAACCTTATTTCCAAAGCTACCTGTATCAAGCACCTAATGTTCCCTTCTGGCTGCCTCCAGGGGGCCCTCTTGGAAGCAATCCTATAGGCCTTTCCCATCTTGGTGCAAGTCCTTCCATAACTCCAAGGGCAAGAGCCCACAAGCCCACCCACTGATCATTCAATGTGCAGTAAGGTGCCAGGGCCTGGTTCCAACAAGAATAAGGTCAAAGTCCTGACCTCAAGGAGGCCACAGACCCTTAGAAAAGGTGAGAGCTGGAACAAAGCTTTAGAAGATTAAAATGCTTCATACTTTAGACTGCAGAACAAGGGGGCTGCCTCTCTATCAATCTCCAGCCTGAAATTCTTCGATTTTGTCACCCTGCTCAAAATTGGTAACCTCAGAGCTTCTCAGGATAGTCAGAAGGAAATGCTGCCGGAGCTACCCTCTGCCTGGCTCAGAAACAGCCCCTTTGGCATAGTAGCTCAAGCCACCTGACATACAAGGGCTCTCCTCCCTTTCTGCCCTCTTCAGCCCTTTTCCTGCTTCTTCAAAGGGAAGCTCTTCCTGGTGCTGCTTGTGCCTCCAGAAGGCAGAGCCTCTTTGCATCCCTACAGCAGCCACTACATCTGGAAACATACTGCCTCACTTTATTTTTTTTTGTCTGTTTTGTTTTTTAATTTTTTTTTGTCTTTTTGTCTTTTTCTAGGGCTGCACTCATGGCATATGGAGATTCCCAAGCTAGAGGTCTAATCAGAGCTGTAGCCACCGCCTACACCAGAGCCACAGCAACACCAGATCCAAGCCTCGTCTGCGACCTACACCATAGCTCACGGCAACGCTGGATCCTTAACCCACTGAGTAAGGCCAGGGATCAAACCTGCACCCTCATGGTTCCTAGTCAGATTCGTTAACCACAGAGCCACAACAGGAACTCCCCATACTGCCTCATGTTACCCACCAGCAGCTTTAGGGGTATAACTAGGACTCCCCCTGGCTAGTTGACTGTGACTCCCATAAAGGTGGAAATGGGATCTGGCTTTTTGTTCCCTGCTAGAACAGGGAACAAAACCAGCCAGGAGTAAATAACCACTGAGTGAAAGAGTTGGTAGCCATCACCCGGGCTCCCACACACTGCTCGCTTTTCTTCTGCCACACCAAGCCTCGTCAAAGTGTGCAACTGTGTCCCTCCTTGCATTATCTGTGGCTGGATGCAGGGACATCTCAACTTTTCTCTCAAGCAAAACCCTCTGCTGGTGATCCTCTAAGAACCTAATCCAGCCTCAGGGGGAGACTTACTCGCCAGGATTCGGGGGTTGAGGGCTGGCCACCTGATTCTGCTTGGCTTTCTGCTCCATTTTGGCTTCAATTTCCCGTTTCTTCTGAGCAATGAGCTCCTCCTGGTGAAGGATGTTCATGTTCATTTTCCCAGACTTGGCAGGGGCAACCCCAAACCACCGGTTAGCCTTTCCTAGGGAGGGGAAAGAAGTACATCAGAAATCACCTTTGCTTCACAAGCATGCCCAGCAGCTGCTACAGGAGCAGCCCCAATACTTGTACCTACAGCAACTGACATTCACGTGTCTGTTTTTTCATGTATTTTTTTTTAATTTTTAAAATTCTTTTTGGCTGCACTTGCAGCATGTGAAAATTCCCAGGCCAGGGATCGAACCTGTGCCACAGCCATAACCAGAGCCACAGCAGTCACAATGCTGGATCCTTAACCAGGTGAGCCATGAAACAACTCCCTGATCCTTCATTTATTTAGCAAACATTTACTGAGCTATGTACCAGGTACTATTCCTGGTGCTAAACACAACAGATGGGGCCTCTGCCCGTGTGGGATTCACCTCTGGCTTAGAAAACAAAAGACTTTTGACATAAAAAGTAGCTCCAAAATCCTGATAAAAGCTCTCTGCTGAAAACCAAAAAGATGGGAAAGAATAATAGAGGAGCACCTATATAGGTGCTGGGACAGGCAGAAAAAAAAAAAAAAAAAGGTTAGAAGAGGCAACATTTAAGCCAAAACCAAAAAGATAAAAAGCCAGCTTCCTGAAAAGCCACAAGTACAGTGATCTGGGCATATTAAAAAGAGATGCAGTTCTCTTGTGGCATACGGAGTTAAGGATCCAGTACTGTCACTGCAGCGGCTTGGGTTCCATCCCTGGCCAGGAACTTCCTTATGCAGCAGATGCAAAACCCCAAGCTGGAAGAAGCCTGGTGCATTCAAGGCCCAGCAAGGGTCCAATGTGGCCTAAATGGATGATTCTAGGGGTGGGGGTAGTGGGGGGGGTGGGGGTGGGGGTGGAGATAGGAAGTCTGGGTTTTAATGAAAGGGCTTTAGGAAGTGACCAGCGAGTATTAAGCTGACAAAATCCAACTGCTACTTTTATTTTTCAGACATTCTGCCTACGCAACGGACATAGACTCATAGGCAGGAAGGACACCAATGAAGAGGCTTACTTACTCCAAGCAAAACACAATGGTGTTGGGAGTTCCCATTGTGGCTCAGTGGCAACAAACCCAACTAGTATCCATGAGGACTTGGGTTCGATCCCTGGCCTCACTCAGTAGGTTAAAGATCCTGCATTGTTGTGGTGTAGGCTGGGAGCTACAGCTCTGATTTGACCCTTAGCCTGGGAACTTCCATATGCAGTAGGTACAGCCCTAAAAAAAGACCCCATCCCCCAAAAAAAGACAATGCTGTTTTCAGAAGAGTGGTAGCTGTGCAGATGAAGACAACATCACAAAAGTTCCCCATGGGACTCAAAATAAAAATAAAATCCAAATTCTGAAAGCAGATTTTCAAGGCCCTATCAGAGATGGCTCCCCTCCCCACTTCCACTTCATTCCTAACCCTTTTTTTTTTTTTCAGAGCTGCACCTGCAGTGCATAGAAGTTCCTGGGCTAAGGGTCAAATCCGAGATGCAGCTGCTGACCCACACCACAGCCACAGCCACATGGGATCCTAGCTGCATCTGTGACCTACAGTGCAGCAGCACTGGAGCCCACGGAGCAAGGGCGGGGATCTAACCTGCATTCTCAGGGAGACAACATCAGATTCTTAACCCACTGAGCCACAACAGGAACTCCCCCTGACACTCATTAAATAGCAAGCCCTGGAAGCCTTTGCACTTGCTGTCCCCCTCTACCCTGCAGGTCCTCCTACAACTGGCATCTTCTTATTTTAATTATCTTCTACTCAGAAAGGTTTCCCTGACTACCCATATCAGCAGCCTCCACCTCCACTGCCTCACATCATCATAATTCAGTCTCTGTAAATATTTCTTCTTTGGTGCATTGTCCGACGCCCCAAAAGAAAGTAACCTTCAGGAAGGCAAGGCCCTGTTTTGGTTACCATTGCATCCTCTCTACCTAGTACAGTGCCTAGTACAATGAATATCTGCTGAATGCACCCCAGTCTAGGTGGGTAGACAAGGAAAGACAAGGCTTGTGGTAAACTGGGGGCTCGAAAGATGCACGAAAGTGTTCAGGCAGCTTCTTCAGAAAGCGGGATACAGGCCAGGCGGGAGCTGCTAAGAGAGAGGAGCAGGACAATCCAAGGTTGCCGCTGGCTCGGGGAGCTGAGCTTGCAGCAGCCCTGAGGGTGGTTATATTGGAAATGCGGCACAGGGCAGATCCCCGTGACGGCTTTTAAGGAAAGCCGGCGTTCTCAGCAAATCAGCGGGGGTGGGGGTGGGGGTGGGGGTAGGTAGCAACTAGGTCTTGGATCTCGGCAGACGGGGTTGGTGCAGAAGCCGCCGCTTCCGGCTGCCTACATGCTGAGGCTAAAGGCCAGTGAGTTTAGCAGGCCGGACAGGAGGGCGAAGCTAAGACGCGTAGCCGGAGGATTCAGGCGAACGCTTGAGGGGAGGCGGGGGCTGTTACCTGCAACATCCCGGTTGTCCATCTTGAGACTCATCCAATCCCACAATGCTCGGGCGCCACCGGAGGGGGGCCAGTTATAGTGCGCATTGCCTGATGGGAGATGTAGTCCATATCGGCAAGCCATGCCCTGCCATTCCTTGGACACCTGAGGGTTTTCCCGCCAGAGATGCAAACTTCAGTCCATAGACACACTCCGGTCTCAGTCCTGAGGAACAGAAGGTGTCGCCTTTTCTCAGACCTTCTCGGAGCCTCGGCCACTCCAAATACAAACTACATGTTCCAGGTTGCTTTGTACAGCGGCTCTCGCGAGAGACGCGAGGAGCGCCCGGCCCCGCCCCACGCGCCTGCTTCCGCCTCCTTGTGGCTGCGGCTTGTTGTTGTGGAGCCAAAATGGCGGCCCAGGCGGCGGCGGCGGCGGCCCAGGCGGCGGCGGCCCAGGCAGCGCAGGCCGAAGCGGCCGAGTCGTGGTACCTGGCTCTTCTGGGCTTCGCCGAGCACTTCCGCACTTCCAGTCCGCCTAAGATCCGCCTGTGTGTTCACTGCCTGCAGGCCGTGTTCCCCTTCAAGCCGCCGCAGCGCATCGAGGCCCGGACGCACCTGCAGCTCGGCTCTGTGCTCTACCACCACACCAAGAACAGCGAGCAGGCGCGCAGCCACCTAGAGAAGGCGGTGAGCGCGGGCCGGGCCGCGAGGGAGGAGGCGCGGGGCTCCTTTCCGTGCTTGGGCTGACGGGTCGCGATCCTAGCGTGCGGGGACGCCTGGGTCACTCCTCGGGGACCTGAGGCGTGACTTCCGCACGAGCAGCAAGACCCCGAAGACGTCAACCTCTCAGGGGACCCGAGGGCCTCGTCCCGTACCTTACTTAAAGTGTCTGGTGACAGGCAGAGGCCTAGGACCCTGCTCCGAGTACTCCGACAGCTGTCTCTTTTAGAAGCAACAGGGTCCCCAAATTCTTAAGGTTTTCAAGAAGATGGCACCTATGGGGATGCCTCCAGGCCGGCCCTTCTGAGGTGACTCAGGTCCAGGTGACAGTCCAGGCATCCCTTGAGAGTCTGAAGTTAGGTCTCTGAAGAAATCTACGAAGGCATCCTCTCTCAGGACACACATGTCTGAGAAGGGTCTGGAGGTTATTGTGCCCCACATCATTGATGAGGAGAGTTATAGGTGGGAGGCAGAGGCTCAGAGCCTAGAGTTGCTCATTTGAAGTCCTAGAAGGAGGCAAAACTGAGGGAGGGATGTCTTGATTCCAGGGCTGGGGCCTCCTGCTTTTGCCATATCCACTGGTGACTCCTCTTTTCCTCACCATTCGCTAGTCCATCCCCTTCAGAGAGCAGGCCCCATCTCCCCATGTTGGTTTTTGGGATCTTGGTACCTCAAAGAATGTGGAAAAGTGGCTGTCATTCTGCCCTTTCTGGCTGTGGTTTCTTCCCACAGCAACACTTCTTAGCTCCTGTCAGTTCATATCTCCATTTAACATTTACCCAGTTTTATTCTGCTTAAAGGAGAGATTTCTTGAATAGAATTAACTTCAATTCAGAGAAATTTCTTCATCTGAGATAAATCTGAAACCACCTATAATTAGTAACAGGTTGCCTTCAGGAGAATAATCAGATCTTTGTTTTGCAGACTGTAAAGAGTTGGAAAGGGACTTTAGTCTTTGCATGGTCTACTTCCTTGTTTCAGAAATGAGACAGTATAGTCCCAGAGAGGTGAAATGATTTGCCCAAAGCCACAAAGCAAATTATTAACAAAACTGGGCTCAAACCTAGGCTCGAGATCACCAGTTTCCATGCCTAGGTAACAAATCATTGTTGTTTTTGTGAATTTTTTTCTTTCATTAATTCAGCAGATATTTAGTCAGCTCACACCAGGTGCAAAGCCCTATTCTAGCTGCTGGGAATCAGATGACTGAAACAGCCCTTGCCCATGTAAGCCATGTTTTGTGAGGGAGACAAATAATGAATGTCTTAAAAGGTTAAGGAGTGATAGAAGAACCATGGAAAATGTGGACCAGGATGAAGATGGGAGTTGATGGGGAGCTATTTGTGGCACAGTAGTAATGGAGTCTCTGTTTGGAGGAGTAACAGTTGAATAGAGGCCTGAATGAGGTTGGGGAGCAAGCCTTGAGAACCACTCAGAGTATCAGTTCAATCCCTTGGAGTACCTGAGCTACCAGTGATCGATTGATGTCAGGGAAGTGATGAAGCTGAGATCAAATGAAGTGTCAGACTTCCTTGCATGTGGGAAGGCTAGAGGCTGTAACTGCCCAGGCCTGGTGATAGAAGCACTGGTTCTGAAGCTCTCCTTTCTCTCAATTAACAACAAAACCTGTCACCTCCCTTCTCTTGTCTCCGGGCCGTTCATCCTATTTCTCTTTTCTTTAACTTTTTTAAATTGAATTATAGTTGACATACAATATTGTGTTAGTTTTAGGTGTACTACATAGTGATTTGACATTTGCATGCAGTACGAAATTATCATTGTTATAAGTTTAGGAACCATCTGTCCCCATACAGGTATTACAGTATTATTGACCATATTCTTAATGCTGTATGTCTCCATGGGTTGCTTATTTTATAACTGGAGGTTTGTGCCTCTTAACTACCTTCACCTATTTCACCCATCCCCACCACCCACCTCCCGTCTGGCAACCACCATATGTTTTCTGTATCTATGAGTCTGTTTTCATTTTGTTGGCTGTTTTGTCTTTTAGATTCCATATGTAGTGAGATCATACACTGTTTGTCTTTCTTTGATCAGCTTATTTCACTTAGTAAAATACTTTGTAGATCCATTTATGTTGTCGAAGATGGCTAGATTTCATTTTCTAATGGCTGAGTATTATTCCCTCGTGTATATATACCACGTCTTTTTTTTATCCATCAATCACCAATGAACACTTAGGTTGTTTCATATTTCGGCTATTGTAAATAATGTTGAGGACCAACTGTATTCTTTGTACTACACCATTTTACATAAGGGGCTTGTACCTAAATAGACATTTCTCCAAAGAAGACATGCACATGACCGAAAAGATGCTCAGTGTTGTTAATTATTAGAGAAATGCAAATCAAAACTACAGTGAGGCATCACCTCACACCAATCAAAAAAGGCCATCGAAAGAAAGTCTTCCAAAATAAATGCGGGCAGTAGTTCCCACTGTGGCACAGTAGAAACGAATCCGACTTGTGTCCATGAGGATGCTAGTTTGATCCCTGGCCGGTATCGCCATGAGCTCTGGTGTAGGCCAGCAACTCTGGCTCTGATTCAGCCCTGAGCCTGGGAACTTATATATGCCAGCGGTGTGGCCCTAAAAAGCAAATAAATAAATAAATAAATGATGGAGGGGCTGTGGAGAAAAGGGAACTGTCCTCCCTACACTGTTAGTGGGAATGTGAATTGGTGCAGCCACTACAGAAAACAGTATAAAGATTCCTTAAAAAACTAAAAATAGAGTTGACGTAAGATCCAGCAATCCTACTCCTGGACATATATCTGGAGAAAACTCTTAATTTGAAAAAAATAATGCAGGCCAGTGTTCCTAGCAGCACTATTTACAATAGCCAAGACATGGAAGCAACCTAAATGACCTTCAACAGAGAAATGGATAAAGAAGATGTGGGGGTGTTGGAGTTCCCATCGTGGCTCAGTAGTTAACAAACCCGACTAGCATCCATGAGGATGCTGGTTCAGTCTCTGGCCTCAGTGGGTTAAGGATCCAGAATTACCATGAGCTATGGTGTAGGTCGCAGACACAGCTCGGATCCCGCACTGCTGTGGCTCTGGTGTAGGCCAGCAGAGGATCCCGCACTGCTGTGGCTCTGGTGTAGGCCTGGGTGTGGCCCTAAAAAGACAAAAGACAAAAAAAAAAAGATGTAGGGGTGTGTGTGTGTGTGTGTACACCTGTGTGTGCATGTGTACACGTGTATATATATGCACATGTAATATATACATACATATACATATATGTATGTATATAAATATGTAAAACCAAATCACTTTGCTGTACACTAGGGACTAACAATATTGTAAGTCGACTGTACTTCAATAAAAAAATAAAATAAAAATATTTAGGGGACTTGAGCATCTGTGGATTTTGGTATGCATAAGAATTCCTAGAACCAATCCCCTGAAGATACTGAAGGACAGCAGTATCTTCTCCCATTCAGTAGTCTGCCTGCCATTTTATTTTGTTGACAGTTTCCATTGGTAGGCAAAAGCTTTTTTTTTTTTTAGTTTGTTGTAGTCCCATTTGTTTATTTTTGCTTTTGTTTCCCTTGCTTGAGGAAACAGATACAAAAAAATACCGTGAAGATTGGTATCAGAGAGGGTACTGCTATGTAAGTGTGGGTTTGTTTCTGAGCTGTTTTCTTTCATTGATTGATATATTTGTTTTGTGCCAGTACTGTACTGTTTTGATGAATGTTGGTCTGTAGTATGGTTTGAAATCAGGGAGCATGATACTTCCAGCTTTGTTCTTCTTTCTCAAGATTGCTGTGGCTATTCAGGATCTTTTGTGGGTTTTGGCTTTTTTTGTTTTTTGTTTTTTTAAGAATTATTTGTTCTAGTTCTGTGAAAAACACCATTGGTATTTTGAGAAGGATTCACTGAACCTGTAAATTGGGTGGTATGGTCATTTTAACGATATTCTCCCAACCTACAAGCACAGTATATTTCTCCATTCATTTCTGTAGTCTTCAGTTTCTTTCATCAGTGTCTTATTAGAGTTTTCAAGCACACTTTTTTACCTCCTTGGTTAGATTTATTCGTAGCTATTTTATTCTTTTTCACACAATCGTAAATGGGATTTTCTTAGTTTCTTTCTGATAGTTTATCAATCAGTGTATGCAAACACAATAAATTTCTGTATATTAGTTTTATATCCTGCAACTTTACTGAATTGAATTGTTCTAACATTTTTTTGGTGACATCTCTGGGATTTTCTCTATGTGGTATCATGTTATGTGCAAGCAGAAACAGTTTTACTTCTTACTTTCCATTCACTCTGTTCCTAGAAGAGCTTCATAGTCACTGTGTATATCATCTTTTCCCACATTTTGCCCACTCAGCAGCCATGCCTCCTTGTAGCTGCTTGGCTTATGGACCCAAAATTTATTTTATTCTGCAAGGACTTATTTTAAATTATTTTTTGGACCCATAATTTAAATCCTTATCCTTGTGGAGAATTTTCCCGCAATGCTACAGAACCTTAAATATTGTGGGGTCTTCAACAGAGCCATATGGTCCCCTCCATAGCTCCCAATGTTGTTATACCTGGAAATTCCCTTCTTTCTGTCAGGTGCATCCCCCAGCTGGAAGTTTGTCCAGATTTCAGTTAAAGTGCCATTCTCTGCACTGATTTATGTGGTTGTTTGTGATCGCCTTTTGTTTTGCAATGCAGGCGTGCTTTCTTTAATCTTCATTCTTTATTCTGTGTTTTTTCCATATCAGACAGTTTTCAACCTTTATTTTTTACTTTTATTCTTTACTAGGTAAAGAATCATATGTTCGTCATTTAGAAGTGGTTTGCTTGGAGTTACTGCCGTGGCGCTATGGGTTAAGAATCTGACTCCAGAGCCTCTGGTCACTGTGGAGGTACAGGTTCCATCCCTGGCCCAGTGCAGTGGGTTAAAAGGGTCCAGTGTTGCCACATAGGTTGTAGCTACACCATAGGTTCAATCCTTAGCCAGGGAACTTCCATATGCTGTGGGTATGCCTATAAGTTTTATTTATTTATTTATTTATGTAGTTGACTTACAAGGCTGTGTTTCTAGTGTATAGCAAAATGATTCAGTTCTATGTATATACATGTACTTTCATATTCTTTTCAATTAAATTACAAGATACTGAATACAGTTTCCTGTGCTTTGCAGTAGTACCTTATTAACCTATTTTATATATAGTAGTTTGTATGTGCTAATCCCAGATTCCTGATTTATCTTTCTCCTGCCCCTTCCCTTTGGTAACTGTAAGTTTTCTTTCTTTCTTTTCTTTTTTTTTTTTTTTTTTGGACATGTTGGGGTGTGTGGAGGTTCCCAGGCCAGGCCAGGGATTGAACCCACACTACAGCAGCAACCTGGGCTGATCCAGTGATAGCACCAGATCCTTAACCCTCTCTGCCACAAGAGAACTCTTCATAAGTTTGTTTTCAGTCTGTGAGTGTGTTTCTGTTTTGTAAATAAGTTCATTTGTATCATATTTTACATTCCACATATAAGTGATATCATTCATCTCTCTCTCTAAGTAAGATATCACTTAGTATGATAATCTTTAAGTTTATCCATGTGCTGCAGATGGCATTATTTCATTCTTTTTTATGGCTAAGTAATATTCCATCGTGTATATATACCACACATTCTGTTTTTTGTGGTTGTTGTTTTAATGGCCCCACCAGGGATTGAATCTGAGCCACAGCTGTGACCTACACTACAGCTCCAGCAATGCCAGATCCTTTAACCCATTGTGCCCAGCAGGGGTTGCTCCTAAAGGGTGAAGGGCCAGAGTTCCCTTCGTGGCTCAATGGTTAAGAAACCCAACTAGGATCCACAAGGATGCAGGTTTGATCCCTAGCCTTGCCCAATGGGTTAAGGATCCAGCCCTGCCGTGAGCTGTGGTATAGGTTGCAGACTCGGCTCAGATCCCACGTTGCTGTGGCTGTGGCATAGGCTGGTGGCTACAGCTTCAATTCGACCGCTAGCTTGGTAATCTCCATGTACCTCGGGTGCGGCCCTAAAATAGCAAATAAATAATAATTTCCAGTTTCTTTTCAGGGAACCAATCTAGAGTAATAAGAAAACCCCCTTTTTGGCTGCCCCACAGCACATGGAGTTCCCAGGCCAGGGATCAGATCCAAGCTGCAGGGTTTGTTTGGTTTTTTTTTTTTGTCTTTTTTGTTGTTGTTGTTGTTGTTGCTATTTCTTGGGCCGCACCCGCGGCATATGGAGGTTCCCAGGCTAGGGGCCGAATCGGAGCTGTAGCCACCGGCCTACACCAGAGCCACAGCAACTCGGGATCCGAGCTGCGTCTGCAACCTACACCACAGCTCACGGCAACGCCGGATTGTTAACCCACTGAGCAAGGGCAGGGATCGAACCCGCAACCTCATGGTTCCTAGTCGGATTCGTTAACCACTGCGCCACAACGGGAACTCCCAAGCTGCAGTTTTGATCCACATCCGTAGCTGCAGCAATACCAGATCCTTTATATGCTGTGCGCAGCAGAGGATGGAGGCTCCATCCTGGCGCTGCACCACAGTGGGCACTTACAACAAGCCCTTTTTAAAAAGAAGGTAAATGACTCCCAGATATTTGAGAGCTATTTTCTTCTTGATCATTCCCTTTGCTGTTCTAGCTACTAAGTGCTATAGGTTAAGATTTTTTTTTTTTTTACTTTTATGTGCATTTATTTTTTGCCAGGCCTAATTTTTTATTTCTTCAGTTTCTTCTGATATCTTTTTCTTCTGGCTTAGGAACAGTCTGCTCTTTTTCAGTAAAGATATCTCCACAAGTCAGGGAGAATTCACTTAAAGATTGATCTGACCATGAGCTCTCTTAAGTCCTGTGCCGTATCTTGGGGGCTTTGTTCACCTGGATTTGCTCAATGTCCAGGGAATCTACATCTAAGCCCTTAAGTTCAGCATTACTCTCTGCATTTTTGACCATGTAGAACAAAAATTCAGCATTCTTGGAGTTCCCCTTGTGGCTCAGCAGGTTAAGAACCTGACCAGTAGGGAATTGCAGTCATGGCCCAGCAGTAACAAACCCAACTAGTATCCCTGAGGAAGTAGGTTCAATCCCTGGCCTCACTTAGTGGGTTAAGGATCTGGCATTGCTGTGAGCAGTGGTGTAGGTCACAGATGCAGCTTGGATCCTGTTTTGAGGTGGCTGTGGTATAGGCTGGCAGCTGCAACTCGGATTTGACCCCTAGCCTGGGAACTTCCATGTGTCACAAGTTTGGCCCTAAAAATGGAAAGAAAAAAAATTCAGCACCCTTTATGATCTATAAACCCTGTGTCCAGCCTCACTGTTTAGCCTGGGCACTCCTACCAGTTCCACCATTGTAACTATGGAATGGCACACATTGCTTCTATAAAGTGATATCCTTCAGATACTTGGTGACTTTTAGGATATGCACTGCGTTAATGGCCAGGACAGTTTTACAAGTTTTCTTGAAGTGAACATGAAGATTTGAACCCTTTTTTTTTTTTTTTGGCTTTTTTAGGGCCATGCCTTCGGCATATGGCAGTTCCCAGGCTAGGGGTCTAATTGGAGCTACAGCAATGCCTTAACCCACTGAGCGAGGCCAGGGATCGAACCTGCAACCTAGTTGGATTCATTTCCACTGCGCCACAATGGGAACTCCAAGAGTTGAACCTTTTGATTTGCGTGATTTTGTGGGGTTTTCTGGGTCAAGTGAATAGCGAACAATTTTTAGAGATCACTTCCATTTGCTTACTGGAAAATGTGGTAACACTTTAATTGGCCTCTGAACTTAGTACTACATTCGCCTTCCCTATTATTTTCTTCTATTATTTTCATTATCTTTTGCTTTCTCTATTAGAGATCCTAATCTCATTGGTAATCGCATGTGTGTGTGTGTGTGTGTGTGTGTAGTTAGATGATTATTTGTAAGCTTTCCAGAAGGAATATGTAATACATTCACCCATCTCCTTCATCAATTCATTTGTTAAGGGTTCTCATCAGAGGCTTGGATGGTGTTTCTTTCCTTCCTTGGCAGCCTTATTGATGTTGCAGCCAACAACTCTTGCAGGCCTTCAGAGTTCCATACTAGCTGCCTCATTCCCTGGGTCTGCCCAGCAGATCTAGTAACTATTATGGTACACAAGACACTTCAGCTGAGAGCCTTCCCTTTTTGATTATGGTTTTGGCAGTGATATGGATATATCTGCAGAATTCTTGACTGCTCTGGGACTTCTTGACTAAATAGTTTGTGATTATAAGGGATGTCACTTTACTCAGAAATCTCTTAGCTAGATAATTCTTGAAGCCATTTTGGCACATTCTGTCATACTGTGTTCTTTTTCATTTCATTTCACCTTATCTTTCCTCTTGCTGCACACCTAATCCTGTGTGAATTTTCAATCTTGTCTATTTTCACTGTTTTTCAAGCAGACAGTTCCATTTCAGTCATTGCACTTCCATTGTGCAATCTACATGTCTGTACTTAGATGTGTATTTATCTCCTGCTTAACTTTCTTACTTTTGATTACGTTCTTTTTTATCCCTTAACCTGGAAAGTTCATCATCCTTAGGCTTTCCTGATTTGAAATCTATAGAGGGATAAATGTAACTTTTTAGGAATGGATTGTTTGGTATTTGTTATAATCCAGGAAGTCATTTTTTGGACAATGGTCTTTTCTGACTGCAGCAACCATGTTGATGTCATATTTGCTTTCTCTGCATTTGCAGTGGGGCTCCTTTTTAGTGGTTGCTCGCCTGACTTAGAAAGCAGCTCCAAACTGTGCTGGTCAGATACTCCTTAATTTCTGCTTCCTAATTTATTAGCCCATGAGTCTACGGCTGTCTTACCTGCAAGTAATCAAATGCTTACCTTTTTTTTTCTTGCTTGCTTTTTTTTTGGGGGGGGGGGCTGCACTCGCGGCATGTAGAGGTTCCCAGACTAGGGGTTGAATCAGAGCTACAGCTGTCAGCCTACACCACAACCACAACAACACAGGATCCAAGCTGCATCTGTGATCTACACCACAGCTCACAGTAATGCTGGATCCTTAACCCACTGAGCTCGACCAGGGATTGAACCGCAACTTTACGGTTCCTCGTGAGATTCGTTTTCACTGTGCCACAATGGGAACTCCTTTCTTTCTTTCTTTCTTTTTAGGGCTGCACCCTCAGCATATCGAAGTTCCAGGCTAGAGGTCAAATCAGAGCTGCAGATGCTGGCCACAACTCTAGATCCAAGCCACGTCTGCAACCTACCCGACAGGCTCACAGCAACTCCAGATCCTTAACCCACTGAGCAAGGCCAGCATTCGAACCCACATCCTCATGGATACTAATCAGGTTCCTTACTGCTGAGCCACAACGGGAACTCTGAGATAGACATATTTTCTAATATATCTATAGACCTCTGATTCATGAATTTATGTTGCAAATGTTAAAAAGATTAACAAAGTGATTTTGTTGGCTTCTGACTGATGATCCTGGGGAAATGACTGGCTCACCCTGACATGGAGCTAGTCCTGTGGCTCCAGGAGTGGATCATCTTAGGGATAGCTCAATGCATTATCGACCTTGATGCCTGAGCAAGAAGCAGTGATGTTCAAAGACTAGGAGATGTCTGGTGCCATTTAGAAATTTGGATTTCCTGTTTGAAAGGCCTAAGCCTCAGTTCTGTGCCATTTGTGCTTAAGGAAGCCCTCATTTCCTTTTTTTTTTTTGCCTTTTCTAGGGCCACTCCTGTGGCACATGGAGGTTCCCAGGCTAGGGGTCTAATCGGAGCTGTAGCCGCCAGCCTACACCAGAGCCACAGCAACTCAGGATCTGAGCCACGTCTGCAACCTACACCACAGCTCACGGCAACGCCGGATCCTTAATCCACTGAGCAAGGCCAGGGATCAAACCCTCAACCTCATGGTTTCTAGTCGGATTCATTAACCACTGAGCCACGTTGGGAACTCCCTTCATTTCCTGATGATGCTGGAAAGTTATCATTCATGCTACAAATGTTTCCCAAGAACCTCCTGTGTGTCAGCCCATTCTAGGCATTAGAGGCTCAGAACCATGATGAGGCACATTTACAGGGCTTTATCTAACATCCCTCATTTGTGTGTGTTTAAGGTGGGGGCCATAGTACAGGCATGAGAGAATGGTGGCAGGTCATGGCCCTGGGAAATGGATGCTAAGGACCACTAGGATTCAGCTCCTCCAGGACTGGAGTGTTGCTAATTTCCGTGTAGATCTATGCCTCAAAGTTCATCCTTTGGCCTCTAGAGCAGCAATCCTGACAGCCTCTCACACTGGCAGGCAGTCTTAAATCTTAAAGGATCAAGTCTTAAATCTTAAAGGCTCGAGTCTTAAACCTTTGGACATGTTATTTCCCTGCTCTTTCATTAGTCACCAAAGGCCCCAGAGGATGTGATGCTCTTTCTGTAGCCCTCAGTCAGAAAACAGACAGAAGTGGCAGAGACAGAAACTAATCATTAACAGACACATCTGGCTCGTAGAGAAAAGATGTCAGTGGGATCCAACACAAGTGTCTACCCAACAGATGTTAACCACACAAAATCCCCAAATAAGGACATCTTTGATGGGCACGAGTAGGCCTGAGCCTAGTGGCACAGACCAAGGTGGTAGAGAAGTACCGTGGTGGAGTTCTCCCCAGGCAGTAGGCAACTGGCTGTCCCTTCACAGTCCACCCACTATGTCTTCATGGGCTGTCCTCACCTTTGGATTTTTTTTTTTTTTTTTTGTCTTTTTAGCTATTTCTTGGGCCGCTCCCGCGGCATATGGAGGTTCCCAGGCTAGGGGTCAAATCGGAGCTGTAGCCACCGGCCTACGCCAGAGCCACAGCAACGCGGGATCCGAGCCGCGTCTGCAACCTACACCACAGCTCACGGCAACGCCGGATCGTTAACCCACTGAGCAAGGGCAGGGACCGAACCCGCAACCTCATGGTTCCTAGTCGGATTCCTTAACCACTGCGCCACGACGGGAACTCCCACCTCTGGATTTAGAGTGTGCTTTGTGCAGTAGGGAGAGCATCCCTGGGCCAGACTTAAAACAAAGACATCTTCACCCCACTGGAGGGGTTTCACCTCTTGTCTTGTTGCCCTCTTCATCTTGTTGGAGGACAGTGACACATAGATGGGGTCAGCCTTATGCCAAGTCCTGAGGCTTGGCCAAGCTTGACTTGGAAACTTAGCTGTGCATTGTGGGTTAAATGAGCCCGCTCAGCCTTGGCTACCCAGGATGGGTTGTTGAGAGCAAACCACACAGCTTCACGTGGGAGGCGTATGTTTTTCGTGTGTTTCAGTTCTCTTTATTCACCCTGTACTCTAAAGGGCTCCCCTTGAGCATGGAGGTCTTGCCCAAGGTAGGTCTTGCATGTGGAGCTTGCATCATGGAACCATGGAATCATGAGGTTGGACCAGTTCTTTACTTGTCCCTAACCCAGCTTTTCAATCACATGCTTTCCTCTATGGGGTCTTGTCCCTCCTTCTACTTGGCAGCCTTCTGGAGCATCTCTTGCTGAACCACCCTTCCTGGTTGTGAGGAGTGGCTTCTGTGGAAAGCAGGTACTGGAGTTCTCTTATGGTGCAGCAAGTAAGGAGCCACTTGGGTCACTTCTCTGGTATTAGTTCATTCCCTGGCCCAGGAACTTCCACATGCCATGGGCCGCAGGCATGGCTGAAAAAAAAAAAAAAAAAGAAAAGAAAAGAAAGCCCTAATTTCTGTGTTTACCAACTTCTCCACCTCACTGTGGCTGGAACTGGGCCTGTCTTCACTGTCCCTGTAGAGAGCCTGCAGCTGAGGAGCCTCACCTCTGGGGCCATACTCCTGACAGCAGGCACTGGCCCCATCCCTCTGGAGACCTTGAACTCCTCCTGATCCTGTTGCAGGGCGGCCTTGGGTGCCTGGCTGCAGAGTGCCTTTTGCCTAGGTTCTGTGCATGTGTGAGAGACAGACAGACAGGCAACAGACAGGAGCCCAGTGGCTCTCCAGTGCTCTGTCATTCCCTCTGTTACTCAGTCCCTCTCTTCCACTCCCACAGCTCCCCCTACTGGCCCACCTGTGTCTTTTAGGCAGCTGGTCTCTAGACGAACTCCAAGTGTTCCCCAGCCTCTTTGGTGACTTCCCTGGCTACCACTCATTGAGCCCCAGAAACCTCTCTAGCCCTAAGGCTGCCCCCCTGGCTTCAGTGGCACTTCTCCCTAGGGGCCATCAGATCCATGGGCCTCTGGCTCCTCTTGCTCCTTCTCCTCCCTCTGCATCCTTTGCTGCATCTAGGATGCTCTTAAAACTTGGATCTGATTGGGTGCTTTTGTTTTATGCCTCTGTCTGGGTCAGACTCCAGGGGTGACATCAGGATACTTTGACCCAGTAACCACTGCTCTATGAGTGGCACAGAGAATCAGCGTGCCTTCCAGCCTTTCCTTGGCTACCCAGGTAAGGCTTCTGTGCTGTTTTCACAGGCTCTTCTTTGTCTTCCTTCTTTGCCTGGCAACTCCCATACCCACATCCTCACCCAGCAAGGCCTAGCACCAGATACCCCAACCCCCCACACCCACCTCCACATCCACACACTGTTCTCCCACAGGGTATAGCGAATCAGAGTCTTCTGGGCTCTGGATCTGCCTTCCAACAATCGCTAAGGCTCTGAGAATGTTTACAGGATGTCAGGTGTATGCTTGAGTCCTAGATGGTCTGACAGACTGTTGTGAGTGTGTGTGGTGGACTGCCCTGGGACCGTCTGTTGGAATGTGAAACTCCAGGTCACAGTTATCCCCAAGAGGGAGCATGTTGTTGTCTGAACTACATCTCAGCTTGTAGTTGGTGAGCTCATATCTGGTGGGGTTTTTTGGAGTTTTTGTTTTTTTGTTTTTTTGGCTGCGCTCATAGAATGCAGAAATTCCAGGGCCAGGGATTGAACCCACACCACAGCTGTGACCTGAGCCACAGCAATGACAGTGCTGGATCCTTAACCTGCTGCACCACCAGAATCTCTGAGCTCAGATCTTAGAATCATCTGTGCTACCCACCTGTCACACCTGGGGGGTGCCCACACCAGTCCTTCCTAGAGAGTTCCTCCCTCCCCTCTGAGGCTAACCTTAGCTCATTTCCAAGCATCATTTCTTTTCGCTGCAGCATGTGGAAGTTCCAAGTTCCTGGGCCAGGGATCAAACTCATACCACTGCAGTAACCTGAGCTGCTGCAGTGAAAATGCCAGATCCTTAACATGCTGCACTACAAGGGAACTCCCTCAAGCATCTTTTAAATGTTAACTTCTCCCAGAAAGATGAACACCCACAGACCAACTCTCTAACTTTGATTGATACCTCCTGTCATGATTCGCTCTTGGTGTACTGCAGTGAGTGACATGTAGTGGCCCCTCTGTGCCCCTTCCACTTCTTTTTTTTTCTTTTTCTTTTTTTAATCTTTAGCCCCTTACACTTCTGAAGCATTGCTACCATAATGGAAAGAGGTCTCCAACTTGGACTCCAGAGCGTGGAGGACAGGAAGCCTATCAGTAGGGGAGCAAGTGCATATTCCCTTTCCCTGTACACACACTGGTTGCTGGGTTAGAAGGAGAACAAACCCACTCTCTCAGGCTGAGCAGGCCGTCTTCCCATGTTAAATAGGAAACCTGCAGCAAGTGTTAAACCTGCAGCCTTTGGTGACAAGACAACCTATGTAAACCCCAAAGCGGAGCCAGTGAAGTAGGTGCTAAGCATTTGGGTGAGAATTAATCCTTTTTTCTTTCTTTTTCAGTGGTTGATATCACAGCAAGTATCCTTTTCTTAGTACTTTTCCCTTTAAGGAAAGCACCTTCTAAATAAATAGAATGTGTTATAATCTTGAATCCCATCCCACCTATAATGCCCTTCATGGGTTTGGGCTTTGACCCTACAGACCACCTGGAGCATCCCTGCGTGACCATGGCTGCCCCTTCGGACCAGCAGCTTCTCCCTGGGTGCTGTGCTCCTCCTCATGCCCCAGCACCTGCCTCCACACCTAGCTAACAGTAAGCTCAGGGATTGTTGGAGGGGGAAATATGTGAACTTGGGGTTTGGGGGGGAAATGCCTATTGGGCCAGCCTCTGCCATGTAAGAACCCTGAGCTATGACCCTTTTATTTATTTATTTACTTATTGCTTTTTAAGGCTGCACCTGCAGCTTATGGAAGTTCCCAGGCTAGGGGTCAAATCACAGCTCCAGCTGCCAGCCTATACCACAGGCACAGCAATGCGGGATCCAAGCCACATCTTCGACCTACACCACAGCTCATGGCAACGCCAGATATCTAACCCACTGAGCGAGTCCAGGGATTGAACCCATATCCTCATGGATTCTAGTCCGTTTTGTTTTTTTGCTGAGCTACAACGGGAACTCCCCTTTTAAACTGACCGTTTTGCATTGTCTCTACTTCCTTAACTGAACATCACTAGATCCCACAGTTTGAAGATGTTAAATTTGAAGCAGCGAGTCTTTTGTCTGAATTATACTGTCAAGAGGTAAGAACATTATGAAGGTTTCAGAAAGCAAACTCTTTCTCCTTTTGCACAATGGCAGATTGGGACTGTCAGGAGTAGACTCCCTTCTGGCTTTTAACACTTCTGTCACTGTCTCCTGCACCTGGCGTGGGGCATCCATGGGTGATCACATGCTAACAAAAGCCAGCAAAATCTTTTTCTACAGAAGATTGTTGGAAAACAGCCTTGTTCCTAGGCTAAAGGTGATTAGTTCCTGAACAAGTGCATATAGTTTACCTTCTTCAGCTGGTTCCTGATCTCAGGTGTAGCTGAAAATTTCCTTTCCCCACTTTGAGCAGTGACCTGCTTGCTGGCTCTGACCCCTCTCTCTGGTTGCAGAGTGGAAAAGGTGGCAATTAGTTGACTGTTCAGGATTTTGAACTAAAGCTACGTTCAGTTTAGTTGAATAGGGAGGTTTTTTTTGTTGGTTTGTTTGTTTTTGTTTTTATTTTTGTCTTTTTTGCTATTTCTTGGGCCGCTCCTGCGGCATATGGAGGTTCCCAGGCTAGGGGTCAAATCGGAGTTGTAGCCACTAGCCTACGCCAGAGCCACAGCAACACAAGATCCGAGCCACGTCTGCAACCTACATCACAGCTCACGGCAACGCCGGATCGTTAACCCACTGAGCAAGGGCAGGGACCGAACCCGCAACCTCATGGTTCCTAGTCGGATTCGTTAACCACTGCGCCACGACGGGAACTCCGGGAGTTATTTTAAGATCAATGCAGAGACTTCCCAGCCAGTGAGTCTAATAAAATATCTTTTCTTCTTTAATCAAGCAAATTGGCAACCTAGAAATCCTTTGGTAAGTGTGAACAGGAATGGCCTTCTGGCTGTGCAGCTGCTGCATAAGGAATCCAGCTTGCTGCCAGCTCATTTTTTCCTCCCCAAACTTGACTGTTTCCTTTCAGAATTCTGTTGATGCAGCAAAGCCACTGCTGCGGAAAGCAATCCAGATCTCACAACAGACCCCGTACTGGCACTGCCGCCTGCTCTTCCAGCTTGCTGTGAGTACTGCAGGCCTGGCCGAGATGTGTGGGTGCCTATTTGGGGCCGTGACCTTGGGGCACAACTGCCCCCAATACAAATAAGCAGACTCTGGGATACACAGGTTCTTCCTCAGGCTGCTGCACTGAGCTGGTAGGGACATAGGAACATTTCTTTGACCTGCTCACAAGTCCCCTCCAGACTGTCCCTGGCAGTACTTCTGGTACAGGCCTCTCACTCAGCAGCACCCAGGATGATTGGTGAGAGTATCTTTCCTCTTGAGCTGACTTGGGGCCTAGTCTTCATGTTCCCCTCCCTCCTGGTGCTCTCTTTGGCCTGCATTCATCAAAATTTAAGGAACATTTCTTGCCATAGTTTCACTCTATTTTCTAAGAGAGATGGTGAGATTCCAAGGGGCTGCCTCTTGGGCGGTGGATGCTGGAGTCAAGCCTTTTCTCCTAGAGCCCACTTTTGGGGCCTGCTGTATGTAACCTCACCCTGGGCTCCACACAGCCCCCCTGCCCCCAGCCTCCTTTAAGCTCCTCAAATGTAGGTGATGCCTGGTCCCTGCACTCTGAGATCCTCAGGTGGTGGAACAGGGGGCACTGTCTGGACGGCTTTCCTGCCTCAGTGGAGGAGCCTGCAGGCCGGGGGCTGGGTAGACTCCATAGTGAAGAGTGCCTCTTGGTCCTGGGCCCTGCCCACACCTCCCGCACTGGCTAGCCTCTAGCTTCTCCTAACCCTGACACAGCTTGCTTACCAGGCCACCTTTTGCTCACCCTCCATGATAAGGCCTCATCACCCACCTGTGCACACAGTGGGCCCTGGCCTGAAAGTGTCCCCTGCCCCTCCCCCCAACCCCAGGAACCCCTTAATGCCAGGAGGACTTGACTCCGAAGGTTTCCTGCTGAGAAGAGCTCACGTACCAGAGCTCCTACCTCCCCCCTAGGCTTGCACCTGCCCTGTACTTGAACTGTCTTACTTTAACCTTCCCGTGAGCTCTTGTGCCTGTTGGCAGAGGAGGAAGCAGGCCGGGCAATGAGTCACCTGCCTTGGGTCACAGAGTTGATGGGTGCTATGAGCACAGAACCCAAGATCTCAAACCCAGGCCCCACAGGTGTCCCCCACTTTCAGCTCGTTGAGGCTGCTGGGTTTGAAACTCCCATAGACACTTACCCCCGAAAGAGTCCCTCCTTGTTTGAGGCTCCTTTGGCTGCTTCCCTTGTGACCAGCCCCTGAGGGTACCTGTGCAGCATGCAGACATACTCTCATGGCGCTGGAGGGGTCTGCGCCTGTTAGTGTTAACTGCTGGCTCTGTGCACTATTGAGCTTAGATGATGTACACTGTAAGTAAAGTGGAGTTCTGTACCCAAAGCAATTAATGTTGATGAGATAATGTGCTTAATTTAGCTCGAAACTGACACTGAGGTAATTTTGTTGATGTGTAGGGAGGTCCATTTTAACTTGCCAGCAAAGCAGTAGAGTCAGGTATTGTAAAGCAAGCGGTTTGGAAGTGAGGGCCATTGCTCTTTCTCCTTTTCAGCAACTACATACACTTGAGAAGGACCTGGTGTCAGCCTGTGACCTCCTAGGTGTGGGGGCCGAATACGCCCGGGTGGTAGGATCCGAGTATACACGGTAGGCACCCTCACCCTGGGCCCTTTCTCCTTTTCCTTGGAAAGAGTTTGGCCATCTTGATCCTGGACAATAAATAGAAATGGCATTTCAATGTGAAATGATTACCACCATTATATATAGTAAGAGACATGCAAAGTAAGGCAGCCCTGGGAGTTCCCGTTGTGGCGCAGTGGTTAATGAATCCAACTAGGAACCATGAGGTTGCGGGTTCGATCCCTGGCCTTGCTCAGTGGGTTAAGGATCCAGCATTGCCGTGAGCTGTGGTGTAGGTCGTAGACGCGGCTCGGATCCCGCGTTGCTATGGCTCTGGCACAGGCCAGCAACAGCTCCAATTAGACCCCTAGCTTGGGAACCTCCATATGCTGTGGGAGCGGCCCTAGAAAAGGCAAAAAGATTGGGAAAAGAAAAAAAAAAAAGGTAAGGCAGCCCTGAGAAGCTTTTGCCCCATTGGTTGGTGAAGTAAGTTGTTGAGTTGGCTGTGAGGGTGAAGAGCAGCTGGCGTTCTCAGCACTATTAGCACTTGCATGTTTCTAGTATCTCTTGAAATAAAAAGGGCTTGTATGGGGAGTTACCATTGTGGTTCACTGTGTTAAGAACCCGACATAGTCTCCATGAGGATGCAGGTTTTATCCCTGGCCTCACTCAGTGGGTTAAGGATCCTGCGTGGCCGCAAGCTGTGGCATAGGCCAGCAGCTGCAGCTCCGATTCAACCCCTAGCCTGGGAACTGCCATATGCTGCAGGTGCAGTTGTAAAAAGAAAAAAGGGGAGGAGGGGCTTGTATGATTTGCTGGGCTGATCAGATCACCTTTGTGGTGCAGGTGCAAGAGTGGTGCTTGTAGAGAGTATGGGCAGTGTGCTTGGCAGCCAGGGCCCCCAATTAGGGGGCACCCAGGAAATTTTAGATACACAGCAAGAGACAGAGTAAGTGGACGTTCATGTAGAAGAAGGTACATAGGTTCATGTTATACATGAAACTACTTAGGATGTCTGGAGACTAGAGCCCTGGCATTGAGGTCAGGGGTCAGAGGCTACCAGTGCATCACTGTGCACCCTTTAAGAGGACCTCTAGTCTGTCTTTTTTTTTCCCAAAGAGATCCTCTGTAGTAGACAGACTCCAAGCAACAGTACTCTTATTTTGTTGTATGCATTGGAATCCTGGAAGATTCTATAAGACAATCTAAGCTTGTCCCAAGGGGTTGTTGGGACAAAACCATCACTAACTCTGGGCTCTGGACTTTGGAGTACTCAACAGGAGTCCACACAGTTCCCTACAAGCTCTCATCCCCTGGCTCTCCTCCCTGGCATGGACACTATCACATAGCGTGGCCCCATATTCCTGGCCCTTTTTGTCTTTCTTGTGTCACCACTAGGTACAGGGTGACGTGCATTGCAGGGCATGGGGATGGCTGCACACTGCACATATTTACTCACAAGTGTCCTCAGAGAGGCTTCTGTACCACTGTGGGTGCGTGACGTGGGTGGGCTTCACCAGGACATGGTGCTTACAGGTCACCTAGCACAGAACTTTTTTGTGTGTGTGTCTTTTTTTTGCAGGGGGGCCGCACCTGCAGCATATGGTGGTTCCCAAGCTAGGAGTCTATTCAGAGCTGTAGCTGCCCGCCTACACCACAGCAACAGCAACGCCAGATCTGAGCCACGTTGTCTTCGATCTACACCACAGCTCACGGCAACGCCTGATCCTTAACCCACTGAGCAAGGCCAGGGATCGAACCTGCACCCTCATGGTTCCTAGTCGGATTCGTTTCCCTTGCACCATGACGGGAACTCCAACACAGAACTTCTGATCCTGGACTTAGGGCCTAGTGATGTGAAAGTATGGGAACCTTGACATGAAGTTCTAGGCCTTA
Source organism: Phacochoerus africanus (assembly GCF_016906955.1). Lineage (NCBI taxonomy): Eukaryota > Metazoa > Chordata > Mammalia > Artiodactyla > Suidae > Phacochoerus > Phacochoerus africanus. Next base: position 59,785,711 of record NC_062547.1, on the reverse strand, counting down.
AATTTCAACAGTCAGACAGTAGAGCCTAGAGTGTCCACACCATGAGGTGACAAGGAATGGCAAGGTGGCCAGGAACATAGACATCTCTCACTGTGTGACTATGACCTCACACCCCACCTCAGTCTCCTCAGCTGGAACGTTGCTCACCTGATGGAATGTCAGCCGCAGCACATGGGAACTTTACACAGACTGACGGGGCAAAGACTTAGATGTTGAAGAAACTGGGGACCTCTAGGCTTTATGTGACCATAGCCCCACAGCTGATCCTAAAATCAGTGGCCATGCCCTGATGAGCTCCCAGAGGCTGGGCTGAGGCTGGGCTGCTCTGGCTCCCTCCTCTGCTACTTTAACTGTTCCTAAACTTTTTATGTGTTCACTTTATTATTTTTTCTTGCTGATGACAGCAGTACATGTTCATTTAGAAAGCTAAGATAGATTTAGGAGAAACACTAGAAATCTCCTGGCCTCGCCATCCCCAAGGGTGGGGACAGACCAGACAGCAGCGAAGTTGATGACATGCCTAGGCTTCCTGAGTTTCATCCCCTCAACCTTTAGGAGAGCCTGATGGGGCTTGGCTGGTTCAGATAAGGAATTGGGGCACAGCAGGCGCCTGGTGAGGCTCAGATTTGGGTTCAGGCACTTGAGCCTGATCACTTGCTCCTCTTCTCTCCTTGCCCCACCCTATGCTGTCCACTGACGTGAAACCCATGATCTGCTGTTATCGAGAGAGATTATGATGGATGTGCTATCTTGTACCCTGACTCTATACTTTCTGAGCACTTGTTTCTACCTCTGGGCTTTTTTTTCCTCTTAATGGCCGCACCCACTGCACGGGAGATTCCCAGGCTAGGGGTCGAATCAGAGTTGAAGCTGCAGGCCTGCACTACATCCATGGCAACACCAGATTTGAATGGCATCTGTGACATACACCAGTTTGGGGCCACGCCAGATCATTAACCCACTCAACGAGGCCAGGGATCAAACCCATATCCTCATGGAGACTACGTCGGGTCCTTAACCTGCTGAGCCATAATGGAAACTCCCTATCTTCTGGGCTTTTGAACCACATGAGTAAGCAAGGGAAAAGCTAAAGAAAAAGGCGTAGAACAAAATAGAGCACTCTCATAAATAAAACAAACGTAGTTGGCCAAGGTCCACTGTCATCCACTTAATTGTCACAGAGGTGGCTCGTTGGGTCCCTGTGAATGTTGAGATGGCCTGAGCCTCCCAGACCTGATTACCCCTCTCTTTTCCAGGGCACTATTCCTGCTCAGCAAAGGGATGGTAAGTGGAGGCTGGGTGAGATGGGGCTAGTGTGGTGGATGAGGGGCCGGGTCCCCACAGGGTCTGCCAAGACCTCGCCTGTTCGCCATGCTGTGGCCCCTCAAATGCCCAGATCCTCATGCATGGCAGGCCCCTGTCCCCAGCTGGATTCAGAGGCAAAACTCAAATTCCAGGTTGTGGAATTTGTGCTGAGGACGGAACAGCCTGGGCTGGAGCTGCCTATTCCTGGGTTCCAGCCTGGCTTTTCACCCTCCCTTCGAGGTGCCAGCAGTCCCACAGCACATGGGCAAGTGGCCAGCAGCCCTGTACCAGAAGGGACTCAGCACGTGCACCTCTCCCTCCTCAGCTGCTACTGATGGAGCGCAAGTTGCAGGAAGTCCACCCGCTGCTGACCCTCTGTGGACAGATAGTTGAGAACTGGCAAGGGAACCCCATCCAGAAAGAGTCTCTGCGTGTCTTCTTCCTGGTGCTCCAGGTGACCCACTACCTGGATGCTGGGCAGGTGTGTAGTACTTCTCACACGAAGGCTGCTGGGGAGCAGGCGGGTGGTGGGTGGGCCTCTGGCTAAGACATCAGCTCTGGGGCACAGCTGTCATTTAGGGTTCAGTTCCTTCACAGCCCAGTAGTGCTCTCGCATGAGTACTCTGCCTCTTTGGGCAGAGTGCACTCCAAGAATGGGCCTGTCTTGTTCCTGCCCTTACAGCGGAAGTCGTTGTGACTTCGCACACATCCAATTATTGTGTGAATGGTCAAAAGGCCTCCAGGGCAGTTTGGGGAATACAAGAAAATAGACTGGGAATTCTGGCATGGGGCCTGCATACAACAGGTGCTCAAGCAGTGTCTATCCACCCCCACCCTGCCAGCTATGACAGCTTTGTGGGGGTTGTGTAGGGACTGAGAGGATCAGCCGGGTCTGAGATACAACTCTGTAACTCTCATATGGTTGGGGAGCAGCTGTACCTGTACATGGGCGAATGTCTCAGCCTTTTGGAGGGGTGCTGCCCTATCCACCTTCCCCACCCTATTACAGTGATGACCACAGGCGGAGCCTGGTGGCAGTGAAGGCCCCAGAAAGTGCCAAGTCGGCCTCTCACTGGTAAGGGGTTTCCTTAGTTCCCCTACCTATACCCACCTTTGCCTGTTGGGCCAAGCGTTTCACTCAGTGCATAGGAACAAAAGCACACTCTCATGGGGTGCTAACGGCTAACGCAGAAATAGCCTATAGGGCCTTGGGAAAACTTCCTGGTGCAGAGAGCAGTTTGTACAGACAAACCATGGCACCTGCAGGGCCTCCAGTGGCTACTTCCACCCCCCAGGATAACCAGTGCTGTCCTGCTCTCTTGTGGTCACTGCAGGAAGGAGGAAATGCAGCTGCTACAGGGTCTTTGGATAGGCCTCTCCCTGGCCTTGGTGTTGGGCCCAGTGCTGGGTGGTGTTTGAGCGTCAGTCCCACAGATGACCCATCTGGCCCTGCCCCGTTACCTTGAAAACTGGCTGACCCATCTAGGAGTGGGCATCTTGCAGGTGGTGGATGTGGCAGGAGCTTCTGGGAAGAAAGGGCAGAGGAGTCGATGGGCAGACAGGACCTGGCTAGTTGTCACTGTGGGGACCTACCTCTAGGGGTGGTTGGCACCTGGTGGAAGCGGAGAGGCACTCAGGTGTGCAGTGCTGTTTGTCTGCTGCAGGTGAAAAGCGTGAAGCCCTGCCTAAAGCAGCTGCAGCAGTGCATCCAGACCATCTCTACACTGCATGATGACGAGATCTTGCCCAGCAATCCTGCTGACCTCTTCCACTGGTTGCCCAAGGAGCACATGTGCGTGCTTGTCTACCTGGTGAGTCCCTGGATGGGCCAGGGCCCGGGGGCCCAGGTGAGAGAGAAGAGGGCCCCAGTGACTGCTGTCATCTGATCTTGTCACCAGGTGACTGTGATGCACTCCATGCAAGCCGGCTACCTAGAGAAGGCACAGAAATACACAGACAAGGCCCTCATGCAGCTGGAGAAGCTCAAGAGTAAGTCAGGCTCTGTGGGGCTCAGTGGGTTGAGCAACCCCTTGGTAGCAGCTCAACCACCACCTCCTATGCTGGGTCTGAAGGACCTTGAAAGACTGCAGCACAAGTCCCTGCCATATGGGTCTTAATTACCCCAGTTGGCAGATGAGGATAATCCAAGTGTGGGTAGAGCAGGCCAGGCCTAGACTGGATCCCTGATCCCCAGGGCAGGAGGGTAGGAGGTGGTGCCATCTCTGTCCTGTCCCCCTCACTGCACAGGGTAGCTGAGAGGGTTAGTGGGACTCCATTGGACGGGGCCTGCTGAGACAGCAGTGCTCAGTTGAAAAAGCAGTGTCTGCTTTTGATGTTTGTTATCAGCGTTGTGATGTAGATTGCCCTCAGGGTGAGGTCGGGATTGGAAATGACAGACAGCAGGTCCTCTGGAAGTCTTGGGTTCTTCCTGGTTGCTTAACTAATCCATCCTGTGGGATCAGGGACTAGCAGGAACCCAGAGCTCCATGTGTCCCTGGCTGGCATGCACCCCTGCTGACCATATTCACTCCCTGTACCCTTGCCAATGCTGCTGGGGAGGAGGCTTAAAGCCAGAGAACCAATACCCGAGGGGACTGTGGTTCTTTCCCTCCAGATGAGTTGGGGAAGTGCTGTCTGGTTCCAGTAAGAGGATAGCTGCTCAGGGCAGCCAGAAACTGGGGTACCCCCCACTGAGGCCTATTGCCTGGTCTTACCCTCCCAGTCGTCTTCAACCTTTCTAGAACCTGTTGTGTCCAGTGTGCCCTTGAGCATTCGTTCAGCTGGGTCAGGGTGGAGTGAGGATGGAAGACGAATCCCTCCAGGAATGTCTTACTCTTAGAATAATACCCTAGTCACCAAAGCCTGCCTGTGAGCCTGTTTCCTCACCTGGACAGGGATATGAACCCCTTTGTTTGAGGGTCCCATGGGAACTGAGTAAAGTGACAGACTGGATGCTGGGCCATCACCTAGCAGAGCAAGTGCGCTCAGCCCCAGGTAGCTGAGGTGCCGGTGTGCAGGAGGGCTCGAAGGCCCAGGAGTCAGTCAGGACCCAAGGTCGGTGTCTCCTCAGTTGTCTCCTCAACCTGCACTTCAAGAGCTCACTCCTGCCTCTCTCCCCCAGTGCTCGACTGCAGCCCCATTCTGTCCTCCTTCCAAGTGATCCTGCTCGAGCACATCATCATGTGCAGACTCGTCACAGGACACAAGGCCACTGCCCTGCAGGAGGTAAGGCACTGGGGGCTGCACACACAGAATGGGAAGGCTGAGGGGTAGGGTGGTTTGAGTGTGCTGGGTTGTGGAGGGTGTCACACAGGAGAGTGTAAATGTGTCCAGTGTGTATCGGCAAGACATGTCTGTGTATGTCATTTGGCTTAACCTGGCAGTCCATAGCCCTGCCTGGACACAGTTGATCAGAGAATCTGATACAAATAAACTGTTTTTTCCCTGAAAGTTTGCATGCCCAAGGAACATGGGGTCTGGGGATTTAGAATCCTCTGATGACAATCCTAACACCCCCTCCTGTCCTGTAATTCATAATCCCCGATTGCCACCTTTTTGAAAGGGTACTGGGCCTTGAGTAGGGTGAAGGTGCTATATGGCTGAGACCCAAGTTGGAAAGGGAGGTGAAGACGGGTAACAGACTAGGGTCACTGGCCTCAAAGAGGTCAAGGCTGCACCTAATCCTCACAAGTGGGAACATCTGCTGGGACTTTGTGCCTTTGTGGGGTAAGGGCACACCCACCAGCTTTGGGTCTCTCCCCAATGCTGCCAGGACACTGGGTCCCACATTACAGACCCCGTGACATCAGACATTCTCTCTCCCGGCAGATCTCCCAGGTCTGTCAGCTGTGCCAGCAGTCCCCCCGGCTCTTCTCCAACCATGCAGCACAGCTGCATACACTGCTGGTGAGTGTGTGAGGGCTATCCATCCCTGGCCCCACCCCAGTGAGTAACCTCTGACCACTACCCCAGTCAGGATCTTGAATCCTTTCAGTGAATAACTGCATATCTATCACTCCACGCAAGATTTAGAATCTTCCCAGTCGGCCTCATTCTGTCAAGCATTTCATCAAGTCCAACTTGACTTTGGTCCCAGGAGGCAGGAATAATTAAACATGCCATCTTCCTCCTAGTTTGTCAAGATAAAGCTTAGATATAGGGAGTTTCTGTTGTGGTGCAGCGGAAACAAATCTGACTAGTATCCATGAGGATGCAGGTTCAATCCCTGACCTTGCTCAGTGGGTCGGGGATCCAGCATTGCCATGAGCTGTGGTGTAGGTTGCAGACATGGTTTGGATCCTATGTTGCTGTGGCTGTGGTGTAGGCCAGCAGCTATAGCTCTGATTCAACCCCTAGTCTGGGAACTTATATCCATGCGCCATAGGTGTGGCCCTGAAAAAAAAAAAGTAAGCTTAGATATAGTTGGCTCAGTAGAGTCACCACTTGTCAGGCTCTCCTTGGTGCAGCCGTGCAGCTCTGGGAAAGCTGCATGTGGCTCTGAGCCCTCAGCACCTTCTTTTTCCAGGGCCTGTATTGTGTCTCTGTCAACTGCATGGACAACGCAGAAGCCCAGTTCACCACAGCTTTGCGGGTAAGGTGCCGGCCCTCACTTTACGGGGCAGGCGGTGCTTCTCAGTAAGCAGTCGGGTATGGTCTGTGATGAGGACAACAACCACACAAAACCATGGTCAGCAGGTGACTCCACAACTTTCAGCCTGACACCTGCTGTGACCGTGATGTACCATTTATGCAGGGCCTTCTTGGGCTACTCAGAGGCAGACGAGGCCAGCACTGGCAGCACAGCTTGATGAGGGATAGCTGTGAGCGAGGGCGCTTCTGGCCAGCTTGGAGTGGGGTTTCCTCAGCCAACTCAAGAGGGCAGCCATGGGGAAGCTGTTTAAGGCAGGCTCCAGCTGGTGCCATGGCCTGTTCAGCTGCTCTCACTCATGGTTCCCAGTCCTGTCACAGCTGCTTGGGACCTCGGTCAGCTGCTGCTGGTCACTGCAGTATGTCAGGATCAGCCCATGTTGCCCATGGCCCTATGAAGTTCTTCCCCATCCCACTTCCTATAAATGGCTGCTACTTTTTTGGTTCAACATCAGAATTCCCAATGAATGGTGTGTGCCCCAGGGAGTCCTTGCCACCAGCCTAGGAGGAAGATGGTGCAGCCAGGACTAGAGCCCAAACCCCGCTTCCCCCTGACCCCAAACATACTTTTTCTGTGGTCCTGGGACAAATATCTTGGAGTATTTTTGCTCTGGTCAGGAGACCCTCTGGACCTTCTTGACACCTTCCAGGGTCCTCCAGGTGGGGTCCGTGCTTCCTAGGCACCCTTGGCCTCTTGCACAGCTATGCTCGCTCAGCCCCACTGGGAAAGCTCAGCCCATCCAGGTTGGTCTCTCTTGTGGCCATTCTTGTTCCCCAGAAGTACTGGGGACAGTGGTCTGTCCACCATGAGCCATCTAGCCTCTAATAGCTTCAGCGGCCTTCCTGGCAGGGACCTGCCTCCCGCAGGACCAGTGTGTTCCTCTGCTGTATCAGCATATGCTGGGATCCTGGGGTCACTACCTGTCGTGTGGAGGGATGGGCCACCCAGGTGTCAGTACTGAGACAGTAGAGAATAGCCCAAACAGTAATGTGTTCTGAGGGCAGGATCAAAGGAGGCTTTTTTTTTTTTTTTTTTCCCCTCTGTTTCCTGAATTCTCCATAACATGGATGATGGTTTTATAATGAAAAGAACTAACAGTTTTTGTTGTTCCTGGATGTTGGAGGCAAGGTCTGTGTGTTTGGGATGAAGAGAATAAAGACATAACTCTGATACCTCCAAGTAGCCTCTCTGACATGACTGTGCTGAGCTCAGCCCCCTACCACGTTTTGTCTCCCATTCTAGCTCACCAATCACCAGGAGCTGTGGGCCTTCATCGTGACCAACCTGGCGAGTGTGTATATACGGGAAGGAAATAGACACCAAGAGGTAGTAGGTGACATGCTTCATGTTTGGTATCCTTTCTTTCAACTCTTGGAGGAGGGTGGTAGGGAGTATTGTCCTGGGCACCAGTAAATCTCAGTAACCCCAGGGTACTTGCCTTCCAGCAAGGTGTCTCATGCAGTCAGAGCATAGTCATGGCTGGGGGAAGCTAAGTCTAAAACAAATGAACCCTTCTCCCTACTGAAAATGAGCCAAGTTTTATTGGTTCCCTCAGAAACAACTTGGAGTTCCCACTGTGGTACAGTGGGTTAATGGTCCAGCTTGTCTCTGTGGAGACGCCAGTTCAATCTCCAGCCGGACACAGTGGGTTAAGGATCCAGCATTGCTACAGCTGTGGAGTAGGTCAAAGCTCCAGCTCAGACTCGATCCCTGTCCCGGGAACTTCCATATGCCTCAGGGCAATTGAAAGGGAAAAAACAAACAACAATTTCTTCTACCTTGAGCTGTCTGTTCTAGAATGTCAGTGAGCCCTTGCAGCTCAGTTCTGAGGAACAACAGCCTGGACGGCCATCTGCATAGGCCCCTAGGTTGTTCTGGCGTCCTAGGCAGCTGGGGTGGAGAGATAGTCCAGAGCTTGCCCTCGCAGGATAAGTACCCTCCCACTAGCTTCCCCTTGCAACACCTCCTCATCCTTTTGATTCTCCCCTAGCCCTGGGATCCTTCCTAAAGAGTATCTCAGATTTAGCTACATGTCTCCCCTTCTTCTTCTTTTTCTTTTCTTTTCTTTTTTTTTTTTTTTGAAGTTGGGCGGGGGAGCGGGCCACACCTGAAGCATATGGAAGTTCCCAGGCTAGGGTTTAAATTGGAGCTGCAGCTGCCAGCCTACACCACAGCCATGGCAGTGCCAGATCTGAGCCACATCTATGACCTCTGCTGCAGCTTATAGCAATGCCGAATCCTTAAGCCAACTAAACAAGGCCAGGGATCAAACTTGCATCCTCACGGATACTATGTCGGGTTCTTAACCTGCTGAGCCATAATGGGAATTCTTCACAGCTTTCATTTTTTAGTTCAGGCCGCTATCATCTCTGGGCTACAAAAAGCCTAGCTAACTTCCTAGATTACTGGTTGGTTTGCATACTTTGGGCAGAAAGCCCAGTCCAGCCATTCCAGCAGTCAGGAAGCACAGCGGGCAGGGTTATGAGGGCCTGGTGTGGCCTTGGCAGGTCTCGGAGGAGTTTGGCTCCTTTGCGTCTCCCCCTACCCCAACCCGGCCCCAATGTCTGACTCCTGAAGGGACTATGAGAGCATTGCTCCAGCCCACTTCAGCCCTCATCCCCAGACCCACCCTCCATATGACAGCCAAAGGGAACCTAAAACATCAAATCCTGCCCCTTCTCCTGGCAGGTTGCCCACAGGTGTGAGATTTGAGGTGTGTCAGGGAGTTGTGGGCAGCTCTAGTCAATTTACTGGCACATTGGGGCCGAACTCTCATATTTAGAAATGCAGAAGTATCCTAACTTGTAGACATTTCTTTCACAGCTGTACAGTTTGTTGGAGAGGATCAATCCAGACCACAGCTTCCCTGTCAGGTAGGTAGCCCCAGGCCCCGAGTTCCACTTTACCAACTACTTTATGCGTTCTATGGTCTTTGGGATGGCATGAGCACCTGTGGGGCCCCAGGCTGCCATGTACCCCAACACTTGCACACCCATTCCCATTCCTCTCTTATAAATCTGCCACTTTCACAAAGACCCCACCAAGGTGTGACACTCCACTCTCCCTTCAGCTCGCACTGCCTCCGAGCAGCAGCTTTCTACGTGCGTGGGCTCTTCTCCTTCTTCCAGGGACGCTATAATGAGGCCAAGTGAGTACTGGGAGAGGGCAGGAGCCCCAAGCAGGGCACCTCCTGGTGTTTATTACACCCGCAAAGCTCATGTTCAGGTCCCCTTTCCCCACCCTCTGCTGGATGGGCTCTGCCCAGAGCCCCAAGGCTACTGCTGCCTTTTCCTCCAAAGCCTTCCCAATGGGGCCTCAGCATCTGTTCTTTTCATGAAGGCGATTTCTACGGGAAACCCTGAAGATGTCCAACGCAGAGGACCTGAACCGGCTCACAGCCTGCTCCCTTGTGCTCCTGGGCCACATCTTCTATGTGTTGGGAAACCATAGGGTGAGTGTCAGGCTAGGGTGAAGGATAGGAGACCAGTGTGGTGCTTACTCGGGGGAGAGGGAGACCCCAGCAGTGAAGTGCCTCCCATCCTGTGCCCCCAACAGTCACATCTCAGTGACCCCTTATCTCCCATTGCTCCATGGGGCTCAGCCAGGACAAAGATACCCTGGCTCAAACAGCTTGGGTGGGCAGGGCTGGGGGAGCTTTGGATCCCTGGGGGGGTGTATCTGTGGGGCAGCAGAGCCAATGTTGGCCACAGGCAGTTATCAGGCAAAGCCGCAGGGCTCAAGGGAGCTAGAGCTGGCAAAACTGAGGACAGATTACTGTGTTAATACCTGGGGACAAAGAGGTATGTCATCTCAGCCACAATGCCAAGGATTCCATCTCTGCCCATCACACATGGTGTCCTCAGGGCACCCTGTGTTTTCACCCTCACGGACACTACTCCCTGGGGCTAGGGCTGGTCCTCACTGGGGCCAGCTGGTCTCTGGTGGAATCAGTTGACTCCAGGTCTCCTCATCTGGGGATGTATGTACATCATCTCCTACTCTAAACCATCAACCTCATGAGGCCTTTAATTTTTTTGCTTTTTAGGGCCACACCTGTGGCACATGGAAGTTCCTGGGCTAGGGGTTGAATCTGAACTGTAGCTGCCACAGCAGTGCCAGATCCAAGCCACATCTGAGACTTACACCACAGCTCACAGCAACGCTGGATCCCTGACCCACTATGTGAGGCCAGGGATCAAACCCACATCCCCATGGATACTCGTCAGATTCATTTCCTCTGTGCCGCAGTGGGAACTCCAGTCTTTAATCGTGTTAAGATAACATTTGTCAATATAAAATATGACTTGTTCATCGTAGAAAGTCTGAGAAGCAAAGGAGAAAATCATCATGTGTCTTCTGTCTTCCAGCTCTTTCCATTGAATAAGTTTTATTTATTAGGCCGTTTTATAATTTTATCTCTTATCTTTCTCTGCACCACTGTGTTGGAGCTTTTTCTTAATGGCCATGAGTTTGTTTTGTTGGTTTGTTTGTTTTGCCATGCCTTCAGCATATGGAAGTTCCCAAGCCAGGGATCAAACCCACATCACAGTTGTGACCCACATAGCAGTTGTGGCAGCGCCAGATCCGTAACCTGCTGCGTCATGCAGGAACTTCCAACTATTAGAATTTTTTTTTTTTTTTTTTTTGCTATTTCTTGGGCTGCTCTCACGGCATATGGAGGTTCCCAGGCTAGGGGTCCAATCAGAGCCGCAGCCACCAGCCTACGCCAGAGCCACAGCAACGCAGGATCTGAGCCGCATCTGCAACCTACACCACAGCTCACGGCAACGCCAGATCGTTAACCCACTGAGCAAGGGCAGGGACCGAACCTGCAACCTCATGGTTCCTAGTCAGATTCGTTAACCACTGCGCCACGACGGGAACTCCTATTAGAATTTTTAAGCAGTATCAGCACTGTAATTTAGCCCAACTCACTTGAGCTGTTTATTGGGGACAGATAATGCAGAGCACTTTTCTTAGCTCATAAAGTTTTATCTGATCAAACTCCAGGGCTTCCAAAGAATGAGTGTTTTTAACTAGCCTGGTGTATCCCCCTCCCCCCAATCACGTGACAGGCATTGGCAGAGGCAGACATGCCCTGCCGCTCTGGCCTGAACCCCAGGGGCATCATCACCCTGAAAGGAGGAGGACCAGTACTGGGATCTCCCTTCTGAGTGTAGCTCCACTCTTAGGACACCTTGTCACCCTACTCACTGAGCACAGGAGGACTGTGGCCTCAGTTTGCATCCGAGGGTTAGACAAAGGGCTCAGCATGAGTTGTCACTGAAGGCAGGTCACCTGCCTTGTGTCTTGATGTAGTAGCTGTGATTACCTTATTTCCAGATGAGATTAAGGTCACACAGCTCCAAACTGCAGACCCAGGCTTCAGACCCGGACCTTGCTGGTTCCCGTTTGTCCAGAACTTTACTTTAGTGGGACAGGATGGGCGGAGCAGCTTTTCAGCTGTAGCTCCTGGTTCATGTTCTTGCAATTTCAAAGCAGATTATAGAGCTTATTTTATTTGGGAACCTCTGCTGCTCCCTGTGTGCCTGGCTCACTGTGACTAGTGTGAAGCCACCAAGAGTCCTCGAACCCAAGGCCTAGCAACTCCAGGTCTAAGGGAGACTAAATCTGCTAGGGCCAGAGCATTCGTGGGCATTGCGAGTTTGCAGGAGGCCTCATGCAGAACACCTCTCAGGATCATACCAGTCTTTAAAACCAGGTTCTGTGGGTGGCCCCCAAGCTGTCACGAGGAGGCCTGAGCCAAAGGGAGCTCCCTCTCAGCAGCTTCCAGAGGCCCAGCCCTAGGTTTATAGGATGAGAGTAGTTTTTCCTGTTCTGCCATGCATTCCGAAATCTTAGAAGAGCTTGGTTCAATTTTGAAAAGTTTTTTTTTTTTCTTTCTTTTTAGGGCTGCACTTGTGGCATATGGAGGTTACCAGACTAGGGGCTTGAGTGGGAACTGTAGCTGCTGGCCTATGCCACAGCTACAGCAGCATGGAATCTGAGCCAGTGGGCAGCCCACACCACAGCTTATGGCAATACCAGATCCTTAACCCACTGAGCGAGGTCAGGGCTCAAACCCAAATCCTCATGGATACTAGTCGGGGTTCATTCCTGCTGAGCCACAATGGGAACTCCTCGAAAAGTTTTGAGACCCACCTAAAGCTCATCTTTGAAGTGCTGGCCATAGGGCAGCATAAAGTCATTGGGCTTTAGTGTCTCTTTGGAGGCATACCCCGTTCAGCCGTGGCTGCTTTGAACGCGGGCCTCAGGAATTGGTTTTGAAGCTTTATATGTCTCTGGGCTACATGCCAAGAGTTCCTCAGGCTGCAATGGGTTGCCCCATAGGAAGTTCTCCCATTGTCACCCTGAACCCAACATTTAGGCCAGCAGGCTTGAGGTCCTTGGGCTGGGTGGAGTCAGAGCAGTGCTCCTGGTCACTGCAGGGTCAAGGATGGATGTTTACAGCCCCCAGTGGCTCTCACTCAGCTCATACTGGGGATTGGGAGGGTGGCGCTGTTGGAATCACATGGTGGAATCAGAGTTGGAGGGTTAATGTGTTTTGATGCCCCACAGCCCTTTGTGCACAAGGTGGCCTCCCACAAGAGCAGGCTCATATCTATAACAGAAACTTCTCTTCCTCTCTCTTTTGTCCATTCAACCCTCGTTGTCCCCACCAAGACAGACTGCTGCCTCTTCCCAGCCTGAGGACTCCTGAATCTGTATTTCTAATCAGTTCCTGATAAGGGTCCAGAGCTAACTGCTGCCAGTCCTTTTTCTCTTGTTAGAAAGACAAAGGCACATAGAGTTGCCCCTGACTGTGCCCCAGTGAGGAGGGCATATGCCAAGCCAAGGAGTGGAGACGTTTCATTTTTCCCCAAGGTGGTCAAGGAGTACTTCAGAGAGGGTCATTTAAGATAGGCTCAGAGTTCTCATCATGGCTCAGTGGTAACAAACCCGACTAGTATCCATGAGAATCTGGGATCAGTCCCTGGCCTTGCTCAGTGGGTTAAGGATCTGGCGTTGCCATGAGCTGTGGTGTAGGTAGCAGACACGGTTCAGATCTGGCATTGCCGTGGCTATAGTGTAGGCCAGCAGCTACAGCTCCAGTTTGACCCCTAGCCTGGCAACTTCCATGTGCCTCAGGTGTGACCCTAAAAAAAAAAAAAAAAGACAAAAAATTATCCAAGATAGGCTTTGAGGTAGGTGTAGGAATTTGCCGGGCATCAGGAGGAGGTCACAGGTGTGGCCCAAGCTGTCCCTACTATCAGCCACAGGCACCCCCTCCCCCCTCAATTCTTTTGCTGCTCTTCATTGACAGGAGAGTAACAACATGGTGGTGCCCGCCATGCAACTGGCCAGCAAGATCCCAGACATGTCAGTGCAGTTGTGGTCATCAGCCTTGCTAAGAGGTGAGTAAGAAATCAGGGCTTCTGGGCTTAGAAGATGCTGGTTAAGCCCTTCTCAGCCTCTGCTTTAGACTGGGCCTCTGCAGACCATAATCCCAGTTCTGGCACATTCTCAGTCTTCTCAGAAGACCCTGTTTGAGGGCAGTGGGCTCATTCATGTAGTGAGATCAACACAGAGTCTCTGGGACTCCTGATGCTTGGCCTCAGTTTCTTTCCCATGAATGGGAATGGCAGTCAGCCTTTTCAGGCAGGACCAGCCAGGGTGCTGTGGGCACCGGAAGGGCACTCAGCAGGTGTCAGTGGTGTTACTCCTACTCTCCCATTTACAGATTTTGAAACTGATGTCCATAGACTCACCCAGGGCCCTGGGGAGGAGGTAGAGCACATACTGCTCCCATCTGCGGTGGATTTTGTGCATCTGTTCAGTCTTTCTGCCTCAGTGAGATGCCCTGTTCCCAGTGAGCTCCTGGGTGCCCTGACTGGGCCAGCATCCACAGAGAGCCCCAAGGGCTCTCACTTCCCTACCAGCCCTTCTCTTAGCCCCTGTGGGCCTTGCTGCTCATTCACCTTCAAGGATATGGAACGTGTGTGAGGGCTTCTGGCAAGTGGGCTTTGCTGACCCTGAGATAGGGCTCAGGGCAAGTGATGTGCTAGGCACACAGGAACCCACTGGTGGAGCTGAGGTGTGACTTTAGGGCTCCACCCACACCCGAGGGGAGAGTCTGGGGGCAGTGGCAGGCCAAAGCAGGCCCATCCTGTGCACGTATCCCACCTTCAGACCTGAACAAGGCCTGCGGGAATGCCATGGATGCCCATGAAGCTGCCCAGATGCACCAGAACTTCTCACAGCAGCTGCTCCAGGACCACATTGAAGCCTGCAGCCTCCCCGAACACAATCTCATCACGGTACGAGCACAGGGTGGGGAGGACAAAACAAGGGTGCTGGTTTGCTCCTCGGGGCCAGCTCACCTGGCCTATAGTGTTCCCCAGTGCCCAGAGCATGCTTCCTGAGGAGGGAAGTGCACACTTGGCTGCCCTCTCCTTGTACCTCTCCAACAGTCCCTAACTCAGCCTAGCCTCAGGAGCCTCCTTGGATGGGCAGGATGGCACCTGTCACCCAAGCGGGTGATGTAGGCTGCTTCCTGGAGGCCCATCTGATTTGGGGTGGAAGATGGAGGGCCCTGGCTGGTGACTGACCTGAAGAGGGCAGCATTCCAGGCGCAGGAGTGCAGCCCAGCACACTCCTGCTCCTCTCTAGGAAGGACCTCACTTGTGTGTCCTTTCCCCCTGCAGTGGACAGACGGCCCGCCTCCTTTGCAGTTCCAAGCTCAGAATGGACCCAATACCAGCCTGGCCAGCCTCTTGTGAGGCCCCTGGAAGGGGCCACTCAGCTTCTCGGGGCTCCATGGGGCCTGGTGTGTTCCCGACTTGCACCGAGACGGCACTTGAGCTTCCCTTGGAGGTGTGCTGGTGTGGCCGTCCCCAGGCTTCTTTCCCAACTGTCTCCAGAGCTTCCAAGTCCCTGGGGAGTGTGGAGGGCTGATTCTCATCCTCCCAGGAAAGGCCAGCTGGCCATTCTTGCCGAGTACCAGGAGCCTGTGTGCTGAGGCTTGCATGTGGGATGTTGGAGCCAACTTTCCAGAGCCATCCTTCAAAATGGACTTGAACTGCCAGTCCTACTTCCACGTCTGAGTCATATCTTCAAGAGAGTGTGTCTTAGTGGGGAGTGGGGTGCTGGCCACTGGCTAGGTCCTGATCCTGCATGCAGAGGGGGTCAGCACCATTAGGGTATCACCATATGACTTCCATCTCCTGGGCTTCTGTGCTGGGCTGGAGTATTTACACTGCTCACAGCAACTTCCAGTGCCCAGAGGCAAGATGCCAATTTTTGGCTCAAAATTAGAGGGAAGAAGTGATTGCACACATCAGGGACAAAAACACATGTCCCACCACAATGCTTTTCCCAGCATGCCTTTCTGTCCAGAGTCCCTCCTTCTGGCAGCTGGGGCCTCTGTTTAGGGGCCCTGGGGGACCCAGGAACTTAGCTTCCAAACATTTGCACCTTGACTGGATTCACTATCCAGCCATGGGTGTGCACGTGCTTGTATACCCCATACATGTATGCATGTGTATGCGTGTGTGGTGGCTGGAGCTGACGCTCCTGTATTTGCACCAGCCACCTTCCCCCTCTCAGCGTCAATAGAGCAGGAAGAGGGGGAGAAGGAGAGGGCTTTCCTCAGCCCAACTCAGGGTGCCAGACCGAAGGGGCTTGCTTTCCAGCAACTCTGCTGCCTCCTAGGCAGCGAATGTTTGTAGACACCTGAAGCTCCACCAGCCTGCAGGCTCCCTTGGCCCCCTGCCCTATTCTCAGGAGGAAGGAGGAGGAGACCTATCTGCAGTGGGTCTTAGGACAGCGTTGAAACCTCTTCCTGAGCTGAATCCCAGGAGGCTGTGCCGGGCCCAGACAGCCGTTCATGGTTCTGTGTTCCTCTTGGGTAGTTGAGGAAGTGCCCCAGGTGATGGTGGCATTGGGACAGTGAAGGCAGCTGCTCCCTTTAGCTTCCTGCACCTGGAAGCTTCTCCCTGATGAGGAGTGCTGAGTGGTTTTGCTAGTTAGGGCTGCTTATTGGTTTAAGTCTTGTTACCCAACACTGTGAAGGCTGCTTCTCTAAGCCTCACTGTCTGTGACGAAAGGAATGTTGGGATTGCTCAGGTCAGTTGCTTGGGCCCTGAGGCCTGGGTGTGCCTTAGCCACAAGCAGGGCTCTCAGAGACCTCCCTGCTCTGGGCCCTCCCCTCATAGGCCTGCATCAGGGCCCTGCTTCCCACTTGGGGGCCAGCAACAGGCATGGAAGTGAACCATCAGTTGAAGGGATGGGCTGGCCGAGTCTTTGTCCTAAGAGGACCCACCCTCTCTGTGTTATCCTGGGTTACCTGAAAGAGTCTGGCCTTGTGGCATGCTCCCCAGAGCTGCCCCCTCGATGACACCTCTGGCTGGGCCTGTGAGGCCTGCAAAGGAGGGTGTAACACCTGGCTGTCCCCATCCTGTCTTCCTCCCCGCTTGAAGGTGCCTCCCAGGTCCTCCCCTCTACCCCAGGGCGGCTTCCCTGTCTGGCTACCAGCGCACCTGCAGGTCTGGACTCCACACTGTCTGACCTCTCCAGACCCACATTTCTTCAATCACGCTTTACATCCTGTTTGAGTATTTATTTAAGCCTTTCTTTGCTTCTAGGTCTTTTTGTACGTAAAGCAGTTGAAATAAGAACCTCAAAACTTAACGTCTGTCCTGATGTTAAAGTGCTTTTAGAGACCACTCTGTTTTCTATGTATATGTAAAGTTAAGGATAAGTTCTTAAGTTTACAGTTAAAAATTCAGTACTTGGTATTTAATATTCCACTCTAGCTTTATGGAAGCCAACCCATGTGTACATGCATGCGTGTGTGTGTGTGTGTATGTGCGCGCGCGCGCGCATGCACGCGCACAAGTGAGCTTTGAACCTCCCCTTGGCTGCAGCACCTTTCAGTTACATAAAGCTGTCATACATACCTTCCTGTGAGTCCAAATTCAGTGCCTCACAGTTGCTGACTCAATCATAAGAATTTAAGACAGGCAGCAAGCAAGCCCCCAGGGAGACATTACACCTAGTGTCAAATAGCAAGTGTTTAGAAAAAACATAAATTAAAACTCCAAACCCTTAGCATACAGGGATGCAAAGGAGTAGCAGAAAGATTCCAGCTCACCGGTAAAGTGTTGAAAGCTGTTAGACTGCTCCTCTGCTCCTCTGCTCCTCTCACTTCCTCCCTCAGGACCTACAGGCCTGGGGGCGCTGGTCAGGAGGTGCTGGGGTCTTTGCAGGCCATAGCTGCTTCCCCTGTTGGATCCCCACAGTTGCCCGCAGGTGAGGCAAGGTCCTCTCCCTGGGGTAAGCACTCCCCGTCCCACTTACTGGGAACACAGACAGGGAAACCAGAAAGGGCTGCCTGGCACAGTGGGTAAATATATTGGTTGTATTGTTTTCTTTTCCTTTAAGGGTTTTTAGTAAGTATGTTTGGCATACTGTCTTTTAATGAGTTTGTAATATCTTCTGTTTTTAGCAGCCTATATCTTCAGCTGGTGCTTTTAATCAGGAAAAAAAATTGTAAATACAAAACATTGTTTAAAAGATATAACCATAGAACATAGTTTCTTGTTTGTAGATTTCCTTTCCTATATATTCAAAGTAAAATAACTTGCAGGAGCCATCACTCACTGTGTCTTTGTTGTGGCCTTTGCCCTTCATGTGTGCCAACCCAGAGACTCTAACCTTCCACTCCCAGCCAGTGCCACCTCCAGGACTTCTGCTGTAACAACAAAGTGTGAAGATGCAGAGCCCCATACGCTGGACTGGAGGACCTGGCAGAAACCTGAATCTTCTTCCCCTCTAATGATGGTGTTTCTCAGTCCAGCCCTCTTTCAAGGACATGGAGCCCCTGAGACATGGCATGCAAGGCCCATGGCACTGCCCATTCGTAGCCCTTGCCACAGACAGCCTTCTGGGATTTGTTTTGTTTTTCAGGCTTTTTTTCCTCCCATTTTGAGGTGAAAGTCACATGAAATTAACATTTAACATTGACAATTCAGTGGCATTAAATATACTTACTGTGTACAGCACCTCTGTCTAGTTTCAGAGCATTTTCATCACCCCAAAAGGATACCTCCTTCTCCACTAACAGTCACTCCCTGTTCCGTCTCCCCCCCAGCCCCAGGCAACCCCTAATTTACTTTCTGTCCCTAGGGATTTGACTGTTCTGGGCATTTCATATAAATGGAATCATATAACATGTCCTTTTGTGTCTGACTTATTTCACTCAGCCTGTGTCTTCGAGGTTTTTCCATGTTGTAACATGTACCAGTGCCTCATTCCTTTTTATGACTGAATAATGTTCCATTGGATAATGTGATAGATTACATTTCATTCAGTCATCCATTGATGGGCTTTGGGTTGCTTCACCCTTGTGGCTATTGTGAATAATGCTGCTGTGGAATAGTGCTGCTTGTTTGTTTGAATACGTGTTTTCAATTCTCTTGGGTTGTGCCCTGCTTTTTCTATGTGTGAATGGTACCAGGCTGTCACCCGTGCTGCGTCAAGGCCCTTATGTTGCTCTCAACCCTGTGCCCTGAGATGATGCCCAGGTGGCCCTTACTGCTCCCTTCCAGGGGCGCTTTTTTTTTTTTTTTTTTTTTTCCCCCCTGTTCCCTTGGCTTGTAGAAGTTCCCAGGCCAGGAGTTGAACCTGAGCTATGGCAGCCACCTGAGCTGCTGAAGTGATGATGCTGGCTCCTTAACCTACTGCTCCCAGGGGCACTTCTGAGGATTCCTTTGGGCCATGGTCCCAAGGCAGAACTGCTAGCCACTAAATGTGTGGGCAATTTGACAGCCCTGCCTAGAAGGATCCCCAGCACAGTGACACGGTACAGAGAGACTCTTGGGGTCTGCAGAACACAGTTAGGAAGCAGGTGTTAGGCACTCAGCCAGAAAGCAACCACAGTGCTGAGGGGAGGACAGAAATGAGTCTCACAGAGGCTAGCAGGTGGCCTGAGCATCAAATACCTGGGGAAGGGGTCATTACTAGTGTTTGACACAGACACACACCTCAATCCTCAGAAATCTGGTGTGCCAGTTCCTTGGCATGTTCTCCATCTCCCTGAGCCCCAGTCATGTCTCCCACTTGGCTGCCACCCAGCCTCCCCGAATGGTCCCAGCACATTCTCTGCTCCCTCCCACCTAACCACCTACCAGGGGCACTCTCCTTGTGGCTGCTGGGTTTCACTAGGGAATGTCCTGGCACATGATGGGTAGGTCCAGCAGATGCCACTGTGGACACCTGCCCAGCACCTCACATCCCTTCCTTGATTTAAATTGTGCCGGCTTCTTCTCCAATACAATCCCAGTTAGTTCAGAGGTACAAGTGGAAATTGACCTCTACTGGGGTCAGAGGAGGGCAGGGGCCCCCACCCCCCTGGGGACAAGGAACAGAGGCCCCCCTCCCTCCCATCTCCCAGCCTCCCCCACTCCACGCTGGTCCTGGAATCGGGGGATGTGGATTACTGGCAAGTTCAAAAGTGTTTCACCGCAGGAGCTCCCCAGTGACCTAGCAGTTACGGATTCAGCATTGTCACTGCTGTGGCTCAAATTTGATCCCTGACCTGCAAACATTCACATGCCATGAGTGTGACCAAAAAAAAAAAAAGTATTTTGCCACAAATTCATGCTCGCATGGTGAGATTACAAGGCAATTGGTTGGGGAAAGATTCATTTCTTTGTGAATTTCATTTTTTTAGCACTTTGATGTTTTTGATACTTTTTCAAGGATCTGAAAATAAAGGGCCGCTTTCATAAAGTGATGCTTTATGAAAAATACGATACTCTGAGTGCATTATGGCTGGTACAACAAATGTCACGTTTAAAATCACGACATTGTTTTTTGTTTTGTTTAGTTTTTGCTTTTTAGGGCTACACCTGTGGCATGTGGAAGTTCCCAGGCTAGGGGTCAAATCAGAGCTACAGCTGCTGGCCTACGCCATAGCCACAGCAATATGGGATCTGAGCCATGTCTGTGACCTATGATGCAGCTCTTGGCCAACGCCAGATCCTTAACCCCCTAAGCAAGGCCAGGGATCAAACCTGCATCCTCAGGGATGCTAGTCAGTTTCTTTTTTTTTTTTTTTTTTAAAGGGCTGCACCTGCAGCATATGCAAGTTCCCAGCTAGGGGTCTAATTGGAGCTGCAGCTGCCAGCCCACACCACAGCCACAACAATGCAGGAGCGAAGCCACATCTGTGACCTATACCACAGCTCACAGCAACACCAGATCCTTAACCCACTGAGTGAGGCCAGGAATTGAACCCACATCCTCATGGTTCCTAGTCAGGTTTGTTAATCACTTAGCCACGAAGGGAACTCCCAAATCACGACATTCTTGGGGCCATGGAAGCTGTGGCACAGTAGCATCTGCGTTTTGAGGATTACGGGAATGGTGGCCATGGAGGCTGTGCTGAGTGAGTTGGTGTCTGTGAAGGATCTGCTGAAGTTTGAAAGGAAATTTCAGTCTGAGAAGGCAGCAGCTCAAGATCCCGCAGTTTGAATATGCCTGGTGCCTGGTGCAAGTACAGCAGTGGCATCTGTAAAGGCCTTGCTCTGCTGGAGGAGCTGCTGCCCAAAAGGAACAAAGAGGAACAGTGGGATTGTGTCTTTTCCTGGCTGTAGGGAACTACTGGCTCAAGGAATATGAAAAGGCCCTAAAGTGTGTGCAGGGGCTGCTGCAGACAGAGCCGCAGCTACTGGCTCAAGGAATATGAAAAGGCCCTAAAGTGTGTGCAAGGGCTGCTGCAGACAGAGCCACAGAACAACCAGGCCGAGGAACTGGAACAGCTCATTGACAAGGCCGTGACGAAAGATGGACTAGTGGGCATGGCATTATTGGAGGCATGGCCCTGGGCGTGGCAGGACTGGCTGGACTCATCATTTGCGCTTGTGGTATCCAAGTACAAATACTGAATGAGACTGCATCTCTACCTCTGCCCAGGGATATGTGGGAGCCCATGGAAGACAGCGGAAGAGAGACACACCTGTGCTCACTGTCCTGCTCTTCTTCTACACCCCACTACTGTCCTCTGTGGCCTCCTCCCCCCGAGACCTGCCCTCTAGCCCCAAATCATGTGCTTTGGGATGAGTGTAAATAAAATTGAGGAGTTCCCGTCGTGGCACAGCGGTGAACGAATCTGACTAGGAACCATGAGGTTGCAGGTTCAATCCCTGGCCTCACTCAGTGGGTTAAGGATCCCACATTGCCGTGAGCTGTGGTGTAGGCCACAGATGTGGCTCGGATCTGGCATTGCTGTGGCTGTTGTAGGCCAACGGCTACAGCTCCGATTAGACCCCCAGCCTGGGAACCTCCATATGCTGAGGGTGAGGCCCTGGAAAAAGGCCAAAAATAAAATAAAATAAAATTGAGCTTTGGCTTGGGAAAAAATAAAATTAAATCATGACATTCTTACCCTAAATTAAGAGTTTGCAGTAGACAGGTCAGCACTTATTTGTCCTGTCCCTGTCGTGTATGCAGAAAAGCTCTCAGAAACAGATTCCTAGATCTTTGTCATTTTGTCAACAAAACGTGTTTTGTTTTGCTTTGACATTTTTTTTTCTTTTTAGGGCCACTCCAGCAGCATATGGAGATTCCCAGGCTAGGGGTCGAATTGGCGCTGCAGCTGCTGGCCTACACCACAGCCACAGCAACATAGGATCCAAGCCCCAGCATCTTCAACCTACACCGCAGCTCACGGCAATGCTGGGTCCTTAACCCACTGAGTGAGGCCTGGAGTTGAACCTGTGTCCTCATGGTTACTAGTCAGATTCATTTTTGCTGAGCCACAATGGGAATTCCTTGAGTGTTGTTTCTAACCACAGTTCTCAACATCTAGTGTCTGTGCAGCTTGGAGTTAGGCAAGCTCTGTCCAGAGCGAGTATCTGTGTGGCCCTGGAGAATGTCCTGCTACTACAGGGTTCCGAACACAAAAGCTTCCCTAAAGGGTTAAGTACAAGCTGCTCAGAAGTAATGTGAACCGGAAGTGTATCTCCCACTCTGTCATCTGTGTCATCGGCTGCTGTTGGTGGCCTGGCTTGCTGCGACCTTGGCCACCAGGGGGCGCGGACACCCGGGGCAGTGTCCCCATCAGGCAGGGCAAGCAGGCTGGGAAGTCTAGGCTGAATGTCACCACACCCTAGTGTAGTATGGCTCTGTCCTCATTTGCAAGGATGTGGGCTGACTTTTACCGTAGGGCCTCGCAGTTCCCTTCCTGTAATATGTGAGGTCAGAGCCCCTGAGCCCCATGGTTCTCCAGGTGTCAAGGCTACACTATTCACTCCCTCATTTACTTGCCAAACATTTACTTGCCAAACATTTACTCGGCACCTACTGGATGCTGGGTGCTGGAGATACAGCAGGAACCACATCAAACAAAGTCCCTGCCCTCAGGGAGTGAATATTTTACCAGGAGCTCTATGGTGGACCTCGAATGAGTGCTGTCTTGTCTATGAGAGAGGAAAATAGCACACTAGGATGGGACGACCAGGGGACCTGGGGTGGGGGTGTGGGGATCTGTGATAGGACAGAGAGGAGACCTCCTCCAGCCTAGCCAGTCAGAGATGGGCAGCCTAATTATGTTTTCTACTTCTACGACACAGCCACTAAGGCTGTGGGGAGGAAATGGGCAGCCCTCGTGTCCGGCTACTCCAGACAGGATGCTGGGTGGGCATCAGGGCTGACTGTGGTATTCCAGAGGGCAGGGACTGCCACACATGCCCACCGCCACCTCAAGCACAGGTGACACCTGGGTCACGTCCAGGAGAACATTGACAGACGGTGAAAGCGACTGAGCCCTCTTGTCCAGCGGAGAGTCCCCTCAGGTTCTACTGCTCCCACCACATTTAGGCCCACTTCCCAAAACTGAACTCAGGGGTGAAGGTGGTGCAGACAGGACTGAAAGTGAGGCAAGGGTGTGGGTCAGAGGGTGACAGTGACAGAGATGGCGTCACTAATCCCCTTGTATAACATGGTGACCAAGAGCCAGAGCCCTCCTGACACCATCACAAACTAATTGGAATAGATGCCTCAGAGCTAGGCTACCAATCCTAATACTGCATCCCTAACGCCATGCCCAGTGGCCATTAGGCCACCACACTGTTTCCTAAAGACACCCCTTTCCTCAGGAAAAGGGAGTTCAACTCTCCAAGAAGTTCTTCCTGTCTCTGGAAAGTTCCTCTGTTTCCTGGCACCAACAGAAGGCAGTCCCAGCAGGACCATACCTGAATCTTTCATTCACAGGATCTGTTTCTCTCTCAGGATCTCGTTTTCCTGAGACCCAAAACCTTGATTTAAGGAGATTATTTTTCAGGGATTATTTTGCCCCTCCCTGGTTGTGTTCTGGAACAGCCACAGGCCATGCCTGGAGTTGCCCTGGCTGTGGGACACTCAAGTCCCTTGTCTGCAGAGTCAGGGCCAGGTGGGCTTTGAACACAGACAGATTCCAGGGCATCATCAACTCAGCCCCCATGATAGAACAAGGAACCCATGGTCATATTGTCTCTCTCTGGCTTCTTTCAACTTTCAAAATTTACTTCAGGGCTCACAGCCACACTGTAGGTAAGGATGATAGATGAGCACCGAACATGCTCCCCTCGTTTCTCACCACGCCCATAAAAAAAGGTTAGAACCTGGAGTTCCCGCTATGGTGCAGTTGAAACAAATCCGAGACTAGGAACAATGAGGTTGTGGTTTCGATCCCTGGCCTCACTCAGTGGGTTAAGAATCCGGCATTGCCGTGATCTGTGGTGTAAGTCACAGACGCAGCTCGGATCCCGTGTTGCTGTGGCTGTGGCGTAGGCCGGAAGCTGTAGTTCTGATTTGACCTCTAGCCTGGGAACTTCCACATGCCATGGGTATGGCCCTAAAAAGAAGAAAAATAAAAGGCCAGAAGCTATATCTGGCGGTCCAAGAAACCTTCCCTTACAACATGATACATTTCTGTGATGCGGGGGATGCTGAAGGCATTTTGGTTTTGTTTCTGTTTTGTTTTGTCTTTTTGCCATTTCTTGGGCTGTTCCCGCGGCATATGAGATTCCCAGGCTAGGGGTTGAATCAGTGTAGCCACTAGCCTACAGCACAGCCACAGCAATGCCAGATCCGAGCTGCATCTGGGAACTACACCACAGCTCACAGCAATGCTGGATCCTTAACCCACTGAGCGAGGCCAGGGATCGAACCCGCAACCTCATGGTTCCTAGTCGGATTCGTTTCTGTTGCACCACGACGGGAACTCCTCAATAACATCTTTGAATAAAAGGATGTAGGCATGAAACCAAAGAGCTGAAAGGTTACCAAGTCCAAAAAAGGAATTTTACCAGTGGGAAACAGAGCTCACAGCTTTGTAGCGCACTTACTTCTTCCCATCAGAATAAAATCCTGGAGTTCCTGCTGTGGCACAACGGGATCAGCAGTGTCTCTGTCGTGCCAGGACAGGTTTTGATCCCAGGCCCGGCACAGATTTAAGGATCTGGCATTGCCACAGTTTTAGCTTAGGTTGCAATTGTGGCTCAGATCTGATCCCAGCCTAGGAATTCTGTATGCCATGGGGCAGCCAAAAAAGAAAGAAGAAGATGGGAGTTCCCGTCATGGCACAGTGGTTAACGAATCCGACTAGGAACCATGGGGTTGCGGGTTCGGTCCCTGCCCTTGCTCAGTGGGTTACCGATCCGGTGTTGCCGTGAGCTGTGGTGTAGGTTGCAGACGCGGCTCAGATCCTGCATTGCTGTGGCTCTGGCGTAGGCCGGTGGCTGTGGCTCCGATTCGACCCCTAGCCTGGGAAACCTCCACATGCTGCAGGGGCGGCCCAAGAAATAGCAAAAAAAAAAGAAAGAAGAAGAAGAAAAAAATAATAAAATCCTGTTTCCTCCCAGACCTTCCATATGGGCTGACCTGTCCTACATTCTTCCACTAGCTTGCCAGCTGCTCTCTGCCCTGTGCTTGGTGCCCTTCGGACTGTAGCACCCGCTGATACCCTCTGGCCAGAATGCTCATCCCCAGGCTGAATCTTTGTTAAGATTCAGGTCTTGGAGTTCCTGCTGTGGTGCAACAGGATCAGGATCGGCAGTATCTTGGGAGTGCTGGGAGGCAGGGATGGAATTTCCACCCCTGGCCTGGCACTGTGGGTTAAGGATCTGGTGTTGCCACAGCTGCAGCTTAAGTTTCAACTATGGTTGGGATCTGATCCCTGGCCCGGAGGCTCCATATGCCACTGGGTGGCCAAAAAAAAAAAAAAGAAAAAGAAAAAACAACAACAGCAAAAGATTCAAGTCTCTCCTCAAATCCACATGCTCACAAGCCCCTAAGACCAGCCCCTACCAGAGTCTTTTCCAAGCACTGTGTCACACCCCGGTTACTTTTTTTTTCTTTTTTTGGTTATGCCCACATCATGCAGAAGTTCCTGGGCCAGGGATTGAAACTGATCACAGCCGTGACCCGAGCTGCAGCAGTGACAATGCTGGATCCTTAACCCACTGAGCCACCTGGGAACTACCACGGTGACTTTTTTTTTTTTTTTTTTGGTTGAACCCAAGGTACGTGAAAGTTCCCGGACCAGAGACTGAACCCACATACCACAATTCTGGATTCTTAACTCGCTGTGCCACAGAGGAACTTCCCCCTGGTGATTTTTCTTCAGCAGCATAATCAGTGTTTGAAGTCACCTGGTTCACTTTGTTTTAAGTCTGTTCCTTCCCAGTTGACTTGCTCACCATGGCATCTAGACCTCTCTGACACAGGCCTCTGACCGCTCCAATGGAGAACCTGGGCCCTTGCACTGAAATTCCTGTCACAGCCCATTTCCCCCTAAGCTGCCTACTCCTGGCCCTCAGCATTATTTGGACCAGGAGTGGTTTCCAGACCACTGGTACTAGTGACTCCTACACTAGAAAGAAGACAAATTACTCTCCAGATCTAAGCAAAATTTGCCATTCAGCCTTTCCTAACCCAAGACATACAGAAATATTCCTGGCTCCAAGGATCCAAGGACCATTTCCCCTCAGGCCCCAATGCAGGGATTTCTAGGACTTTCTATACTAAATAGCAATGTTGGCTGTTAGGAATATTCTAGAAGTTGAACCCTAACCCAAAAGATGTTCCCAGGCGATTAACTGAGGATGGTAACTTGCCTCTATGGTGAGAAGTACTGGCCACCAGAAATTTTCTTTCAAAGATCAAAGCACGTGCACCATGGCGTTATGTGTGCACAAAATCTAAGTGGACACCATACATCTCTGCATGGACTAGAACCTCTCTGGAGGAAGTGATGATGGTGGCCGCCTGTGGGAGTGGGACCAGCAGGTCTGAGGGTCAAGGTAAGATAGAGATGCCTCATCCCTGGCACCTTTGCCCACAGTGCAACTGCACAGTGCCCAGCCCTCCTTAGGGGGGTCCATTAAATATTTGTGGAATAGGAGTTCCCTCCCTGATGCAGCGGAAATGAATCCGACTAGGAACCATGATGTGGCGGGTTCGATCCCTGGCCTCGCTCAGTGGGTTAAGGATCCAGCATTGCTGTGAGCTCTGGTATAGGTTGCAGATGTGGCTTAGATCTGGCATTACTGTGGCTGTGGTGTAGGCCAGTGGTTGGATCCCTAGCATGGGAACCTCCATGTTCAGCAGGTGCTGCCCAAAAAAGACAAAAGACCAAAAAAAAAAAGTGGAATTAATGAATATACCAATGAATGAGGAATTTTTGAAAGATGGAGGCACTAAGTATCCTCTTTCATTCCACCCTCACAACTCACTCTGCCACTTGCCTGGGGCCAGCCCCAAGCCCGCCATAGGGAAAGAAGAGGGGAGAATCTGTGCTGACCAGACATGTTTCTATAGATTCTATATGTCTGAGGGAATGTCTCTCCTGGGTCTTGGCTTTCTTGTCTAAGCTTTGGCAACAATCCAAGAAAAAATTCTCATAAAGAGGACCAGGGCCTTGGTGAGCAGATGTGTCAGAGGCCGAGCAGCAGCAGGAAGGACGAGTTTGGCCCAGTCTGGGTGGAAGCCAAAGGCAGGGAGCGCTGATGGCTGCTTCCCCCACAGACCCGCCTGGAGGCCTTAACATGGAGGCAGGAAGCAGCTGGGCAGTGACAAGGAAACTTCTCTCACAAAGGCACATGAGTGACCCACGGGGCGTGGCCCATAACTGCCCAGAGCTCCCTGGGGGCTCCTGAATTCCACTCAAGACAGGAGACAGGATACCGCCTGTTCTGTGGCTGGAGTTTAAAAACGACGAAGGTGCAGCAAGTCTCTGTGGCCTTTGAGACTCAGGCTGCCTCTGCTGAGAGATCAGCTCAGCTCTCGCCTTGCTGCTGAGCTTGGTCAAGTCACATCCTCTTTGCAGCCTCCTCATTTGGGAAATATTGAAGATGGACTAGCTGATTTCTTAACTTCCTCTCGGTTCTGACAGTCCTTACATGATATTATCTACAAGAAGAGGGGATGGGAAGGGGAGAGCCAAGCAAGCATTAAGGCAGATGAACTAATAAGCACTTATTGTTTAAATGTAGTCTGCTGTATGTGTACATCTACCTAGTTCTAATCCTCTGAGAATGCATTATCTAGTGAAGAAAGAGAGTATGAAGGAGGGAGGAAAGAAAAGGAGGAAGGGAAGAAGGAAAAAAGAGGGAGTTCTTGACGTGGCTTAGTGGAAAGGAATCTGACTAGCATCCATGAGGACACAGGTTCAATCCCTGGCCTTGCTCAGTGGGTTAAGGATCTGGTGTTGCCATTAGCTGTGGTATAGGTCACAGATGTTGGATCCCTCCTTGCTGTGGTTGTGGTGTAGGCTGGCAGCTATAGCTCTGATTCGACCCCTAGCCTGGGAACCTCCATATGTCATGAACGTGGCCCTAAAAAAAGACAAAAAAAAAAAGAAAGAAAGAAAAGGAAAGACAAGCCAGCCTACTCACTTTGTATAGTGATTTAATACAAAATGCAAAAAAACCCCCGAGGATTATATAAACATGTTAGTTACCAACATGCTTGCGGTCCCAGCAGGTGGAAAGGCTCTATAGGAGTTGTGGATTTTTGTTCAGAATTAGAATTCAGATGTAGATTCTGTTTGTTTGTTTTTTTAATTTGTGATCCTGGCTGAATTAAAAAACCCTGTGCCTTGGAGTTCCCTTTTGGCGCAGTGGGTTAAGGATCAGGTGTTTTCACTGCAGTGGCCCAGGTCGCTGCTATGGTATGGTTTCGATCTCTGGCCTAGGAACTTCCACATGCTTCAGGCATGGCATAAACAAAAAGCAAAAACAGACAAAACCCTGAGCCTCAGTTGTCTCCCTCCAAAATGAGGCTATTTATCTTGACTTCATACAACTCTTGAGAGAGGAAGATGCAATAGGAGAGGCAGAAGCTGGCTTAGACAAGGGCAGTGTGCCAAACCAGCCCCATTCAGACCATGAACGGCATTCTACTGAATGTGAGTTCTTCAGGATATTAATGGGTACTCATAGAAAAAGGAGAAAAGGAACCATCACGTGCTCAAGGGGGGTTGTAATACATCATATCATGTATTATCAGTATTAAAGTTTTAGTGAAATCCTCTGGGTGAAAAAAATTTTTCTTTAAGCAGGGAAACATCACAGAATCTCTACTGATATTTTGAGTCATTCTGATGTCCTATAGAATTCAGTGTGGGAAATTATGCACTAATCAACACAATTTTTTTCTCTTTTTGTCTTTCTAGGGCTGCACCCCTGGCATATGGAGGTTCCCAGGCAAGAGTCCAATTGGGGCTGTAGCCTCAGGCCTACATCACAGCCACAGCAATACAGGCTCTGAGCCTTGTCTGGAAACTACATCATAGCTCACAGCAACGCTGGATCCTTAACCCACTGAGCAAGGCCAGGGATTGAATCCACGTCCTCATGGTTCCTAGTCGGGTTTGTTAACTGCTGAGCAACGATGGGAACTCCAACACAAGTTTTTTTGTTTGTTTGTTTGTTTGCCACAGCGCGCAGTGGCTTGATGTGGGATCTAAGTTCCCAGACCAGAGGTTGAACCTAGGCTGCAGCAGTACAAGTGCTGAGTCCTAACCACTAGACAACCAGGGAACTCCCAAAGTGTTTATTTAATGTTTTCTTCTTTTTCTTTTTTTAGGGCCACACCTGCAACATACGGAAGTTTGAATGCATATGGGGGTCAAATCGGAGCTGCAGTAGCCTGCCTACACTACAACTACAGCAATACCAGATCCAAGCCACATTTGAGACCTACACTGAAGCTCACGGCAATATTGCATTGGATCCTTTAACCCACTGAGCAAGGCCAGGGATCAGACCTGCATCCTCATGGATACTAGTTGGATTCTTAACATGCTGAGACACAATGAGTCTTATGTATGTATGTATGTATTATTTTTTGGCCATGGCTGTGGCATGCAGAAGTTCCCAGACCAGGGATTGAACTGAGACACAGCAGTTACAATGCTAAGTCCTTCTTGGCCACCAGGGAACTTCTCACAAAGTATTATTCCTTTTTTTTTAGGTCCACACCTTCGGCCTATGGAAGTTCCTAGACTAGGGGTCGAATCAGAGCTGTAGCCGCCGGCATTTGCCAGAGTGACAGCAGTGCAGGATCTGAGACACATCTGGGACCTACACCACAGCTTGCAGCAACGCCAGATCCTTAACCTACTGATTGAGGCCAGGGATTGAACCTACATCTTCATGGATCCTAGTCAGGTTTGTTAACCGCTGAGCCACGATGGAAACTCCGCAAAGTATTATTCCTAAGAAAGCACCCCAGGAAGAAACTAGTGAAGGGAGGGGCAAGGAGAGTGCTTCAAATGCTAAGCCAAGATTCAGCATTTACCTTTTGGTGATGGAGGTCTCTTTTTAATGTTTTTTTTTCTTCCCAATTCAAAAAACAATACAAGGAATTCCCATTGTAGTGCAGCAGAAACGAATCCAACTAGGAACCATGAGGTTGCAGGTTCAATCCCTGGCGTTGCTCAGTGGGTTAAAGATCCAGTGTTGCCATGAGTTGTGGTATAGGTCATAGACACGGCTCAGATCTGTGTTTCTGTGGCTGTGTTGTAGGCCGGCAGCTGTAGCTCCGATTGGACCCCTAGCCAGGGAACTTCCATGTGCTGAAAAAAAGCAAAAAAAAAAATACAATACAGATTCCTTAAGAAGGAAGTTTTTGATGTTCCCATCATGGCTCAGCAGTTAATGAACCTGACTAGTATCCATGATGATGGAGGTTCAATACCTAGCCTCACTCAGTGGGTTAAGGATCTGGCGTTGCTGTGAGCTGTGGTGTAGGTCGCAGACACGGCTCAGATCTGGCATTGCTATGGCTTAGGCCTGCAGCTTCAGCTCTGATTCAAACCCTAGCCTGAGGACTTCCATCTACTGTAGCTGTGGCCCTAAAAAAAAAAAAAAAAAAGAAGGAAGTTTCTTTGAGTACGAGTGTCACATGGTCCATGATATAAGAGAAATTAGTCTGATAGCTTAGACATAACAGTTCAGGTATGGGTGGTAGAAATGGGAATAGAAAATAATAGATAGAAAAGTAAGGGGACAAATCATAACATTTTGTAACTAAGTTTGAGCTGGATGAGTGATATTTAAGAGACCTCTGAAGATTTAAGAGCTTTCAGCCTGGAACACTGGGAAACTGACACTGGTGCAGAAAAAAAAAATGACAAAGGTCAGCTAGTTTAACCAATAGGAGGTGGGTTAAAGAGAGAGAAATCAGGAGTTCCATTCGTGGCTCAGTGGTTAATGAATCTGACTAGGAACCATGAGCTTGCAGGTTTGATTCCTGGCCTTGCTCAGTGGGTAAAGGATCCGGCGTTGCCGTGAGCTGTGGTGTAGGTGGCAGATGTGGCTCGGATCCCACGTTGCTGCGGCTGTGGCGTAGGCCGGCAGCAACAGCTCTGATTAGACCCCTAGCCTGGGAACCTCCGTGTGCCACAGGTACAGCCCTAGAAAAGACAAAAAAAAAAAAAGCAAGCAAGAGAGAAATCAGATTTGGTCTGATATTTGGTCATGTTTGAGTCACATACTTGTGGAACAATCTGGAGGTGAAGGAGACCCTGGACAGGCACTTGGGCAAACTGGAAATACAGATCTGTGAGTTCTCATAGAATCCCTCTCCAGAAAGGGATTTATTCTTTGAAAAACCCAGAGGGCAAAGAATGGCAAGAGATGAGCAGCCTGGTAGAATTTCCAGGTAGAAACTGCACAGAGCCCGAACAGGAGATCAGAAGAATCGAGTTCCCTGGAAGCCAATGGAAGATATTTCAAGGAGGAGGGAGTGTCCTCTAGATTCTGGAGAATGGAAAAAATGCACACCAGGAGTTCTCATCGTGGCTCAGCAGAAATGAATTTTACTAGCATCCATGAGGACACAGGTTCAGTCCCTGGCCTTGCTAAGTGGGTTAAGGATCAGTGTTGTTGTGGCTATGGTATAGGCCAGCAACTATAGCTCTTATTCAACCCCTAGCCTGGGAACCTCCATATGCTGAAGGTGTGGCCCTAAAAATAATTTAAAAAGAAGGAAAGGAAGAAGGAAAGAAAGAAAGAAAGAAAGAAAGAAAGAAAGAAAGAAAGAAAGAAAGAAAGAAAGAAAGGAGAAAAGAAAGAAAAAAAGAAAATGCACACCAAGAAGAATTCCTGGAATGGGAATCATTAAGTTCTCAGTAACTTGGGAGAGAGATTTTAGTGGCAGGATTAGACACCAGCCTGACAAGGAGGAGAGAATGGTGAGGGAATGAAAGCAGTGAGCTCCACAAGCATGATACACACATGCCCCCTGGAGTTACTTCCGTCCCTGGGGACAGGGCTGTTGTCTCAAGGCAGAGATATTTTTTTGCTTTTTAGGGCTACACCGGTGGCATATGGAGGTTCACAGGCTAGGGGTCGAATCAGAGCTACAGCTGCCAGCCTACGCCACAGCCACAGCAACGTCAGATCTGAGCCACGTCTACAACATATACCACAGTTCATGGCAACGCCGGGTCTTTAACCCACTTAGTGGGGCCAGGAATTGAACCCAAATCTTCATGGTTACCAGTTGGGTTTGCTACTGCTGAGCTGCAATGGGAATGCCTGTTTTTGTTTTTTTGGCTGTGCCCATAGCACATGAAAGTTCCTGGGTCAGGGATCAAACCCACACCACAGCAGCGACCCAAGCTGCAGCAGTGACAATGCCAGACCCTTAACCTGCTGGGCCACCAGGGAACTCCAAAAGAAGGGCATGAAATGCATCAGGACGAAAGCCTTGACCTGGGTTTTAGACTCAGATTTAAGTGCACGTCTGGGATGTTAAAGGCCTTCAGATCTAACAGAATCTCAAGGTGTATTCTCCTCCCAGGGCAGCAATAAGTCTGGATTTGGCTCCTCCTTTTTGCCTACGAAGTGGCCACATGTGTCTGAGATGAACTCTTCCTGTTCAGAAAAGTTTTCCTTCCTCAATGGGGAGGTCGCTGTTTTGCCTTAGAAGTCTTCTAGGCTGTAGACATGTAGGTTTAGACAGACAACACTCTTGCTTCAGAAAAGGGTTATGGAGTTCCCGTCGTGGCGCAGTGGTTAACGAATCCGACTAGGAACCATGAGGTTGCGGGTTCGGTCCCTGCCCTTGCTCAGTGGGTTAACGATCCGGCGTTGCCGTGAGCTGTGGTGTAGGTTGCAGACGCGGCTCGGATCCTGCGTTGCTGTGGCTCTGGCGTAGGCCGGTGGCTACAGCTTCGATTGGACCCCTAGCCTGGGAACCTCCATATGCCACAGGAGCGGCCCAAGAAATGGCAAAAAAAAAAAAAAAGAAAAGGGTTATCACAAATTCCACTTAACTGTGTCAGTAAGAACTAGGTAAGATTTCTTACTAGAGTCCAGGTTTTTGACCTAGCGATCTACAAAAAATATCTGGCTTAAAGGACTCCTGAACTCAATTCTAGATTTTCTAGCCAACCATTACCAATAAAGCTATATTCTGCTCCCTACCCCTGGATAAATCAAGGGCTATATAACTTTCTCTTGGGGAAGCAAGAGGACAACTTAGGCCAACCTCTTGATTTGGTGGTTCTATTTCTCTCCGGAAATAGATACTGGCTTTTCATCACCCTTTCCATGGGAGAACCAATGCTGATTCCAATGGACCTGCCAAAGGATGCGAGTTTCAGCAGATTAGCAATTCATACATGTGAACCTCACAGTGCTTGGCAAACCAAATGAATTAGGCAGTCCAGAAATCTTAGGAGGTGATGATGGAGGGGCACTTCACTATGTGTACCTGAACTGCCATAATCATTGAGTGACACTAGAGGGCTTTCATATTTGTGCTTAGTATCCTTTTCACTGGTATTAACCAGCTGTCATTTTTCATTGTCAGTGAACACTCTTCCTTGTCCAAGGCCACAAAACCAAGAGAATGTCTCTGCAGGCTGGCACCTACCAGATCCTCATTTTTCTAACTACCGTTGAGGCCCTGCCTTCCTTGCTGCTTGTGCATTTACCTGGCTCAGTTCCCATTTCCCTATTTGGATGTGAATGTCACTTAGCCAGTTTGCCCACATGACTTCCCAGACCCAGGAAGGGACACGCCTTGATGCAGAGAGATGCAATCGCTGCCACCACTGTGGAAAGGAAAGCCCATGGTATGGGTCATGCCCTTTTCTTCTTTTTTTTTTTTAATGTCAGAAACTGTGTTCAAGTCATCCATTTTTCCATTTTGCTGGGGCATTTCCCTCTCTCTGATAAATGATGATTTGCCTTTGATTCTTTGAGGGTACAATTTTCCAGCCAAATAGGACTCTCATTTATTTCTAGTACTGGACTTCACGGACATCCCTGATCCAACATCTCTGCCTCTAGGCAATGCCTTTTCTCAGATAATCAGAGAAATTCTGTGCATTCTTTAAAGGAAAAGGTGAGATGTAATTATAGGTCCTGACATTTGCAGGGATCAGTCTGGAAATCACCTAGAGTAGCTCTGAAATACGCTCACTTCATTTGCAATTTCCCTTTGATAAAGTTAATTTAGGTGGCCTTGACCCTGGTCAGGGCCCCTATTTATTCTTTGCTCTTGAGTCTGGGGACTCTATTAGAGCTGTATCCAGAACGTTCTCACAGCTTGCCTAAGCGAGAGATAAGGTTCAGGGAACTTTGGGTCCTTACATGCTTTGCACAAAGATTCAAGGGCACTGGTCTCCTTCCTTCTCATTTTTTCTGCACAGAGGCCAAAAGTGAGATTAAGAAAATGCAAGTTTAGGATCTAGCCATAAAGTAGCAGAGAGATGTGAACAAGTCACAGTTACCCTCTGGGCCTCTCAGTTTCTCATATATAAAATGAAGGGGTTGGACAATGAGCTGCTCTTTGATCCTAGTTTAATTCAGAACTATAAAAGCACTGAGAGATTACTTAAATGAATAAGGCTGAATTCTTGCTCTTGGAAAGCATCCTAGTTAGTGACAGGAATGAAACAAAAATCTTCTGAGTACCAGGAGCTCACAGTCCTCAGTGCAACCTTTGGAGACAGGTGTTCTCATTTCTGATATAGCTGGGGAAAGTAATCTAGCTAGCGAGTGGCAGGCGTGGGTTCGAACCCAGTTCTGCCAACCACCAAAGTCCAAGTATTTATTGTCCACCCAGATCACCTTAGACATTTGCAGAATATGGTAAGTGCTACAGCAGAAGGGCAAACAAGGCCCTCTGGGAACACGGTGTCTTTATGTTTCCAGTGACTTTCTTCTCTAGCCAAGGACTCAGTCAGCCTTACCATTTGGGTCCAGGCTGAGCTCATTCAGGGAGTCAAGCCCCACAGGGCTCTCTGCCAACCTCCCATCACTCCGACTCTCAGAATTTACTTTTTACTTTTCTTCCAGGAATGTCAGCCCATTTGTAACAATAACAATAATCCTTTCTACATGGGTACCCTGCTTCAAGGTTTACAAAGCACTTTCACATCCATTATCTCATTTAATTACTTCCTCCTCTACATTCCTACAACATATTCCTGGTGTCTCTTTAGTATAACAGTCTACTTTGTCTAATAGGTCTGTTTCCCTTCATTGCGTTCATCTTGGCTTAAAAGTTCCATCCTATAATTCAGACACCTCAGCATCTTACACACTTCTGTGCACAAAGTGGGGGCAATAAAAGTTTTGCCATATTGAATCCTTAGAGTATTGTGGATCTTTCTCATTGCCGCTTTCTTCACCTTTGAATCAACGGACATTTGATTGCTTACAAAGGGCATAACTTAGGTTCTTTGAGGGGTAAGTCAGGGGAGGAGTTCAGACAAACTGGGAGAAGACAGAAGTAGGCCATGGGTTCATGCGACATCAGAGTCTGGGTGACTGCTTCGTTTTGTCTGGGGATAGGTGGCAAGCAAGAATGCTTTTTGGAAGGGCCCCACTCAGGAGAGAAGGAAAGTGGGGCTGAAGAGCCTGACAGGGGACAGAATTAGGAAGAGCCATAGATTTGACCCTTGGGGAAGAGTGGACAGCTGCTTGGAAAAAATCCCCCCCCCCAAAAAAAAGAGGGCTAAATGGGTAACTCTTCTAGGACAGAAGGGTCAAACGGTTGCACTTCTTAGGAAAAGAGAAACTCCTGCAACACTCAAATACTGCTTTGAAAAAGTGCAGGGACCACAACCGCCTGGCGATTCTTGAGTAAAAAGAGTGAGGGACCACAAGTCTCCTGCAATTCCTCTCTGCAGAGAGAAAGTGTGCTTTAAGTCCCAAATTTCTCCTTGTCAGAGGAGGGACTTACAGGTTAGGAATTTCCCAAGGTCAGAAATGAAGGCCAGGGACATGCGGCCCCCACCGCCCCTCAGATCACAGAGGGAGAAGGCCCCCACTAGTGCTCACAAAAGAGGCAGGGTATGTTCCCCAAATACTCTCCAGCAAAGGCAGTGGGTCCTGAGGTCCCTCAAGTTCTCCTCAGTAAAGGACAGGGGCGCTAATCTCGAGAAGTTTTCTTAGAACAGAGAGCTGGGGTCCCGACTGTACAGAATCATTCTTATCCTGGCAACTCTCCTCAGAAAAATGGGCAGGGCAAGAATCGCTAAAACTCTTCTCAGAAGGGGCGAGGGCTAAGATTCTTGCAGGTTCCCCTCAGAACGCAGGCTAGGGGCAAGAATCCGTAACAGTCTCCTCGGAATAGGGTCGAGCGCATGACTCTAACCTGAAAAGAACCCAGAGGCAATGAAACCCCTCGGGAACAAGGCAGGGCCACAGCTTGCCCAGTGTCCTCGGAGCGCGCCTCCTGCGGCCCCGCCCACCGTAACCGCCCCACGCCCGCCCGGCCCAGGCCGCCTCCGGTGCATTGTGGGTGGGGCGCCCCTGCTGAGCACTGCGGGGAACCCCCTGTCCAGTCAGTTGTTGGCCGCCAGGCATCCCCACGGAACCCCCCTCCAGTGTCCGAGCGAGCTGGCCACGGATTGACGCGTCCCCTAGACCCCGCCTCTTGCGGTGCTTCGACCCTGAAGCTAAAGCCCCGCCCCCGCAGCGCCCTGACTGGACCTGAGTCCGGATCCACTCTCCCATTGGTAGACCACATGTCAGTCATCTCATCCCGCCTCTCCAGGCCCGCCCAGGCCCCCGGCGCGATCCCGAGGGCCAGCCGGCCCGCGCGATCATTGGCCGCAAGGTGCTGTCCGTCATGGAGCTGGCCACGCCCTCTCTGGGGCGCGGATCCCGGGAACCCTAGCCGGACCTCATTGGCCTGAGGCGCCGCCACTCGGTGAGACGCGCCTCAACCCGGAAGTGTGCGAGACGAAATCTGCCTAGCAACCGGGGAAGCCGGGCGGCGAAGCGGGCAATTTCAGTGTGAGACTGAGCGGCGAGACGGAGCGGCGGCTCCGAGCGCGGCGCGGCGGCTCCTCCCGCCCGGGGTCAGCGCCCCGGCGCGCGCACGCGCACCCCCGCCGCCCGAACGCGCCCCGCGCCGCCCGCGCAGTCCGTCGGTCGACCGTCCGTCGTCTTGTCGCCGCCGCCGTCGCCGCCGCGGGCGCCACCTGAGGGAGCTGCCGCCACGGGACCCGAGCCGACCGGACCCGACCCTGCCACCCGAGGCCCCCCGGGACCCCAGCAGTCGCCCGCAGAGGCGCCGAGCAACTTCGGTGAGTGAGGGGCCGGCGTCGCTGCTGGCGGGTCCCCGGCTTCCGGTGCCCGGGGCTTCTCTGGGGCTTCCGCTTCTTCGAGGGGGCCTCTTCCATTGCGTGGACCCCCTTGTCTGAGGGGACCCGCTTCTCTGAGGGACCCCGCCTCTTGAGAGGATCCTCCCTTCCCTGGAGGATCCCCTGTCTCTTTGAGGGAACCTCCTGCTTCGCTGGGGAGCCCCTTCTCTGAGGACCCGAGCTGTCTGAGACTCCCCCTCCCAGCTTCTTAAAGGGGACCCCTGCTTGTCCGAGGGGTTGCTTTCTCCGAGTGACCTCCTGCCTTTCTGGGACCCCCTGTCTCATAGGCGGTCCCCTGCTTCCCTGACGGACCCCTACCTCTCTCAGGAGACATCTTTGTTTCTAGGGGACCCTCCCCCTGAATTCTCTGGGGGATCCCCACCTCTCTGAGGAGATCCCTGCTTCTGTGAGATATTG
Organism: Phacochoerus africanus; assembly: GCF_016906955.1. Lineage (NCBI taxonomy): Eukaryota > Metazoa > Chordata > Mammalia > Artiodactyla > Suidae > Phacochoerus > Phacochoerus africanus. Next base: position 59,748,185 of record NC_062547.1, on the reverse strand, counting down.
TCCCACTGTTCTGTGTTTTTTTTTGCCCTTGCTGTTTTGTGGTGTCTCTCACTTTTCATAGGTCCCCCTTGCCCCCTACCTTTTTGCGATGCTCTCTTGGCTTTTCTGTCCCCGCTTCTTTGGGTGACACCCTCCTTTTCTCAAGTGTCTCCCAACTAATCTGAAGTGTTCCTGCTTCTGTCAGAGTCCTTCTTGGAGGTGTTCCCCACTTTTCTGAACTGTTCTTACTTTGGATGGGACCCCTTACTTTTTTTTTTTTTTTTTTTGCTTTTTAGAGCCGCATCCGTGGCATATGGAGGTTCCCAGGCTAGGGGTCAAATCTGAGCTACAGCTCCAGGCCTACACTACAGCCACAGCAACGCCAGATCCTTAAAGCAACTGAGTGAGGCCAGGGATTGAACCTTCAACCTCATGGTACCTAGTCAGATTCCTTTCCCCCCACACCACCACGGGAACTCTGGGACCCCTTACTTTTTGATAAATACTTCCATTTTCCTGAAGCTCCCCCACTCCAAGGCCCATACATCTGATTGGATCCTTATTTGTCTGAGGAAATGTTCCTCATTTTTCCAAAATCATTTCCATTCTGGGGATCACTTTCTAATCTGTGGATGCCATGATGTTTGGAGGAGTCCCTGGCTTCTTCAGGGGTTCTCCACCTAATACGAAATGTTCCATTCCTACAGCTCTTCACTTCTCTGAAATATGCCTCCGCTTTTCCAAGATATCTCCTCTCTGATGGAAGACACAGTGGATTTCTTCACTTCTCTGAAGGGTCCCCCTGCATTCCCAGGGATTTCCCCTCCTACTTGCCTGAGGACATTACCCCTTTCCTGAGGTTTCTCTCCCCATTCGCTAAGGGAGAAACTCTTCCCTCATTTCTCCTTGGAGTCCTAACTTCAGGGTTCCACAATTTCTGTACCCATTTCTCTCCATTCTGGAAGGAGAGGATCAGAAATGCCCCCCCCCCCCAATCTTCTTTCTCTCTAGATTAGGGGTATTCTCTGAACTCTTACCTCCTCAGGGACCTGGAAGATTTTGTGGCTGGAAGGGAAATCAGGAGACAGGCAGAAAAACACTGTTTTCTCTCATCATTTAAGACCTGCTAGATTTGGGGGAGCAGGAGCTGTTGCTAAATAGCAATCTTGGTTATTACTCTGTTTTTGAGCCATGGGGAACCACAGTGTTGTCAGGCCATTGTAGAGGCAGGAGGGACAGGGCTGGAGTATCGTTAACAACTACCCCCCCCCACCCCTGCCCGCTCCGCTGCCCACTATCACATTTTCAAGTTGTGGGACAGATCTACTTCCTGTCCCATCCCTCAGTCCTCCCTCTGCATAGAGTAACTCACCTTTCCCACCCCCTTATCCCCCAAAAAGGAGACAAAAACCCTTCCTTCAGGTATTCCTGCTGTGTCTTCTCTTCCTAGGCCCGTTGATTTACCCCTTGATCTCTGGAGAATCCTTGTTTGTGGGCCACTCTGGTTTGAAAGGCAGGGCAAGAAACAGGAAATGGGTCACCTTAGATCCAGGAAGAGTGGAAGGGAGGCAAGGAACAGGGGATTTGAATTCATTTTTCTAAGTTTGGGGTGACTTCAGCCTGGCCCAAAGGAAGTTTTTACATGGCTTTTACAAATCTCATGTGTACTTTTTTTTAATGGCCCACCCTGAATTCCAAGTTCACTCCAGTAGCTAATTTTATCTGTTTTGCCAAACGCAGAGCTCTCTGGAGCCCAAGTAGATGAATGCTGGCATTGAGAGATGGTCCAAAGGACAGGAATGAACTCAGTTTGAAACCTGAGTAACTTGTAACCACTTCGTGTCCACGCACAAGTCTCAGGCTAAAAACGTGGAGAGAACGTTCTTGGAGCGGAGTTCTGAAATACAGCCTGAACTTCTGTTCAATTTAGCGTTTCAACAAGTTCTTCCCTTTGACTCTGCTAGAACTGCAGTTCACTTTACAGTTTGACTTAAGGCTGTCTCTCTCCTGTTCATTTCCATCTGGGTCTTGCTTAATTTGAGTTCTTTGTGAAGACTCCCGCCGAGGCTATAATTTGAGTTCTAAATCTGTCGGTGGACCATGTGGACACAAGTTTCAACTCGAGCTATTTTCTTCTGTGGAGAAGCATTTGGAGAGTTTCCTGGGCCCTCTGCTCCTGGGGTAGTCAAGTCCAGGCAGGAAGCTGTTGCAGACCTGGTTGCTCCTCTGCTGCCTCTTCCTGGTCAACTGAAGGCACTGCCCTGAGAGGCAGGGGAAAGATGATGGGGAGCTCAGGGCTTAAGGTGCCCTGAGACAGGGCAGAAAAGTGTTGGCGCATATTTGTTATTTGAATGAAACCCATAGGACCAGAAAGATGAACTGTTAGGGAAGGGGGAGCTTTGAAGTCAGAAGGACCTGATTCAAATTCTGGGTCTGTCATTCCTAGTTGTGTGGCCTTGGATAAGTTATGGCACAAGATTGGCATGTTATAAAATATTTGATGACATGTTAGAAAATATTCATCTCTGTGAATGTGTGTGAAGTTGCCTACAGTTGGGAGGTGCTTCCTAGATGTGTGAATGAATGAATCTGAGATAATGAACAGGAGGCAGCCAGCACAGGACCTAGTACATGATTGGCGTACAATAAAGGGCGGTTGCTGTGCTCAGGAGATTAGGGTTCTGGCCTGGACTCCCAGGCCAGGAAGCACTTGACATTTTGCCAAGGCTAAATATGCCTGAAGAACAAAGAGAAAGAAACTTGGTATGTCTCTTGCAAAACCCACTGCCCACCTGGGTCTAGCAGCATTTTTATGTGTTCATATAGCAGATATAAGATGGATTTTCAGAGTCCCTGTTATGTGGCTCAGCAGTTAACAAACCCAACTAGCATCCATGAGGACACGGGTTTGATCCCTGGCCTCGTTCAGTAGGTTAAGGATCTGGTGTTGCTGTGAGCTGTGGTGTAGGTTGCAGACATGGCTTAGATCCAGCATTGGCCCTGGTGTAGGCCGGTGGCTACAGCTCCGATTGGACCTCTAGCCTGGGAACCTCCATCAGCCGTGGTGCCTTCCTAAAAAGACAAAAAAAAAAAGGGGGGGGATGGATTTTCTGTGTAGCAGGGGTTTGCGTTTGCCTTGGCCTTGATTTTTCTCTCTGTAAATTGGGGTAATTTTTGAGTTAGGGCCAAGGAGATGTATTACTATAATTAGACCCCAGGCAAGAGAGAAGATTATAACAAACTTGAATTGTAGGAAGAAGATGAAGGTGAACTAGAAAGGATCATAGGCCTTATTTTGGGACTGCTTGACTGAGTGATATGCAGCAGTTACCTGATGAGTGATTTCTTATACATTAGAACCTTGGAAAAAGGAACCATTCTTTCAGGGTAATGGATCAGATTGGGGGACAAAAGACTGGAAAAGTGGCATACAAAGGTATTTGTTGCCATACAAATAATAGTATTTTGAGTTTGTGGCTTAGGAAATCAAAATTCACCTTGAGATCCCAGTGGTTCAGGGAGTTGTGGAGATGTTAACTCAATCTCTGGGGGTGAGACACTTTTTTTTCTTCCTTTTTTTGGCTGCACCCTTGGCATTTGGAAATTCTTGGGCTCGGGATCAAACCTGCGCTACAGCAGTCACTGCAGTGACAATGCCTGATCCTTAACCTGCTGAGCCACACAGGAACTCCTTTTTTTTTTGAAGAGAGTTTTTTTTTTGCTTTTTTTTAGGGCTGCACCCCTGGCATATGGAGGTTCCCAGGCTAGGGGTAGAATTGGAGCTACAGCTGCTGGCCTATGCCACAGCCACCGCCACAGCAATGGTCCCAGCTGCATCTGTGACCTACACCACAGCTCATGGCAGTGTCAGATCCTTAACCCACTCAGCTATGCCAGGGATTGAACCCGCAACCTCATGGTTCCTAGTCCACTGCGCCACGATGGGAACTCGAGAGAGAGTTCTTAGTAATTATTGAAAGCTTTAAAATCATGGCTGGTGAATTGGGCCCAGCCTTGTTCACTTATTCATGTGGGGACAAATTGCACTTGCCTCTGATAACTAAAACCTAGGTGAGGGAGGAATAGTGGGTGAAAATCTGAACTAGGCCCCCACTGCACTGCTCCTAAGTTTGAACAGGATTTTCTTCCCTCTCTCAAAATACCCCCTCTCCCCTCCCTCTGTCTCTCCTTCTCTCTCCACCCCTTTCTCTCTCTCTCTCTCTCTCTCTCTCTCTCTCACACACACACACACACACACACACACACACAGTGATACTTTTGAAACCAAGAAATATCTGCCAATCTTAAATTTCTCCTAATTCTTTTAAGGACATTTATTCCATTATATGGGAAGGGAGCAAAGCTTATTATTTTAAAATTATAAAACATAAGGTAAACAACTTTAAAGAGATTATTATCCCTTTTGAAATTATGCTGCCTTTTGTGGGCCACAGACTTCACTCTGGTGGATGGTGGCGCCACCACCAAGTCTCTTTTATCTAACGGGAAGTTTTTTAAACTTTTTTTTCAATTGAAAGATCCTTACAGCAATAAAAACCCTTGGATAGTTAGAAATGATATTGATCTAGGTACATTTATTAGATGTAATGTAACGTGGTTATCCGTTGGTGGGCGGCTCTAAAAGGCATGCGGGTCCTAATACTGCCCAGCTTCTATCTCTGGATGATAAACTGTTGATTTATATAACTGAAATAGCTAGGGAAGTCAGGATTTCCTTCCTGTTGGAGACAGCACTGGGGGCATTAAATCCCTGTGGGATTTTGATGATAAGAAAGAAGCTGACCTCTTTTGGAATTGGGAAATAACTACCATATGGAGTCCTTCCATCCAAATGAGTAGATGTTGTTATTTTGAATTTCTAGTATTAAGTTTGGCTTTAGCCTCTCTGCAGCCTGGCTGCCTTTGTTTATATTGGTGCATCGTTTGAATATGAATTTATCCCTCCAAACTGGCCTATACAGGACTTTTGAACACTCAGGAGCTTTACTTACCACAGGTTTTCCTGTGTGGTCGTAGTTGTTTTTTGTTTTTGTTTTTGTTTTTGTTTTTTAAATGCAACTTAGATTGAAAAATAGAAAGTGTGACTTTTCTGGCTCTTGTAACTTCCTATGCTAGCAAATAATTCAGCAATAAATGTATGCCAGTGAAGTGCCAGGTGCACCACGCTGGGTGCTGGGTGCCTAACAGTGAGTTGGACAGATGCAATTGGCCCTAAAGGAGATTACATCCCAGTCACAGACAGGTAAATGAACAAATGAATGAAAGAATATCTCAGAACTTCTTTGGGAATATCCCTGGATGTTGGGAGCTTGGGATGGAGTTTCTTGGAAGTTTGAAAGTGAAACCTTAACTACCTTTCTGATTTCCTCATTGGGCTCCTTGCTTCTGTTTCCTCCCTCTGAAAGGAAGCAGAAATTATGGTGTTTTCCTAGTTGATTGTTGGCTCTTGGCACTGCTTGATCCAGGATGGCTGTGGCTGTAGTCTTAGAGAGACTGGAAGAGAGGGTGTGGAATGATTATTGCCAGGAGCATTTTCAGCTTTACTTTTCCTGAAGTTGGTGGCAGTATGTTTTTGGAATCCTGTGGCTTTTTTTCATGGCACTGCATATTATGCAAAAAGATAAATGGCTCTAAAAGCCTTTCCCACCTTGTTGAAAATCTAAAAAAAAAAAAAAGTCAGATCAGGGTATTGCTTGGCTGTTGTTTATGGCATAGGAAAAGTGAGATTTTAAATAGACTGCTCTGCTGTATACTGGTAGGTTCTTGGTGGACAGAGTTCCCTCTGTGCTAGGGTTTCCTCTTGTACTAGGACTGAGGAAGGGCTATTTTGCCTTTCCTACGTTGTGGCCAGATTTGTGTTAGTCCACATATGTCAGTTATGTGACCAGTGTTCTTCTTAAGTGTGTTTGTGAGAAGTGGAGCCAGAGAGCAGGGGTGGATACTCGTTCAGGGCCCAGGCTCCAGGGGAGAGGGAGTGTATTATGAGGAGAGTATCTGGTAGTTTGTCTTCTTTTTCTTGCCTTCCACTCTAGTACAGACTCCTGAGGTGAAGAGGAAGGCCCAGGCCGGAAGTGGGCGTGGACAAGTAATGCAACTGTGCATGTGATCAGGCTCCCACCTCTGGGCTCTGCTGCCCTTGGGAAGTGGATGCTTGCTTTCTCTTCACTTCCTGTTCCCCGCCCTCCAGGCTGAGTTCTTGGGTTCCAGTTTGAGCATAGAAAACACATTCAGGTTCTCATTTTTTTGCTCAGTAACTTGCTTTGTCAGAGTGAGGAGCTACCAGTGGACCTGCACTTAGCAGTTCTGGAGGCTCAGCTCATGAACTCACAAACTCAAGACTGTCTGGCAGGGTGATTAACAGGATGGTTTCCTGTCACATTATCACCGGTGTTCCCTACAGGAGCCTGCCTGCAGGGGGCTGCTCTGGAGATGTGTATAGAACTTAAGGAGGAAATGGTAGATAGATCCTTCTGCAAGAGTGTGCTCTTTTTTTGTTTATTTTTGTTTTTGGCTGCACCCATGGCATGCGGAAGTTCCCAGGCCGAGGGATTGAACCCATGCCACAGCAGCGACCCTAGCCACTGCAGTGACAACACTGGATCCTTAACGTGCTGCACCACAAGAGAATATCATGCAAGAATGTGTTCTTCAAGAATGGTTTACTGTCCATTGTCTTTGTTGCTTTGTAAAAGTGCCATGGGAGGCCCTGTGTACAGTAGAAACTTCAGAGTCAGAATTCCAGATTCCGCCACTTGCTGGCTTTGTGACCTCAGGAAGGTGGCCTAACTACAAGTGGCCTAACCTCTTTGAGCCTTGGTTTCCTCATTTGTGGGATGGAGATGGTAAGCATGAAGAAGTGGCTGGGTTGTTGTAGGTGCTTAGTAAAGATAGTCGTTACAGAATAATATCAAGGCCGACTGTCCCCTTTGAAGTTGGCACCCAAGTTTGGATAGCTATCTATGGCAGCTCATACTGCCCATGAGCAAACCAGTCTATACTGGAGCCACAGGCTCCACTGAGGACTTATGATCCAAGGTTCCTGGATTGGCTGATTTTCCTCAGTGGGTTCCCTTAGTTCATCATAGCCTTACACTGCTGCTTCTGCTGCTGCATCACCTTGGTGTACCATAAGGACTTGCAGTGCCTCCTGAAGCATGACAGGGTAACTATGAAAAAAGCTCAAACCTACTATACTCTGTGTGGCTACAGTGTGTTGTCGCAAAAGCCTTAGCTTTTTTTTTTTTTTTTTTCCCTGTCTTTTTGTCTTTTCTAGGGCTGCACCCTTGCCATATGGAGGTTCCCAGGCTAGGGGTTGAATCTGAACTGTGGCCGCTGGCCCACGCCAGAGCCACAGCCCATGCCAGAGCCACAGCAATGCGGGATCCAAGCCATGTCTGCAGCCTACACCATAGGTCACAGCAACGTCGGATCCTTAACCCACTGAGTGAGGTCAGGGATTGAACCTCAACCTCATGGTTACTAGTCGGATTTGTTTCCACTGTGCCACAACCAGAACCCACCCAATTCTGTTTTAAATAAGTTTATTTGTATCTTTTTTCTTTCTTCTTTTTTTTTCTTTTTACTGCTGCACATGCGGCCTATATAAGTTCCCAGGCTAGGGGTCCAATTGGAGCTGTAGCTGTTGGTCTATGCCATAGCCACAGAAACTTGGCATTGGAGCCATGTCTGTGACCTATACCACAGCTCATGGCAGTGCTGGATCCTTAACCCACTGAGTGAGGCCAGGGATCGAACCTTATGGATACTAGTTAGATTCATTTCCGCTGAGCCATGACGGGAACTCCTATTTTTATAGTCTGCAAGTAAGTGATATCGTACAATATTTGTCTTTCTCATTCAATATGATAATCTCTAGGTCTATCCATGTTGCTGCAGATGGCATCATTTCATTCTTTTTTATGGATGATACTCCATTGTTTATATACATCTGTATATAAAATCTTTATTCATCTGTTGATGGATACTTAGGTTGCTTTTCTGTCACTGTTGTAAATAGTGCTGCTATGAACACTGGGGTGCATGTATCTTTTTGAATCGGAGTTTTCTCAGCATGGACATCCTTAAGTATTAACTGATTGACTTGTTCTTAGGGCAGAGGGAAAAAACTTCAAGAGAAATAATGTTTCCCTAGTTGTCTCTTAGAGTTTCTTCGGTTTTAGAATGGCATCTGAAGGTGATTGCATCATATTTCATAATAAGCCAGCTCAACTATTTACCATTTAGTCCAGTACGATAGGCACAGGTCTTCAGGCCAAGCAGCCTTAACATTTACCTGCCTGAGCATCAGGGACCCCAGACAGGTCTGGATTCACTGTTGATTTTTCCATCTACGCAGCTGGCCCTTTCTTCCTCACAAAAATAAACTCTGTAAGTATTTCACCCCACTCCCACCCCTGCTTTTCCAGCTGGAGAAGTTGGCACTGTCCTCTGGAGCAGCCCACCTGTCACCAGTGCACATCTCAGTCCATTGGGGTGTGTCATTAATATGTCACAGCTGATGTTTCCCTCTTTAAAATAGGGTGGTTGTCACCTTGGTGACTTGCACAGGGTTTGCCACCTTAGATTCTGAAATCCCTACGTCAGTCCCATGTCTTGGGTCTCCCACCTGACCACACTTTGCTCTGTTTTTAGTTAATTAAGTTGGCATTAATCAAGACCCAGGTGAGGAGCAGTGAGGTAATATTTTGCTTGTATTGCTTTAATGTACATCACCTGATTAATTATTGTAGCGTAAAGCAGTTCTCAAAATATACAGCTGCTGAATTAAGAGTGAAAATCATGGATTTTGTTTTAAACTATCTTTGCTTATGAGCTTCCCGCATTCCTTTGCTAAGTCACCTGTTTGAGAATAAACTTTTTGTTTGGTTTTTGAACTTGAACATTTGAATTTCTTTGTAGCAAAGCAAATCACTGACAAAACTGGGTCAAGGAAGGTGTTTGGGGGTCAACAGTTTGTATTTTGTATCATTTTTAGTTTGAGGAGTGCTTCTTTTTTGCTCTTGAGGAGGTTGTGCCAGATGTTGGCATTAAGTAATTGGAAGATTTTGGAGGTGAGTGTGTTTGGGGGGGGTGGAATTAGCAACAAAGAGTTGCCATTTAGGTGTGAAACTCAACACAATTAAAATGGGCTTTTTTGAACTTGTTGAGCTGTGGGCATATAACAAAATTCTATTTGTAAAACAAATTCTACTTTAAGTGTTTTTAAAGTTTGGGGTCAAGACCAATTGTGAGTTGGAATTACATTGATTCTCTTTTTAAAATAGAGTAGAAAGTATCAGTACATTTCCACTAGTAAAGGTATGTTTGGTGCAGTTTGTTTCACGTGTATGAATATGAAGTAGGATCTGTTTTAAAAATTTGGGAAAGCCACTGGTTAGGATCCTATGTGTGTCATCATGAAGTATTTGTCCTAACGCTGTAAAAAGAACATGGAAGGGCCCCTTTTGGGTGACTCTTCAGAATCTAATCTTGAGAGCCTTGTTGTGATACAGGATATTTTTATTTTCCCTATTAAAATTGTGTTTGCCTTAGGTAGCTTAATACATCCAAAGCCCATTCTCTCTCGGGTTAGACTGTGTTTCCTCCAAATCACTGGAGAGGGAAGGGGTGCAGATTTGCTTCTCTTGGGGGGTGTCACCTTTTCCCAGAGGCACAGGGGGCAGATTGGGAGGTAACTGGAGAGGGAGAGCAGTCATCCCCCAAGTGTCTTAAGTGGGTGGGTATGGAGCTTACTTTGTGGAACTCTCTCTGTTGCGCTGGAGGAGTGATGGTTCAGCCGATCCCCTGGAGGGGAACTTCTGTGTGACGACCCCAAGAGGGTGGCATTCTAACCTCTGTTTTCAGAAGCAGCTGAGTTGTTTGAGGTCTCTCAGCTCATTTGGAGCGAGGTCAGCAGTGAGCGCGTCGTGAGTCAGCCCTGGGCGCGGCCGGCCCGATTCTGCAGCGGGTGAGCTGGCGAGGACCCCTCGGTCCTGCGACGGGAGCCGGCCAGAGCCCTCGTGGGAAAACTACGCGCGGGGCAGGGCGTCCCTTGGAGCGCAGTCGGGAGGGGCGGTGCTTCCGGGGAGGTGCCGGCCAACATGCCCTGCCCACCACCGCCAGGCCCCGCCCACCATCATCAGGCCCCGCCCAGTCGGGCGCGGGCGGGCAGCGTCGCCTTTAAGAGCTCCCCGGTGTTTTGGGGGCCGCGGGCCGGGCGCGCTGACCTGGTGCGCATGTCCCGGGCGGTGACGCCGGCGCCGGGCTCCATGTGTGCGGCCGAGGGGCGCATTATCTGGCCGGCGGCGCGGGCGGGCGGGCGGACTGGCGGAGCGAGCGCCGCGGGCCCGGGCGGCCCCAAAGGCGGAGCGAGCGCGCGCGGCCCGGCGCCCCCAGCCCCTCGGCCGCCCGGCCCCGCAGGCGACCCCGACCCCGGCCCCACGGCCCCTTGAACCCGCGCACTGCCCTCGGGCCCGGCCGGCCCGCAGCCGGGTAAGTTCTGGACCAAACTTGGCGGGGGTCGGGGGGCTGGGGTCGTGCGATGGAGACTGGAGCGGCGGGGACGGCGCGGGCTGGGCAGGGTAGGAGGGTCAGGGGGGGCTGTGAAGGACCCCAGTGTGAGCGCGGAAAAGTGAGAGCAAGCGAGTTCTACTCCTTGTATTCCGGGAGCGTCTTCATCACGCTGCCTTGGAAAGTTCCGCGCTCCGACGCTGCCCGGGCACGTGGGGGCCGAGCCGGGCGGGGGTCCTGGAAAGTCGCGGCGTCGCCCCCCTTCCTCCTGCGCTCCCTCTGGGGCCGGGGGAGGGGCAGGGCAGCGAGGCGCCGCTTTCTAGCGGCCGGGACTCGCGGGGAGGGGGGCGGCGGCACGTGGGCGCGCTGGGCGGGGGTCCCGGGCAGGAGGTGGGGGTCGTAGGCGGGCGGGGCCGCGGCGCTGAACCCCGCGGCGACGGCGACGGCGGCTGCGGATCCCGTGTCAGAATAAGAGTCCCCGCGCGCCCACGCCTGCAGGGCCGGTCCTCCCCCTTGCCCGCGCCCTTCTTGCCTGACCCTGGGAGCCGCGGGACCCTTCCCCCATCTGGGTTCCAGCTTTTCACGGGGCCCTACACTTTAAATTTGCCTCCCCATCTAGGCGTTGGCTGTATTGATTTCTTTTTTCCCACCTGGAAAGGGTCGGCATCAGTGACTAGACAGCAGCAGCTGGCCTTTTAAAGGGATTATTGCCAAGAATCGGAATTGATCACTTCAACAAGGAAAGGCTTATGGGCAGGGCCCTACCCTAAAGCTGATTGACACTTGGTGTGTGCGTAAACACTGGGACCCAGAAATGAATGGGGACTCCTCCCTTAGGAACTGAATGACACATTGGGTGCACGTTTCTGCCCTGCCCTAGGAATTTTGCACGGACTGCTTAATTTTGTGTATCTGACCCTTCGCCTTTAGGTGTGTAGTTCATGCTTATCTTAAGAGCTTTGGATTCTTTAGCTCAAAGTCCGAGTGAGTCACTTGAGTCTTTAATTTTTCTCTCTTCCTCACCCTTTTACTTCTCTCAATTTTCTTGGAGTACACAGTACTGGTTAAGTCTCTGGTTTTGTGTGTCTGTTTCTCGCAGTGACACCTTCTGGCTGTGGCAGTACAGAGAAACTGAGGGACACACAGCCTTCTTCTGTTCAATTGCTTCAGTCCTTAGACCCACTGTCCTGTTGATGTTCTCTTTCCTCTGGTAGTGGTTACAAGTTTTCTTTTAAGTTAGTTAGTGTAAACTGGTGTTTGCTGGCACCAGGTCAGTTCGCTAGCTAAGATCAGTATCTTATTAGATCTGACAACAAGTGTGGAGGAGGGCTAATCATTACTGGCCCCAGTTTGATTTAAGAGCCTACTGTGTGCCAAGCACAGGCATATTCACAGGCATATTTCAGTACTCCTACTAATCTTATGGGAGGGGCAGGTGTAGTCTCCACTTTGCGGATGAGGAAACTGAAGCTTCCAGAGACTAGGTTGCTTGCTCAAGACTGCGGAGCAGAGAGGCAGAGCTAGGTTTGTACCTGCCCTCTGGGGGCACCAGAGCCCAGGGATGCGCCTGTTTGCAAGGCCAGTCTGTGAGTTTTTTCCTGGGAGCTTCTAAAACACAACCTCTGCTTGCAGTTTGGGGATGACCTGGTGAAACCATTTCCAGCCCTGCTTTGTCCTCAGAGAGCAGAGTTACCAGCTGGCTTTTAGGAATCAAGCCGCAGAGTCACCCCTTTGCTTCTGTAGCCCATAACTCAGAAAAGTTGACCTTTTTCTAGAGGAAGCAGTTTAGCTTGGGGATTTTGAGAGTGATATGCTAGACCCTCTCCTAACTCCCTTCCTCTTTCATCCCTATCACTCTCCTAAAATTCTGAAGCTGATGTTGTTTACAGAGGAGTACCTCTCATCTTGGATGCGGTGTAGAGAATAGGGTGGCTCCTGTATTAATGATTTGGAGGCATTGTTATTTTGGCTCAGATGACGTCATTTTTTTAAATGTCAAGTCATCTCTATTAATGCCGTATCATTTGTTGGCTCCTACAATCTTATATTTTGATAGCTAGGAAAAAAGTAATGCTGCCCTTGGTAGAAAAAAATCCTGGGAGTTCCCGTCGTGGCGCAGTGGTTAAGGAATCCGACTAGGAACCATGAGGTTGCGGGTTCGGTCCCTGCCCTTGCTCAGTGGGTTAACGATCCGGCGTTGCCGTGAGCTGTGGTGTAGGTTGCAGACGCGGCTCGGATCCCGCGTTGCTGTGGCTCTGGTGTAGGCCGGTGGCTACAGCTCCAATTGGACCCCTAGCCTGGGAACCTCCATATGCCGCGGGAGCGGCCCAAGAAATAGCAACAACAACAACAAAAAGACAAAAAAAAAAAAAGAAAAAAGAAAATATCCTGGAAAGATTTGTACAAAGATGTCAACAAAATCTTTGGGTTAGGGTTAAGTAGTAGTAGTTTTTTTTCCCCACAAACTTTTTGGTGTCTGTATTTTATGATTTTTATTTTTTTTTTTATTTTTTGTCTTTTTAGGGCCGCACCCACGGCATATGAATGTTCCCAGGCTAGGGGTCCAATTGAAGCTACAGCTGCTGGGCTATGCCAGAGCCACAGCAACGCCAGATCTGAGCCTCGTCTGTGATCTACACCACAGCTCACGGCAACGCTGGATCCTTAACCCACTGAGCGAGGTCAGGGATCAAACCTGCCACTTCATGGTTCCTAGTCGGATTTGTTTCCGCTGCACTGTAACGGGAACTCCTAATTTTTTTTTTTTAAATAAGGATCATTTATTTATTTTTTAGGGCCGCACCAACACCCATGGCACATGGAAGTTCCCAGGCTAGGGGTCAAATCAGAGCTGCAGCTACCAGCCTACACCACAGCCACAACAACTCCAGATCCAAGTTGAGTCTGCGACCAACACCACAGCTTATGGCATTGCTACGCCACAGCCACAGCAATGTGGGATCTGAGCCACGTCTGCGACCTACGACCTACACCACAGGTCATGGCAACGCCGGACCCTTAACCCACTGAGCAAGGCCTGGGATCGAACCCACAACCTCATGGTTCCTAGTCGGATTCGTTAACCACTGCGCCACGATGGGAACTCCTGGCAATGCTGGATTCTTAACCCATTGAGCAAGGGATCAAACCTGCATCCTTATGGATACTAGTTGGGGTTTGTTACCGCTGAGCCACAGCGGGAACTCCAGGAACATTTTAAATTTAATACAACATTTTATTTTATTTTTTGGCCACACCCAGAGCACGTAGAAGTTCCCAGGTGCAGGGATTGAACCTGTGCCACAGGCACCTGAGCCGCTGGAGTGACAACACTGGATCCTTAACCTCCTTGCCACAAGGGAACTCTGTACATTTTAAAAGCTACAGTTCACAACTCTTTAATAGTTCTTCTCACTTACTTTGCATCAGTTGTTTGTAGATTTCTGGCATTGCAAGTAGTGATTTGTGTATTGATTTAGTCAATAAATACCAGTGTGCAAACTGTGCCTCTGACACTGTGCTAGGCATCCCTGCTCAGTGGAGTTTACTGTAAGATAAGTGGGAGAGAAATCATTACTAATCTCATAAACTTGGAAAAACTTAACAGGGTCAGGGAAAGAACTGCAGTGGCTCATGTTGCTTTGGAGGCTTGGGTTTTATCCCTGGTCTGGCATAGTGGGTTAAAGGATCCAACATTGCGCCCCTGTGAGTTCGATTCAGTCCCAGGCCTGGGAACTTCCATGTGCCATGCATATGGCCATTAAAAAAAAAAAAAAAGTGACCTGCAAAGTCTTGAACATACCAATTTCTGAGAGACAAAACTATAATGCCCTTACCACTGAATCTAGTTAAGGACTGTCAGTGTGTTAACTTCTCAAAGTGTGGGCAACTCAAATGCTCATCTAGAGAACTACTTGTTTAGATTTGGTGTGTTTCTGTGCCATCAAATGGAACAGACAAGGCTATTTTCCCTAGACTTTTCTTTCCCCCCGTTGATAGAGTTAATTTATGCTCATTGTAGAAAACTAGGAAGATTATTGAAACAAGTGAGTAGGTGAGGTCTTCATGAGCAGTCATCCTGGGGTAATAGAGCATCATTGGGATTTCCTTGTAACAGTTGTTGAGTGGGGAAGTGCAGCAGAACCAAAAGAACGAGTTGGCAGTGTCATAGTTTGAGGCTTACGGAACTGTGCTGCCTGCTAAGTGTGGTTGTTTATTAGAATGGATGCTGTTAAGTTATCTGAGCCGTTTTAGGAGGTAAGTTAGACAGTCTGGCCTTAGATTGCTATTCTTTCAGGCAACAAACTTTATTTATTTTTTGTCTTTTTAGGGGTGCACCTGTGGCACATGAAGGTTCCCAGGCTAGGGGTCTAATTGGAGCTGTTGCTGTTGGCCTACACCACAGCCATAGCAACGCGGGATCCAAGCCGAATCTGCGACCTACACCACAGCTCCCGGCAACGCCGGATCCTTAACCCACTGAGCAAGGCCAGGGATTGAACCTGCAACCTCATGGTTCCTAGTTGGATTTGTTTCCCCTATGCCAACACGGGAACGCCAACAAAACTTATTTTATATGCGAACTGCGACACTACATCTTTTCCTTGAGTTAGGAAGGCAGCATGTTAAGAAGGTAGAGATTTAAAAAAAAAAAAAAAAGACGGGAGTTGAAGTGGTGGCAGTGAGGTGGAAGTAGTGAGACTGGTGTTATTATAAACAAAAGTACCAGCCGGGGGCAGATCTGGCATATTTATGGATTCTGGCAAACGTGATCCAGGACTTTTTAGTCAAGAGGAATGTCAAACCGTGTGCTTTTTGCCCCTCCCCTTGCTTTTTAGGCTGTATTTTTGACCTCTTTTTGTCTGAAGAAAATGTAGGTTAGTCTTTTGGAAGGCACAGAGACTTACTCTAATTGAATACCTGCAGGTAGCCTTAGGAATTGATTGACTGAGGATCCTCCAGAACCCTCCAGGGTATGTGGGAAAGGGTCTTTGCAGCTTCAGTGCACTGCACCCACTTTTCTCTTTTCTTCACAAAAGTACTTGTTTTACAGGGGAGTTTGTCAGGGGCCTTGCTTTCCTGTTCCCCTCATTCCCAGTTCTTGGATTCCTTACATGAAAAGGACTGAAGACTTAATATCCCTCCAAGGAACACAGGCCAGCATCTGAGGTAGAATGTGCTGGCCAGGGATGGGTGATACCCGAAAGGGGACTTCCAGCAATTTGAGGCCGGAGTTTGGGGGAAGGTTTTGAAGCTATGGGACTTTGAGTTTGCATGGCCTCAGAGATAGCCAGGTGCAGCTGCAGTCAGGGGCAGGGAGGGAAAGGGGCAGAAATTTGAGAGAAAGTCTTCATTTGTTTGAAGACTCCTTCAGTCATTCCTCCTGCATATCTGTCTTAAGACCTGACACCACTTGACCTGCCTTGCTGGTCAGGTCTTTTGGTTTAAACCTTTAAGGCTAGCTCAACCTGGAGTCCCTGTTGTGGCTCAGCGGTAATGAAGTAGTTTCCGTTAGGATGTGGTTTTGATTCCTGGCCTTGATCAGTGGGTTAAAGGATCTGGCGTTACCATGAGCTGTGGTGTAGGTTGCAGACAAGGCTTGCTTGGATCTGGCATTGTTGCTGCTGTGGCATAGGCCGGGAGCTATAGTTCTATTTTGACCTCTAGCCTGGGAACTTTGATTGCCCGTGGTGCAGCTCTAAGAAGACAAAAGAAAAACAAAAAAAACCCCTAATTCATCCTAAAGGTAATACCTCTGAGCAAACTTTTTAAAAATACTGCTGCAGAATGATGGCCACTTGGCTCCTGGTTCTGGGGAGGCTGTGGGCCAGTTCCTGGGCAGTAGTTCCCTGTAGGGTGTTGTGGGCCGCCCTGGCTTTGCCTTAGGTTAGGTGTGAGCTTCACCTGGCCACTTATTAGGGACTTGACCAAGTTAGTGACTTGACCTCTTCCCCATTTCTATAAAGGAGGTAGTAGTAATGGCTACCTTGAATGGCTGAGTTGGGAGTGAGATAATAAATACAAGTGGTATGGAACAGCCCCGGGTGTGTACCTGCTCAATTAATTGGAGTTCATTGAGTGCACCATTGCAACTAGAACAGGTGAGGCAGAGCCCCAAAGCATTAATGACTGCTCTGCTTGTCGTGTGTAGGGCACCTCCATGCTTCTGGGACAAACTAATCACTGTCTGTTATGTGCCTGTCCTTAACATTTTGGTTGGAAGAAGATGAAGTCTCTACAGAGGCTGATAGGGTCACTTTGCTAATTTTTCTACAGCTGGGACTGGGCTCCAGTCTTTCTGATTTCACACTATGAAGGTTTTTCCCACTAGCCTTGGTGCCTCCCTGGAGATTGAGAATGGCTGGATTGGCGGTTCCTTACCAGGGCAAAGGAGATAACAGCCCGTTTTTCTGACCCTGGGCTTGCTGAACCACACATCCTGACTTTTAGGGACAGCCCCTCCATCTGTAAGATGGGAAGATGTTTGTTTGGTAGGCAGATCTCTCATGGGGTCTTCCCTTTGAGAACTAGGAGGGGCCCCTGTACCTCTAGCTTTGTCCCTGAGTGGACTCTGGGGAGGGGTGGAAGTAGGTTGCAGTGGCAAATGGGAGAGACTGGCCCCGAATCCTGTCCTTTTTCTGCACTTACAGCTCTCTAGCCGGCTTGGAAATTTGACAGATCTGACTATAGCTTACTGTTCTTGGCTTATGGGCAGGTTGCCTGGCCATAGCTTTCCCATTGCCTGGCCACAGCTTTCCCATTGATAGATGGGGACTGTATCCTTAACTTCATGGGATGGCTGTGAGGGCAAGTGAGAAATGTTTGAAAGTGGTCAGGGGTATCCCAGCCCTTGCTTCTTCACTTATCTCTGAGACAAAATTCTTCTCTGCCCAGATAACAACATGGTGATCCCCCCTGGGGTTTCACATCTCAATTACTACATACAATGAAACACTCAGATGGAAAAGCTAGATTTTCCTTAACGGAATCCCACCATAACCTAACAATTTGGAGGTCTTCAAAACTCATTGTAAGGAGATCTCACCTCAAAAGTTTGGTTAGGTTATCTGGAAGGGAAATGAAAAAACTTGTGGCCTTAAATCTGCATATAATCCCAATATAACATTTCCTCCAATCCCAGTTGTTTTGTGCAATTAGCCTTTGAGTCAGTGGCTGTTAAACTTTACTCAACACAATCTTACTTTAGAGGCAGGTGCTCACCATGACCTTGGAGGTGAACAGGTTTCAGGCCAATATGTCACTTGAATTTCCATTGGTGGACTTTTGTGGCAGTAATATCAGATTTTTCATTTTTCTTGTGTGTGTTGGGCAGGCTCACTGCCAGCTGGTTCTGAAAACTTTTGCTTGTTACAACTTTAATTCATCCACTAAGGAAACATGTTTTTTTTTGCAGATGCTCAATGGTTTGGGAAAGGTAGGAACATGGCACACTGAGTCCTTGGTTTGAAGGCATTGATTGAATTGGTTGAGTCACTGCAGACTCTTGATATTCTCAGGACTTTCATATCATTGATAGAACACTTGAACTTCATTTTCTATTCTCTCCTGTATTATTCTTGTGCATGTAAAGGGTTAATACCAACCCCTTTCAAAGGCAGGCAGTTCTTTCAGAGGATTCTGGAGTCAGATCCCTCCCTGGGATTCTCTTATACCTACTGGAAGCCTGGGCGATTTCGAGGGTTTGATTAGTGTTTTCCTTAACACTTTTGTTTGATTAGTTGACCTTCTCAGCAGTTTGTATGTGGGTCATCTCTCTGCTGCCTCCCCTCCCAAACCTTTAAAGTTTTTATTGTTGAAACTTTTTATCTCTTTCATCCTTACAGGCAACATTTCCTGATACTAAAGTCTGGGGAGGAGGCAGGAACCTCAGGTGTCTGTAGTAGACATTGCTTGGTCTGCTTTTGAAGCTTTCTTGGTCAAGGATATCAGCAGATTGGGTCTGGATTGAAACGTAATTGCAGCCTTACTGTCCATTTATATTTGTCAGGCAGAGCATTAGAAATGTAACTATTTTTGGTCCCTGGGCAACAGGCAAGTTTAACACTCACCTGAGACTAGCTTGCTTCTGTGTGCTGTTTTGCTGAACTTAGCAGGCAGCATTCAGACTTCAAGAAGAGTTGCAGCAGCCCTTGATGTTACAAATTGGAAACTGAGGACTGAAAGGAGGGGTGGCCTGCCTTGGGTTTCCTTGCAGAAGAGAGGGGAATATAGATTTGTGTTCCCTCCTGGAGCTTCTAGTTTGATCTCACTCATCCTTATTTTTTCATGGCAATTTTTTATTTTTATATTTTTTGTCTTTTTGTCTTTTTGCCATTTCTTGGGTCACTTCTGTGGCATATGGAGGTTCCCAGGCTAGGGGTTGAATCGGAGCTGTAGCTGCCGGCCTATGACAGAGCCACAGCAACACGGGATCCAAGCCGTATCTGCAACCTACACCACAGTTCCCATGGCAACGCTGGATCCTTAACCCACTGAGCCATGCCAGGGATCAAACTTGCAACCTCATGGTTCTTACTCGGATTCGTTAACCACTGAGCCACGACGGGAACTCCAGTATTTTCTGTTTTGTTTTAGGTTCCTCTTCCTTTTATTTATAGAGGTCCATTGACAGGTTTCTTTCCTCAAGACTGTCTTTTGAGGTCATCATGATGTCTCTAATGTGAGGATGGGACAGGACACAGTAGAAAACTCAGGATGCTTCTGGACTCTCAGGGCTGTCTTTATTTTTTACTTATTTATTTTTTTGTCTTCTTGCCTTTTTCTAGGGCTGCACCTGCAGCATATGGAGGTTCCCAGGCTAGGGGGTCTAATCAGAGCTGTAGCTGCCGGCCTACACCACAGCCACAGCAATGTGGGATCCGAGCTGCATCTGCGACCTACACCACAGCTCATGGCAACGCCGGATCCTTAACCCACTGAGCAAGGCCAGGGATCGAACCCACAACCTCATGGTTCCTAGTTGGATTCGTTAACCATTGAGCCACTATGGGAACTCCAAAAATAAAAATCTTAAAAACAAAACCATAGCTTTGTTTTCTTTTCTGGGATCTAGTGGGTGAAAGCTTTCAATTTTAAGAGCATTTAAACTGCTTTCTCTGAATTATTATTTTTTTTAAATGCCATTTATTGTTTAACTTGTAGTCATTTTTCAAGTGGACCATTTTGGGTGACCAGTTCAAGATTCAGAAGAGCAACCCATGTAAATTAAGGTGAAATGGGCTAGACGTCAGATCCTGTACCAGGCATTGATTGGTGGTCAGCTGTGCTAGTCTCGGGCAAGAGGGAAAGGCTTTAACAGGTGAGGGTGAGTCTAGATCAGCTGAAACACTTTGGGAGAGGTTATTTCTTGCATATCCTTTATATGCAGGGAAGTCCGTTCTACTTGCTCAAGTGGTCTTTAAACCATGTCACAGAAGAAGTAGTTAGAGGATTGAACATGTTTCTGGAAGAGAAAAGGTTGGGGTTGGGGGAGTGGCAAGGGGTTCCAGGAGGCTTTTGTTGAGTTAGGGTCTTGGCTCAGGATTGGACGGTTGGCCTTGCCTGCTACTGGTGCCTTCAGGTGCCCACTCACCCTCCTCAGGGAGGATGTAAAGGATTCTTCTTACTTTCCAGAGATAAGATCAGGTGGCCCTGCTGAAAAAGGCAGCAAAAGTGGACTGGTTGCCATCTGGGGAAGGTGCTCAGCATTGGATGAGCAGATGAGAGACATGCATTCACCTGTAAAGTTTAAGATGGTAGGAGCATGCCTACTTTATTGCCTTGGTTGATTGCATAAGGGAGAAGGAAACTAAATCGCTTAGAAAAATTAGGGGCATTTTGATAGTTTTACCCGTCTTCTAAGTCTATAAGGCAGAGTTGGCTATTTTTTATTTTTATTTTTTAGGGCCACACCCGTGGCATGTGGAGGTTCCCAGGCTAGGGGTCGACTCAGAGCTATAGCTACCCGCCTACGCCAAAGCCACAGCAACACCAGATCAGAGCCGCATCTTCGACCTACACCACAGCTCATGGCAACGCTGCATCCTTAACCCACTGAGTGAGGCCAGGGATCGAACCCACGTCCTTATGGATCTTAGTCAGGTTCATTAACCACTGAGCCACGATGGGAACTCCAGAGCTGGCTATTTTTTAAAAAGTTGTTTGAGGAGCTCCCGTTGTGGCTTAATGGGTTAAGAACCTGACTCGTATCCATGAAGATGAGGGTTTAATCTATGGCTCCGCTCAGTGGGTTAAGGATCTGGTGTTGCTCCGAGCTGTGGTATAGGTCACAAACCTGGCTTGGATCCCAAGTTGCTGTGGCTGTGGAGTAGGCCGGCAGCTGTAGCTCTGATTCACCCCTAGCTGGAACTTCCATATGCTGCACCTGCGGCCCTAAAAAAAAAAAAAGTTATCTTAGGAATTCCTGTCATGGCTCAGCTGTAACCAACCTGACTAGTATCCATGAGGACGTTGGTTCAACCCCTGGCCTTGCTCAGTGGGTTAAGCTTCCAGCATTGTCATGAGCTGTGGTGTAGATCTCAAACACGGTCTGGATCCTTCACTGCTGTGCCTGTGGTCTAGGCTGGCAGCTACAGTCCCAATTCAACCCTTAGCCTGGGAACTTCCATGTGCTGTGGGTGCAGCCCTAAAAAGACAAAAAAAAAAAGGTTTTTTAAAAAGTTAACCTATTAGGAGTTACTTGGTAGCATAGTAGGTAAGGATTTGGTGTTGTCACTGCTGTGGCTTGAGTTTGATCCCTGGCCCTGAAACTTCTGCATGCCCTGGGCATGCCCTCCCCCCCCCAAAAAAAAAGTTAACCCATTGATATTTAAGAGCTTAAACTACTCTGATAGGTGTATCATGGAGTGAAATGGCAGCACCGGCTGCTCATCACCACACAGTGAAATGACCAGAGCTGGAGATGCTGGTTGTAGGAGTCTGTAAGCAGAGCCAGCTGGCTGAGATGGGTGCCAGAGATGTACTTTTGGCCACATTGTTCCAGCTCCAGGTCGGCTCCTCAGGTTGTGAGTAGCCCACATTGTACTGAAGTGCATTATACAAATACAATTTTTGTTATGTGCCATGATGTGAGAAAGATGAGGTGTCTGATCTGTGCCCTCCATACACACTATTCTGAGAAGAGATGGTTTCCTTGGTCCCAGGGTCCTACAGCTATTGTGGAGAAGGTTCATTGTGCTGGACTAGACTGTTCACAAGGAGTGTTCCCTGCACTGGAGTATCAGGAAGGGTTGGAGTTGGCAGATCACCCTCTTGGACTTCAGGGTTTATGGAAAATCTTAGTGGAGAAGAAAGTTGAAAAATGGTTATTGTTGAAGTTCCTGCTGTGGTGCAGCAGGTTAAGGATCCAGCGTTGTCTCTGCAGTGTTTCTGGTCACTGCTGGCCCAGCTCAGTGGGTTAAGGATCCGGACTTGCTGCAGCTGTGGCATAGATCAGCGTTGTGGCTCAGATTCCATCCCTGGCCCAGGAACTCTCATGTGCTGCAGGTGCAGGGGAGAAAAAAAAAAAAAGGTGTTATTATTGATGATCTTAGATGGAAGGCTGTTTACACTTGATCCTAAAAGCGTAGAGAGCCCTGAGGTTTGTGAGGAGGAACATGTATACTTGACACGGTCAGGGAAGTCAGTGAGGTAAAAGGGCTGTTGATAAGAGGCAGACATGACACAGGCCCTGAGGTAGTGGGTCTTCAGTTTTAAGGGTGCTGAGTTGGAGCAAAGGTGAGGTGAGCTGGGTCCTGAAGAGGATGGTCCGAGATTGTGTCTACTGACTGGGAGAAGGTGAGCATTAGTGAGACAGCCCAGCCTGTGGCTCTGGATGGCTGATCTTTGCTTCACTTGGAGAACACAGTGGGTTGAAGTCTAGCAATCCTGTGTAACCATCAGGATCCAGGACCCTCATGAACTGGAGGGGTGTGTCTTTGACCCTGCCACCTCTCAGGTGGCTCTGGGGGCTGAGTGAAGAACTTGATTTGTCCTTATGTCTCGTCCTCCCCAAACTAATAGTGCTTTGTGTTAGATGAAAGTGTGATAAATAGCAGATGAAAGATTAGAGTATCTGAGGGACTGTTTCATATATACAAATTTGTTCTACTCTGTTCCCAAGAATGAAGCAATAACGGATGGATGGAAATTAGAGGGATACAACCCTTAACAGCCTGAGAAGGAGCTTTGTAGCAGTTAGAGGGACCAGGAAGAGGCTTGATGTGATTCCTGTGTCCTGGGGTGCTGGTTGGTAATCAGCATTTTCTGGATTCTGAGAATTTTCCAGCTTGAGGTTTTGGACACATCCAGACAGATCTAGAGTGATTAAGAAGATTCTCTGAAAAATCCACATGAATTATTCCAACAGCTGCTGCTTCCTAGTTTGAGAAAGTTTCCCGGTTTCATACATTACTGAAATGTTTTCAAATGCTGACTTTTCTGGCAGAGTTCAGGGGAGAAGACGGGTGGGTGTCCTGCCGAATGACATCACTGGTTTTGAGAGTAGGGAGGGTTTTGGACTCAGAAAGGAGAGAGGCCTTGGGGATTTGGCATTTGGAAAAAAATGGCTTGCATCCGAGAGTGGCTTCTGCCTGGTGATGACCAAGATAACATCAGGGTCCTGATTTTTGAAGTCGAGGGTAGGAATGAGGAATCTGGTAAGTTAGACGAGGGCAGCAGCCTGGTGCCTCATGTGCAGAGCTAGGGTGCCCAGCATGTTCCTTGGCTATCACACCTTAGGAAGCCCTCCCTGCAGGACCTGGGCTGTCCTCCAAGCTCCATGTCCCCTGGGCCATGTGTCTTCTGCTGTCCTTGCTCTCATTGCTGTGTCAGTGGCCAGGGAACCTGTCTTCTCACTGGTCTGTGTCTGTTCTGTTCCTTGCCTCACATGTGAGTGCTGTCTTGTTCTGATGGAAGGAAAGAAGATAATTCTGCACACGTGCTCTATGCCGAGAATCCCTGGTTTGCTCTGAGATGTGCTAAGAGTATGGTTGACTTGCACGTACATCTCACACCGTGAAGATGAAAAAGTCCTAGTTTATGACTCAGGCTGCGGTGTTGATCAGATCCTTTAAGCTCCTTTCCTTGGCTTGTACCCTGGCAGGTAGTGGCTCAGAATATGTATTGTCAATCTCTGAGGGTTTTAGTGCCTTTTACGGAAGATGAAGATGCACTCGAGTCTTTGAATTTGCTGTGTGGAATAAGGGTTTGCACAACAAGGCTCAGTCTTCCAGGAGGTTTCCAGCAATTCAGTAAAAGGTTAAGTCAGTGTGCTCTTGCAAGAGGAATTGAAGGTGTGTTGCTCATTGCTTTAGGAAAATTTCCCAGAGCTTTAGGAAGGATACAGCCTTAGGATGGTTTTAGAGTCAGACTGTTCTGAGGCGGTTCAGATTTGAGCCTGGGTCTGGGAGATGGCTGACCTGTGCCTGGATCCCTATTTAACTTCTTTAATCTTGAGACCCTGGCCTATCACCTTGACTTCTCTCAGCCTCCGTTTTCTCACCTGTCAAGTATGGGCATCAGTGACAGTCAGTCCCTCGTGTGAGCTGTGAGTAGCATTGGTAGTACCTCATTCTGTGGTTATGAGGATTAAATGAAATCAGGCATGTAAAGAATTCACACCAAATAAAGAATTCAATAATTGTTAGCCACTGTTACACTTTTCTTTTTCCTCATTTAGTAACAAAATCTCTTGTCAGCGTGTTAATCACTTACTTAAAAAGAATCACTTCAAGAGAATCACTTTTCTCTGTTCCTGACATTGTTGTCTGGGCTTTTCTGCAGTGGTTTGAATCTCTGTGCCCAGTGGTAGTTTTCTCAATGAAGAGTCAGACCCTCCCTCTTTTGTGCCACCAAAGCCTGATGAGCACTGATGAGGAGTTCTGGATCATGGAGGACAGCGGAGCCCCCCACTCTAACAGCAGTGTCATTGAGGTGTTGGGAACCAACCTGCAGGACCTGGGTCTCAGGCTGGATCTTTGTGTTGGATGGTTAGGTGGACCTGGGTCTGTGTGAGGTGGCAAGTGACAGAGCACGACAGTGGGGTGGGCCTAGGAGGAGGCTGAAAGGTCCTCTGCAAAGCTGGCAGTCTTTGAATTTGCCGTATGGAATGAGGGTTTACACAACAACCCCTCTCCCCCTTGCCCCTGTGGCACTGCCCCTCCTCTCCTTCTCCTTGTCCCTTTTGATCTTGCTGGCCTTGCAGCCCCCTTTCAGAGAGGGCTGGTGGTCTGTGACTTGAGGTGACTTCCCAGGGGATGTCTTGCTTGGGTTGAGTTGTATTGGCAGGACTGTTCTTTGAGGACATTGGAGTAAGGTGGACTTTTTGGGCTGCTTGGGAACCTGAACCCCACTTAGGACAGTGTTTCTCTGGAATGTGGTCTGTGTTCTTAATAACTGACAGCTTAGAAGTGTACCTTTGTCTGGAGGAAAAGTGTGCCGTGTGGTGGTCTATATATATATATTGGTTCTGTGTGCACACATGCATTTGCTTGTACATGTGTGTGATGGCTCTATATGTACTGGTGTGTGTGTGTGCGAGGGCCCCTCCAGCTGGAGTGTAGCCTGACACAGGCAGGAACTCTAGTGTTTTTATAAAGAGGAAAGACATTTCAGTCCAAGTTGGATATGGGCTTCGTATGTCAGAGTCTTGTATTTTGTGAGGTTCCTGGCTTACTCTGGAGTGAGTCTCACGAAGGCAACGTTCCACTGAGGGCACAGTCCAAGACTGGTCCTTGCAGGTTTCTTTGTATCTTCTTATTTTAAGACTGAGATTCACATGACATTTGCATTGTACTTAATAGCACATCAGTTGTAGTACTGAAATCTCTTACCAGCAAGGAAAATTCTGACTCAAGGTAGCAGAAGCCAAGCATATTTCAAAATTCTGGTCTCCTTGCTGTTGGATCCCAGGAGGCAGGCCTTTCACTCTTTTAAAGCCTTGATGGGGGCTGGGGGTTTGGCCTTTGCTGCCTCTCTCCTCTTGGAGTAGGCTTCTCCAGGTGTCTGACCCCCAGCACAGTTTCCTTCCTGCTTGCTCCCTTGATACTGGCTCTTTGGCTGAGTTGAGCAGAACTCTTCCCAGCCAGCAAGAGGATAAAGTGATGGGAAATGTCCATTCAGGGTGCTGGGAAGCTCTGATGGCCTAGAGAAGCGCCACGTAGTCCACCCTCCCCTCTTCCCTGCCGCCTCTGAGACCTTGGGGAAGCTCTACATCTTCCATCTTGGGCTCAGTTTACTCTATAAGGGCTGGAAGTGATGAGGAGAGTTTGATAGTTCCCTGAAACACCCTTTCTATGGAGCCCCTCTGTTCCTGATGTCCTCTGATAGTGCTTTTTTTGTTGGGTACATTGTCAGGAGATGTGGTGTCTTTTCACGTTATTTCTCAATTTGTTTTTAATTGGCTTGTGTAGTGCAAGCCGTGATTTACTGATAGATATTGCCGTTGTTGTGGTTTCTTCCTTTGAACTTCGCAGGATTTTAATCAGTCATGCAATTTTTGTGATTGTTAAAATACAACATCAGAGTTTGTGGCTGTGATGAAGCAGCCTGGGCTGGGAACTACCTTGTTGGCCTGGACCTTGCCATGATGAGGCCTTGG
The DNA here is from genome assembly GCF_016906955.1 of Phacochoerus africanus. Classification (NCBI taxonomy): domain Eukaryota; kingdom Metazoa; phylum Chordata; class Mammalia; order Artiodactyla; family Suidae; genus Phacochoerus; species Phacochoerus africanus. The sequence continues at coordinate 59,722,078 of NC_062547.1, read as the reverse complement.
GGCTCCTGGGCTGAATACGTGGCCTCAGTCAGGGCCATCAGTGCTGTGACATGGTTGTTGGATGACTCCAGCCACATCTTAGAAGTTACTAGATGATTTTTACTGTTTGACCTGGCCCCTGACAAATGGTCAGAGGAACTGAATTCTGCTTTTTAGGAAGCTTTGGTGTCACGTGGTTGGAGGTGGTTTTGTATTTTTAAGACCCCCACCATCAGACTGGATTTCCAGAATTCTTCCAAGGCCTCCGTTCTGTCCCAAACTCAACAAGGAGGTATCTTGAAGGTTTGACCTTGCTTCCTGGTGTCCTGGAAACTACTACCTTACATAGACCTCAATCATTTATTCCCAGTCTCTTGTTGCCAGCCTGGATGATGGGACCCTTCATGAGGATCCAGGTGGTAGAGGCCACCTGAGGCTGCAGTTAGACAGCTGGTGGGTACTTTCCTCAGCAGTAGCCTTTCTCCCAGGAAGTGCCCAAGTGCCACAGGGGCCCTTCTGGTCAGGGGTGAGGGGCTAGGGGAGTAGGAGAATGGGCTTTAGAGGTGAAAACTGGAGGGAGGTCCTCTTCCAGACAGTATGGTGTGCCCAGTTTGCATTTCTTTGGTGATAATTCTGCCATCCTGCTTGCTGCTGACTGACGAAAATAGTCTTATTTGGACCTTACAAGGATAAGCTATGTGAACTACTCTGAGTAGGACAGGACCACGAAGTTTCTTCCCTCAGGTAGGTATTCATTTGTATACAGTGGGACCAGCCTGTAACACTCCTCCCTTCGTGATCTTGAACAAGTCCGCCCTTTTCTATTCCAGTTCCAGAAAGTACAATACTGGTTCTTAAACTTGTGGGAAGCATCTGTCCTAGTTACCAGATTGTGCTGAACTTAGCTGCTTATTCACTGGGACCAGCTGTTTAAAGATGGTTAGTGAGGACGTAACCTCTAGGCTCAGCCTATGGCCTTCATGTTGGTGCTCAGAAAGACTTATGGTAATTTGCTGGTCTCTGCCACGTCCATGAATATGCAGATCAGGGTTGGTGCCAGTGTCCTCACAGAGTTGGGGACTTGGAGAAGGTGCTCAGCTGGTGCTTCACTTCTACTTTCTCAGCACACACAGGCCCATGGCCACCCTGGACCCTTCATAGGCAGCAGAGGACACCCTGTACATTGGTGAAAGATTCTTGCTTTTCCAGGAGATTATAAGATTATACCTGTGTGATAACTAAGGTGTTGCTTCTTTTTTTTTTTTTTTTTTTTTTTAGGAAACTTATGGTTCCTAGTCAGATTTGTTTGTGCTGTGCCATGACAGGAACTCCAAGGTGTTGCTTCTTTAAAAACAAATTTGCAGTTCCCATCGTGGCTCAGTGGAAATGAATCTGACTGGCATCTATGAGGAGGATGCAGGTTTGATCCCTGGCCTCACTCGGTGGGTTAAGGATCTGGTGTTGCCGTGAGCTGTGGTGTAGGTTGGAGAAGTGTCTTGGATCTGGCATTGCTGTGGCTGTGGTGTAGGCCAGTGGCTACAGCTCTGATTCGACCCCTAGCCTGGGAACCTCCATATGCTGCGGGTGTGGCCCTCAAAAAAAGAAAAAGCGGGGGGGGGGGGGGGGGGGGACGACTCCAGAGGAGTTCCTGCCATGGTGCAGCAGGATTGGTGACATCTCTTCAGTGCCAGGATGCAGCTCAGTCCCTGGCCTGGCACAGTGGGTTCAAAGATCTGATGTTGCTGCAGCTGTGATGTAGGTCACAACTGCGGCTTGGATCTGATCCCTGGCACAGGAACTCCATAGGTCGTGGGGCAGCCAAAAAACAAAACAAAATAAAACCAAACCAAACTCAAGAAAACTTGCCATAAGAATAGAATGACTGGAGGTTTTCCTTCTTTTTCTTTCTTTCTTTTCTTTGCTTTTTTAGGGCTACACCCGAGGCTTATGGAAGTTCCCAGGCTAGCAGCAGAATTGGAGCTGCAGCTGCCAGCCTGCACCACAGCCACAGTAACACAGGATCGAGCCACATCTGCAACCTGCACCACAGCTCATGGCAATGCCAGACCCCTAAGCCACTTATCAAGGGCAGTGATTGAACCTGAATCCTTATGGATACTAGTTGGATTCATTTCCACTGCACCACGATAGGAATTTCTGAAAGTTTTATTTTTTGACGTGAAAATTAATGCTGATACAGCTGATACAGGTGGTTGAGATGCTGTGTGACTGGGGGCTGCCTGGATTTTGCCTCTTGGGATTGAGGCCATTGCTGTGATAGCCTCCTGGTTAGGCTACCTGAAATGATGGAGATCTGTATTCGGGGCTTTTTGTGATCCTCACTCTAAAGTTTTTCTATTTCAGTTGGTCCTAGAGATTCAGCTGCCCCCCTCAGCCTCCTTTATTAGTTGCCACAGGATGACACTGCCTAGTCTGCAGTCACAGGTCACATAGAGACATGTCTGTTTGGAAAGGAGACTACCCTGTTTGCCCAAACCAAACTAGGTGGGGGATCCCAGGAAATTATTTTTGCCCCTTTTCTTATTCTGGAGGAGTTAACCACAGTGATAATTGGGGTGCTCAGGGCATTTCTATCTGAAGTGGTTGACAATGAAATGCCTTCCTCTGTCCGAGTTGAGTTCCCCGAGTGCAGTCACTTGGTGTTACTGGTTTTCCACACAGCATCCGTGGGACTTGGCCACTGTCAAGACTTCCTTGGGCCCGACTCTCCCTCACAAGACAGGTGGGTTTTGTGCTCAGACCTTGGAAGGAGTGTGCAGTATTTCCTTCTTGAGTGACATTGATTGGTTGTGCACTATTTGAGTTAGCTGTCCATGTCTCCCTTTCTTGAGTTTGACGTGTCTAGAACTAAGGGCTCACACCCCTCGTGGGCCTGTTGTAAGTGTTCCTGAGTCTATCTAGGGTTCCTAAAGGAATAGGTTTGAGTTGTGTTATGATATCTGTGGCTCCCACTTACAGGAGAAGATTGTGCCCAAGACGAGTTAATCATCTTTGTCATTCATCTGAAAGGCATTTCTTTACTCCTTTGGTTCATGGCTGTCAGATGAGGCTGCAATAGGTATGTCCTGAGGAGAGAGAGTGCTTTGGGAGGTAAGAGCTGGGGTGAGGCTTGCTATACTTGAAGTCCTTCTGAAGTGTAACATACTTGGTGCTGCTTTCATCTCATTATTCTAAGTCTTTCCAGTACCTTTTTGTGCAGTTTATTTGGGGAGTAGAGGAAGGACTGTTTGATAGTGGAGCATGTCAGGAACCTGATTGCTCTAGGAAACAGGTTTCTAGAGCCATATAGTTTGGTTGTGGGTATACTGGGCCCATGAGCTTTTTGTTCTGTACACATTTAGGTCCCAAAAGGTTAAAATGATTGTCATCCTACCTTAAAGAGACATTGTGCTGAGTGAAATAAGCCAGACAGAAAAGGGCAAACACTGTATGATTCTACCCTTTTTTTTTTGCTTTTTATGGCTGCACCTGTGGCACACGGAAGTTCCCAGGCTAGGGGTCCAATTGGAGCTACAGTTCTGGCCTGTGCCACAGCAACTCGGGATCCGAGCCTTATCTGTGGCCTATACCAGAGCTCATGGCAATGCCGGATCCTTAACTCATTGAGTGAGGCCAGGGATCGAACCTGCATCCTCATGGATCCCAGTCGGGTTCGTTAACTGCTGAGCTATGAAGGGAACTCCTGTGTGATTTTACTTACATGAGGCACCTAGAGTAGTCAAATTCATAGAAACAGAAAGTGGGATGGTGGTTGCTTAGGGGTGGGAGGGAGGGGAAAATGAGTAGTTAGTGTTTAATGGGGACAGTTTCAGTTTTGCAAGGTGAAAAAGTTCTGGAGGTGGATGGTGGTGATAGCTGTTTGCAGTATGAATGTACTTAATACACTGAACTGTACACTTAAAAGTGACTAAGACAGTAAATTTTGTTTTTTTTTGTTTTGCTTTTTAGGAACGCATGTGCGACATATGAAAGTTCCCAGGCTAGGGGTTGAATTGGAGCTGCAGTTGCTAGCCTATACCACAGCCACAACAAGGCAGGATCCCAGCCACCTCTGCAACCTACATCACAGTTCACAGCACCGCTGGATCCTTAACCCACTGAGTGAGGCCAGGGATCGAACCCCAACCTCATGGTTCGTAGTTGGATTCATTAACCACTGAGCCATGACGGAACTCCAAAAAAGACTTTTCTAAATTCAGAAATATCTTGCATCCTTATGAGAGCAAACATTTCATCCTTAAAGAGTTTGCTTAGGGAGAAAGTACAAAGGCATTCGTGTTTTGATGGCCTACCTTATGCCAGATACTAGGGGATTAAAAAAAGAAAAGAAAAAGATGTGTGGTTCTAGAAGGCTCATTGTAACATCATCTTGTCAGCATGGTTCCGTGGGTGTTCTTTGGTCCCCAGAGGGGTGGCGTCTGGGTGTACTTCCTCTCATGGAGCATTGTCCATGAACATTTGAGGTCTTATCTGATCCAGTGCTCTGCTCTGCACAGAGAGGGAAGGTATTTCTTATTTTCCTGTGGCTCTTTGTTAGAGAATTCCCTTAGTATGGCACATATTGGTGTCTATACACAGAGGGGGAGACACCAGTTCGTAGGTCCTTGTTACTAACACAGAAGTTATTTCCTCTTTTGTTCTTGTGGCATTTTCTTGAGGGTGTTCTTTGATATCATAATGCGCTAATGCTAAACACTTCAAACACTAAAGCTTCAGACTTGTCTAGATGTGAACATTTGGTTCTTGGGCTTTTTATTTTATTTTATTTTATTTATTTATTTATTTTTATCTTTTTGCCTTTTCTAGGGCCGCTCCTGCGGCATATGGAGGTTCCCAGGCTAGGGGGCAAATTGGAGCTGTAGGCACCGGCCTACGCCAGAGCCACAGCAACGCAGGGTCCGAGCCGCGTCTGCAACCTACACCACAGCTCATGGCAACGCCGGATCGTTAACCCACTGAGCAAGGGCAGGGACCGAACCCGCAACCTCATGGTTCCTAGTCGGATTCGTTAACCACTGTGCCACGACAGGAACTCCAGTTCTTGGGCTTTTTAAATATGGCGGTTTATCTGAAGTTTTGAACTGACTAGTGGGCTGCCTGGGCAGCTGCTGGGGAGCACTGAAACACTGAAAGGAACCTCAAAATATTATAAAGAGTCAAAATATTTTGGGGAACAACATTAATTATAGTAGTCAAAGTAAGAACTAGTTGCTCCTGTTTGAGAGCCTGCCTGGAGCCACGGCCTGTCACTTGGTCCTCAGGATGATCTTGAGGTCTGGGGTGCTAGGTGGGCTCCCAGGGGCTCACAGTTGGATTTGGCCTGAGGATGGACAGATTTCATCAGTCAGGAGGGTTGTGGCTGAGCAGTGGGTTGGGCATGATTCATCAAGAGGACTCATCATCATCAGGATGGTCTGATGATGTGAATGGGAGGGATGCCTACAATGCTCAGGGGATAGGAGGGGAGTGGTGGAGTCAAGTCTTTGAGAGGGAGGGGGTCTGTTGGAAGGACTTTTTTTTTTTTAAGGGAAGGATATGGAATCCTGGCAATAGGAAAGGAAGAGGGGAGTGCAGAGTGTGGGTGAATGGGTTGGGTGCTGGGGTAGCTCACACTTCTCTGAGGTGACAAGGGAGGCCCTTCCACACAAGGCCATTGAGGCCTGCGACAATCTCCAAATGGCTTTCTCCAAACAGCCACGTGAGGGAGTTGGGGAGAGCTCCTCCACTGGGAAGCTCTGGGCCTCCCAGGGGTGGTGGTGATGCTGTGGCCTTGGCTATCTCCATGTTTCGTCTTCCTGATGTTATATTTCTATTGTTACGTATTTGCACCAAGTTGGTGGTGAAAACATAGTGGTTGGGTGTTTATAACTTGCAGAGGACAACACTATTCTGCCATTTCTTCTCCATGCTTCACTGGGCCTTGGATAAGGAGATGAGCAAGAGCCCTTCCTCTTGTGGATTATAGTGTTTGGGGGAGAAAATCTAGTGGGATGCTTGATGTTAGATGTTACGCTCAGCCAAGCCAAGTGATGGGGCTGTAGTCTTGGGGATGGGAGGAGAGAGGGGCCTGAGTAACTGATATTTTGAGTTTAAAAGATGAGTGTGGGGAAGGAAGCACTCTTCCTGGCAGTGAGCACAGCATGCACAAAGCCCCAGTGGAGGAAGACAGATACGGTGGGTATGATGACTTGAGACAAGGCCAGTGTGGTTGGAGCATGGTATGTGTCTACATACATATGTGAGTGCCACATGACTTCATACGGTCACCTGGGTCTAAACAGGTAGTGCCTTAATGACTGTGATGACGTGTGGGGAAGCAATGGAAGGTTTTAAGGAGCTTTGGGAACAGCTGCATTGACATGGTGTGGGGAGGCCATGGTCACCTAGTGAGGCCATGGTTACTGTGGCTGAGGGAGGACAGGCAAGGGCAGATTGGGGTCTGGAGGTCATGTACCCCAGTGGATGTTTTGGGTTGATAGTGGAGACTGGCCAGCTCTGGTTGCCAGGGATGGGCTTGTGCGGCTGGCCTCACTGTTGGCTCCTTGGCCCTCATGGGGCTGGTTCTTTGCCTCTCTAGTCTGCCTAGTCATGCTTATCCTCACTCTGTGGGGATATAGGGTTAATGAGGCTCTGTGCCTTGGGGAGAGTAGGTACTTTGTCCTCTGGGGCTGACTTGGAACCAGAGCACCTTCTTGCTGTGCCTCTGCTCTGACTTCTTGTCTCAGGCATGCTGCTCTGCCTGCATCACCCCTGTGCCTTTAATGTTCAGTACAACCCATTCAGGCCACAGTTCCCTCCTGCTTTCAAGGATCACATAGTCCATATTTTCAGCTTTTGAGGCTGTCCTTTCTTTGTCACCACTACTCAACTCTGCCCTGAAGGTGAAAGCAGCCAAAGGTGGTGTAACCATTGGTGGGCTTGGCTGTATCTCAGGATAATCTTTCAGCAGAGGCCCAGGCAGTAGTTTGCTGACACCTGGGCTAGGTTAATCCTCTCTAACCAGTCATCACGTGTCAGAGCCGTGTTACCTCTATGCTTCCTTGATACAATCCACTGTTGCCCTGCCTTAGTTTTTCTCCCTTTCTCATAGGGCCAGCTGGGGAGTTTCTCTCCTTGACAATTAGCAGTGCAGTTGCTAAGACTGTCGGCATAGAGGGCCTAGGGTGATGGGGAGTGCTAATTTTGTGTGGAAAAAGTGGGCTTTATGGGTGGGAGAAGGTGAATGGTATCCTTGGTTTAATGGCTTAATGTCATGTTCCAAGACTGAGTTGGACCTAGGGTGATAAATATTTGGGTGTAGACACAATTGAAGAATTTCAGAGATTGCGCAAGTGATGGGTGAGTGCAGATAATGGTAGGAGGAGACTAGAGAAGTGCTGCTTCCATAGGGCCAGATCTTGGAAGGGATATGGGGCCCTCTGGGGGCTCTTGGAGAGCCCCTGCTTCCCCTTCGGGTGCTTATGGTCCCTGAGAGCTGTTCTTCCACTGGCCACGGTCACTGCAACTTGAGCCTCTCTGAGGAACTGGAGCTCCCTAGACAACAGCCAGTGTCTGGCCAGGGCCTCCTCCCCTTAAGTTAAAAGGGAGCCGACCTCACTTACCTGAGCTGGAGAGGGTGAAATGGCAACAATGGACTTCTGTTGCCTAGAGTGCGGTGACTGGATTTCATGTAAATCACCAGTCATTGCCTTCTCACTGCTCTCCCTCAGATTGGGAAATTGTTGTGTTTGGGTGGGTTGCAGATTCGGGGTTTTGTGTGTGTATGCATGTGAGTAGAGTACCCAGGTGCAGGGTCAAAGCCAAACCATAATGATTTATCAAGGGAGCAGAAGAGTCTCTTACGAGTTGGTAATTGTGTACTTAAGGGTTACTTGATACTGTTTTAAATGTATGGGTTGGAAATAAAAACAGTAAAAGCTCTCTAAACCCTGCCAATGCAGGGTAGATGGCAAAGCAGCCCTAATGATATATCAGTGAAAAGCGATTGCAGTTTACAGAAATGTTCCCAGTTCTGATGGTGCTAAGTGGTCTCTGCTCCTTTATGAATTTTGCACTAATTGTATCAAGGGGCTGTTGCTGTGTGAATTCCTCAGATTGGTTCCTTCTCCTTCAGTGTTAAATCTTCTCTGCTTATTCATTCTGTAAATACTTATTGAGCACCAGTATGTGTTGGACACTGTTGTAGGTGCTTGAAATGAAATCAGGTACCAGGCAGATGGACACCTCTTTCTTGCAGCATTTATGTTCTTGCTGGGTGAGAAAGTCCATAGATAGGGTAGCTGTGTTTTGAGGAGGGGCCAAGGCTGTGGGAGAAATGGGGTAGGGTAAGCAGAGTGATCCTCTTCAAAGGAGACATTTGAGCAGTGTTTTTGGGGGTTCACAGAGGAGTCAACCATCTAGGGGAGAATGATCAAGGCAAAGAGATCAGCTAGCACAAATGGTGTAGCACCTACCGTTAGAACAGCTTTTTATAGAAGTTTTTGAGAAATCATGTGGCGCTGAATATGGACTGGGAATTTGTTGACATTTAGGGATTATTGGTGGGTAGTTATGTTTTCTTTTCTTCTCTTTCTTTCTTTGCTTTTTTTGCTTTTTATGGCCACACCCTCGGCATGAGGTTCCCAGGCTGGGGGATTAATCGAAGCTGCAGCCACAGCAAGGGGGATTGGGGGGAAGAGCAGGGATCCGAGCCATGTCTGCAGCATACACCACAGCTCACAGCAACCTGGATCCCTGCTCCACTGAGCAAGGCCAGGGATCAAACCCGCGTCCTCAAGGATACTAGTCAGATTCCCAGCGGGAACTCCTGGTATTTCCATTTTCAAAGGTCATTTTCAACTTGGGATGCAAATTGAAGAATTGTTAAAATGATAGAGTATCTGGGATTTTGTTGAAAACATAAAAGGACCCCAGGGTGGAAGGGTGCCTGATATGTTTTAGGCATGGCTAGGAGGCCAACATGGCTGGAGGAGTGTGGGCACACCTCTGAGGCCAGGAGACGATGGAGCTTAACTCTGAGTGAGTGCAGGGCCTTTGGAGGGGTTTGAGCTGAGAAGTGAAAGCAGGGGGTCTAGTTTGCAGACCTCTGTCCTCACAAGGGAGGGATGTTGTGGCTGGTGGAGGTGTGAGAGGTGGTTGGACCCCAGATGTGTTTGTGGGCAAAATCAGTAGGATTTGCTGATGGACTGGATGACAGGTAGTCTGGTCAAGAAGGGCAACTCAAGGAGTTCCCATCGTGGTGCAGCGGAAACAAATATGATTAGGAATGATGAGGTTGCAGGTTTAATCCCTGGCCTTGCTCAGTGGGTTAAGGATCTGGTGTTGCTGTGAGCTGTGGTGTGGATCACAGATGCAGCTCAGATCTGGTGTTGCTTTTGCTGTGCCTTGGTGTAGGTCGGCAGCTGTAGCTCTGATTCGACCCCTAGCCTGGGAACCTCCATATGCTGCAGGAGCGGCGCTAGAAAAGGCAGAAAGACCCCCCCCCCAAAAAAAAAAAACCACAAAACAAAATTTCCTATGTATGCTGCCCCGAAATGCACTGTGTGCATTATGATAACAGATTAAAGTGACCTTCCTGGAGTTTCCGCTGTGGTGTAGTGGGTTAAAGTTTCGCTTTGTCTCTGTGGCAGTGCTGGTTTGATTCCTGATCTTGCACAGTGGGTTAAGGATCTGGTCTTCTCTGGCCCAGGAACTTGCATATGCTGTTGTTTCAGCCAAAAATAAATACATAAATAAAATGACCTCCTTGCAGGGTTAACACTTCAGAGAAATGTTGTCCAGTATGTCTTGTGAATGGAATTAGGGTACTTGCGTCTTTGTCAAAAATCATGTCTGTCTGTGTATGGGTGTATTCTATTCATTTATCCACTTGTCTGTCTTTACATCCATATCACACTCTCTTGGTTACTGTAATTTTATAATATTTCTTGAAATCAGGTTTGTTAAGTCTTCCAAATTTGTTCCTTTTTTTCAGTGTTTTACTGTTCTAGATGCTTTGCATTTCCATATAAACTTTGAAATTAATGAAAAAATTGCTTGTTTTTTCTGTAAAACATGTTAGCAGTTTCTAATTGAGGCTTTGAATCTATGGGTCAGTTTACTGGAGAATTGACACCTTCTGACCCATGGAAAAGTCGTGTTTCTATTTATTTATATTGTCTTTGATTTCTTTTAGTAATGAATGTCTTGCTGTAGTTTCAGGTTATAGTTCTTGCAAATTTTTTAAAATTAAAATTTTTATCCTCAAGTATTTCATGTTTATACTAGTATTAATCATTTTTTTTGGGGGGGGGGTAAGATATCTTTGGCACGTGGAAGTTCCCTGGCCTAGGGATCAAACCTGCCCTACAGTAGCAACTCAAGCCACAACCAGATCCTGGCTTAAGTAACAATGCCAGGTCCTTAACCAACTGTGCCACCAGGAAACTCTCCAATTTTTTTTTAGTGCTTTAAGTTCACTGTGTAGAAATATTGCTGACTTCTTTATATTGACCTTGATCCCAAAGACAAGTGCTTGGAAAATCCAGGGCGCCCACTTGAGGCTTACCCCTCTGTGGCAGAGAGAGGCCTCGGGCTCCAGAGGATTAATGGCACCTGCTGCGTTTCCTGGCATGAATGGGACCAAAATGAGTGGTAGAAAGAGCCCCTCTCCCTAGGAGCTAGCCCTGGTGGTGGCTGCAGCCAGCCCTGGGTCTTACTGAGGGTGATGCTGTGTGTTCCTTGGTACCCAAGGTTCTTTCCATAGAGTTCACTGATATTTGCTTGTTTTGCAAGTTCCCCTGTGTTTACTTCACCATTCACGAGCTGTGAATTGTTGTGAGTTCCTGTCGTGGCTCAGTGGTAACGAATCTGACTAGTATCCATGAGGACGTGGGCTCAATCCCTGGACTTGCTCAGTGGATTAAGGATCTGGTGTTGCTGTGAACTGTAGTCTAGGCTGGCAGCTGCAACTCTGATTCGACCCCTTCCCTGGGAACTTCCATATGCTGCAGGTGTGGCCCTAAAAAGCAAAAAAAAAAAAAAAAAAGGTTTCATAGCAGAGCAAGCTCCTGGAAGTCATGTGGGTGCAAGGAATGACAACAGAAGTGATACCGATGATATTCGGCAAGCTACAACTGACAGCTGCCTGGGAGTCTGAGATTTGGCAGGTTCACTAGGTTCAGCTTCTATGCCCAGAGCCCCAGACATCTCATGTCACAGAAGAGGGGAAGTCGTGGGGCCATGCTTTTTCTGTGACCCTGGGAGAGTTCCTGACCATTCTTTAGCCTTGGTTTTCCTGTCTATGTAACAGGCAGCCACTTCCTCCCTGGGCAGTGTAAGCCCTTTGAAGATGATCCCTGGGTGAAGCTTCAGTTCCCCTGTGGTGGTAAAGCTGCTTCTATGTGGGAGGTGAAGTTTGTCTGTCCCCAACCACCTCATGCCCTTGGCTTCTTTAGGGCAAACCCTGCACTACATGAAATTATGGGTGATTTCCTTGTGTGTTAGGGGGTGGGCACTGGGGGAGGGGAGAGGTCATATCTGGAGAGGGATACCTGGGTGACTCGGGCAGATTCCTGAATATCAGGACATGTCAGGTCCCCTATCTGTAAAATGGGGATAATTGTATAACTTACCCTTAGATTGTCCTGGAGGTTCAAAGAGGTACTGAATTTTAGCAGAGTACGTGGAACTCACTACTAAACATCTATTAAATGCTAGTATTTCTGTTTTTGCTGTTAATGTCATTACTATTATAATCAAAACCTTGAACCATTTTCTGTGTATTCAGAATGTTGGCATGTGGTTGTGAACCACCTGTTGTCTCCATCCATGTTGCTAAAGATGGGATCTTTAGTGTCTAGGATGTTAGTGTTTATTGGTTAGCACCTTATTGGGTCATACATCAGAGACTGGTGGAAAATGATTTCCTCAGCTTGCCCTCCTGTGGAAGGTAACAGAGGCAGGGCTCTGGTTGAAATCTAGAATTCCACTATGTAAATCCAGGGATTGGAGACATTTAAAATTAAAATCCCAGGCAGCTGTCAGTTGTAGCTTGCTGAATATTGTATGTTCTAGAAACTTTCCTTGGAAACTCAGTGTTTCTTCCTCTGTTTTTTGCTTTAGGTTGGCCAGTACATTGACAGAAGTTGCCTTTTGACATAGCTCCCACAATGGCCGGCTGGTAGGACCACCTTCCCATGCCCAGAAGCCAGGTGAGTTCTTAGAGTCTGGTATCTGTGGAACAGAGGCCTCATTCAGATCCTTGGACATTTGAAACAGAGCCCTACTTCAGAAGCTGATGGTCAGCTTCTAGAGAAGGAGGAGGTTAATTCCCCCTGGGATTGCACGCTGGGCTGTCTCCACAGGGTTGCCACGCCTTACCCTCTCCAGGAATGCCGCTTGCTCTCCCCTTGCATCTCAGAATCTGTCTCACTCGTTTGAAAAGCCCAGGCCCAAGTAGAATGAGCTGTTCTCTGTGATGACTGGGGCAGAGGATAATCCTGGCTAGGTGGCCTTTGTCCTCTGGCTGTTCTTGTGATTTCCCAGTGCTGGTTAGAATGTATCTTTTTTTTTTTTTTTTTTCCACTTTTTAAAAAGGGCTGCATCCTCCCACATAGGGGTCGAATCGGAGCAGTAGCTCCCAGCCTGTGCTACAGCCACAGCAACACAGGATCCGAGCTGTGTCTGTGACTTACACTAGAGCTCACAGCAGTGCTGGAGCAAGGCCAGGGCTCAAACCCGCATCCTCATGGATACTGGTTGGATTTGTTTCCCTTTCGCCACAACGGAAACTCCAGAATTTATCCTTCACCGCCATCTTTGGTGCAGGGCCCTGGCACCAGTGCTTGGATCTGATTGCCTTTATTCTACTCTGCCTGTGTAGAAGCTGAACTATCCCCCCCACTGCTTAGGGTTCTCAGATGGAGACTGTCCAGGGCTTTTGGGACCTAGTAGGGCAGAGCCCAACACCCAGGTGGGGTTTTGTCTTTTACTATCAGGGCCCAGCCAGTGATATTTTGGGCCAGGGCTGCCTACCTGGAAAAAAATGTACGCCTGAGAGATGTCTTAGAACACAGAGACAGCTTGGACGCCTCCTCAGTAGGTTAGCTGCTGCCTCTTATAGATCAGCTGGCTGGTGACTTTTCAAGGGGTGTATTCCTTTCTAACAGTGTCACAACTGCATGGGCTAAGAACTGGCTGCTTGGACTCACCTGCTGGGCTGAGTACAAATATATGACAAGGGTTGAGGGTCAGTTTATGAGGTTTCTTATCTGCATATAGCAAGAAAGTATGGAAATGGTCAGGTGATCCTGGTGTCAGGAAAATATTTCTAGAATGTTTCCTAACAAAACAGTGATTAATTTTTTTAATTGAGATAATTTGCATACTATATAATTCACTCATTTATAGTATACAGTTGAGTGATGTTTTTGTATATTCAAGAGTTGTGCAACTGTTACCTCTCTAGTTCCAGAATACTTTCATCACCCCAAAAAGAAACCCCATACACATTAGCAGTCCCTCTTCCTCAGCCCCTGGCAGCCATTAATCTACTTTCTATCTCTATTGATTTGCCTGTTCTGGACACTGCATGTCAGTAGAATCATACAGTCCTTGTGACCATGTCTGTCTGGCTTCTCATTCTCAGCATGTTTTCAAGTTTCATCCACTTTGTAGTGTGAGTCAGTGCTTCATCAGTTTTTATGGCTAAGTAATATTCCATTACATGGATAGACCACATTTAGTTTATCCATTCATCTGGGATAAATTTGGGCTGTTTCCACCTTTTGTAATTATGAATAGTACTGTGAACATTTATATACACAAATTTGTGCAGATGCATCATTCCTTTGGAAATAATACCTAGGAGTGAGGGGTTCCTGGTGGATCAGTGGTTAATGAACCCAGCTAGCATCCATGAAGACGTGGGTTCGATCCCTGGCCTCACTCAGTGGGTTAAGGATCTGGCATAGCTGTGGCTGTGGTGTAGGCTGGCTGCTATAGCTCTGATTTGACCCCTAGCATGGGATCCTCCATATGCCATGGGTGTGGCCCTAAAAAGACAGACAGAAAGAAAGAAATATACCTAGGAGTGGTATTATTGGGTAATGGGTCTTTAATATTCTGAGGAACTACCAGACTGTTGTCATTGTGACTGTACCATTTTATGTCCTTCTCAGTCCTACCCTAGGCCCTCAGAGTTTTTTGGAGACAAAAATGACTCAAAGTCTGTGCTGGTTTCCTAGAATTAGTTGAGGACCATTGGTGTTGATAGTACCCTTTGCCTGGTGCTAATGGCAGCATGCAGTGGGTTAGCCACCTAGAGAGTGGCTTTAGTGTTTGGCTGTCAGCAGACTCTCTTTAGACATTAGCGTTTAAAAATCTTTGAACTTTACATTGGGAGAAGGTTTATCTGCAGCCCTGTGGAATGAGTAACTATCCCTTGTCCAACAGCCCAGAGAATTGTCTGATAGCATTGGGGCCGGCTTAGGGTTCTCTGAGGTCCTGGGTAGCTGGATACCCCAGGCTGGGTACCCCAGCCTCTGACTGGTCCTTCGTTAACTAAGATGTACATGGTCCAAGCAATAAATACTTGCTGAATGAATGAATAAAATTTCCTCTTTTTCTGTCACAGGGCCAGCAAAGAAGACATAGCTGTAACATTACAAAGCAGTCAGTTTGGGGGTTCAGGAGGGAGTTTGTGTATGCCATCTTGGCTGTTCTATCTGCCCTGCCTCTCTGAACCCAGCAGTTGAAGGGGGCTTGGTGGAAAAGGTTGGACTGTGAATGGTTGTGGCAGGAGATGGTCCATATCAGACACCCTTGAGCAATTATTACTTAAAGATGTATAAATATGCCAGCTTCTGTACTTTTTGTTTTGGGTGTAAGTCAGCCCAGAAAATCGATTGATTGTTCCACTTTTCAGTTTAACCATAGCCTATGATCAGCGGGGGCTCCCCCTTCCTGCTACCCAAGACTCAGTGGGCACAGAGAGGAGCAAGGCAGGAAGAGGGCTAGGTCCTTGAGAGTCTTGAGGCATCTATATAGCCTCTACACAACGTCCATGTTGTATGTGGTTGTTGGCGTGCACACTGAGGGCAAGGCTGGCTGCCTGTTTGGGCTAATGGAAGTGGTGTCCGCCCTTGAATTTTACCTGTTAAGGGGCCTGTTCACTCAGCAGCTACATATATACGCATGTGCTAAGAGACAGGCCTTGTGTTCAGTGTTGAAGATCGAAAATGACCTACAAAAATGTGCCACAGCCACAGCGATGCCAGTCTGAGCTGCATCTGCGACCTATACCACGAATTCATGGCAACTCCGAGCAAGGCTAGGGCTCAAACCTGAAACCTCATGGTTCCTAGTCGGATTTGTTTCCGCTGCACCGCAACAGGAACTCTGTTTTATTTTTATTTTTTTAGCCTTTTTTTTTTTTTCTTCTTCTAAATTAGGGCTGCACCTGTGGCATATGGAAGTTCCCAGGCTAGGGGTCAAATTGGAGTTGTAGCTGCCAGCCTACATCACAGGCACAGCAACTCGGGATCCAGGCCGCATTTGTGACCTATACCATAGCTCACGCAATTCCAGAATCCCTGCTGAAGGTTTTCATCTTAAACTATTGTAAATAGTGCTGCTTTTTAACATTTGTGTACAAGTTCTTGTTGCAGTGGTCTCTCGGATATATAAGTAGGAGTAGAATTGCTGAGTCATATGGTAATTTTGTATTTTACTTTTTGAGAAACTGCCAGACTGTTTTCCACATCATTGCACCATTTTACATTCCCACCAGTAATGTATGGTGGTTCCAATTTTTCCACATCATCAACACTTATTTTCCTGTTTTTTTTGTTGTTGTTGTTGTTTTTAAATAGTCTTCCTAGTAGGTGTGGTTTTAATTTGCATTTCCCTAATGACTAATGCTGCTGACCCTCTTCTATGCTTATTGGCTATTTGTATGTCTTTGGAGGAATGTCTTTTCAAGTTCTTTGCCCTTTTTTTTTTTTTTTTCTTTTCTTTTTAGGGCCGCACCCACAGCATATGGAGGTTCTTGGGCTAAGGGTTGAATTGAAGCTGTAGCTGCTGGCCTATGCCACAGCAAAACCGGATCCATAACCCACTGAGCAAGGCCAGGGATTGAACCTTCATCCTCATGGATACTAGTCAGATTCGTTGACACCGAGCCACTATTGGGAACTCCTACCCTTTTTTTTTTTCCCTTTTGTCTTTTGTCCTTTTAGGGCCGCACCCTCAGCATATGGAAGGTCCCAGCCTAGGGGTCGAACTGGAGCTATAGCTGCCGGCAATGCCAGATCCTTAACCCACTGAGCGAGGCCAGGGATCGAACCCGAAACCTCATGGTTCCTAGTCTGATGCATTTTCTGCTGTGCCTATGGGAACTCTCCCCATTTTTTTTTTTTAATTGGGTTTGTTAAGTGTTCTTTTTCTTTCTTTTCTTTTCTTTTTATGGCCACACCTATGGCACATGGAAGTTGAATCAGAGCTGCAGCTGCTGGCCTATATCACAGCTGCAGCAGTGCGGGATCTGAGCCATATTTGCACTTACACTGCAGCTTGCGGCAACACTGGATCCTTAACCCACTTAGCGAGGCCAAGGATCAAACCTGACTTCTCATGGATACTAGTTGGGTTACCGCTGAGCCACATCTTGAACTCCAAGTTGTAAGTGTTCTTTCTGGACACCAGACCCTTATCAGAGAAGTGATTTCAAATATTTTTTTTTCTCATTTTGTGGGGTTGTCACTCTTTTTCACAAAATAATTAATTTTAATGAAGTCCAGTTTATCTTTTTTCTTTCGTTGTTATTGGGCTTTTGGTGTTATACCTAAGAATCTGTTACCAAATCAAAGGCCATGATTTACCCTCATATTGCCTTCTAAGAGTTTTGTAGGTTTAGATTTTAGTAGTTAGGTCTTTGGCCCATTTTGAGATAATTTTTGTATGTGGTTAGAAGTTAAGGTTTTGTTTGTTTTTTTTTTTCCTTACATTTTCTGTTTACATGAAGACATTTTGGCTTACTTAACCAGGAAGGGGCTGCCATAGCTGGGAGTTTTGAAAGTACTTATCTGTTTAAACAAATATATATTGAACACCTATTCTGTCATGGGCTCTGGGACTGTAGCACTGAACAAAGAGATGTTTTCTGTTTTTGTTGGGGGAGATGAATAAGTAGAATGTTAAGTGGTGATGAAATGGGAAGGGAGGTGGAGATCCACTGAAGGGCCTGTGTGGAGGGGAAATAAATGTCACTTTGATGTTTTGGCTGAAATCGGAAGAAAGAGAGTGATTGTGTGTGTGTCTACCTTCCAGGTAGAGGGAGTAGCAAGTACAAAGGTCCTGAGGTGGGAGTGAACTTGGCTTTCAGAGGAGTAGCTAGGATATCAGTGTGGCTAGAGATGAGAGAATGAAGTCCAGGGGTAGGGGGACATGTGGGAGATGACAATAGACAGGTTAGAGAGGCTGGCAGGGCCTTGGCTGGGTGTCGTTTTTACCTTGAGTAGCATGCTTTATAAAATGACCACTCATGTGATACCCTCCAAGTCAGCTTGGCTATTGCCTGGAGGTTGCTGTAGGTGTCTATACCCAGAACAAATGCCTGACAAAGGGAAAGATTTCCACTTACAGGGTGGAGGAGAAAAGTAGGATTTCTTTTTTTCTTGGCTGCACCTATGGCATGTGTAAGTTCCCCAGCCAGGGATCAAACCTGTGCCACAGCAGTGACCCAAGCTGCTGCAGTGACAACACTGGATCCTGAACCCAGTGCTCCACAAGAGAACTCCAAGAATAAGGATTTCAATTCCAGGTCTCACAACTCTGCAGGAAGAGCTGCAAGAACTGTTCATCAGTAGGAACTGTTTCTTAGGCCTATGGGCTTCATTGAGACCAGAAACTTAGTTTAGTCCTAGCTGTAGGCTTCCCTGATGCCGCTGATCCTTTTGGGGCAGTCACTGGTTCTGTCCCCACCGGACATGCTTGACAAAGGAGTCTAGGAGTCTAGGCGATGGCGTCACCACATTGTTGGGTGTCCTGATAAAAATTACAAAAGATGCACTTTGGTTTCTCCTACTTTACACTCACATTCCCTCCCAGGAATGGTGAAGGCTTTTCTGGCCCTTCCTGGAATTTGCTATGCAAAACCTCCCTGCCATTTCCAGCTCAATGGAGCTGGTGGTCAGGGCTGTGTCCTGGAGGGGTCCTGGGGAGGCAGCCCTGGAAGGGTTAAGGCTTCCCATTTTGTGATGTGGCACTCGATGGGCTTGTTTCAGATTATGTAGAAATTTTAGGCATAACCTTTGTGGGCCAAGGAGGCTCAGCTGGGAGGCAGCTGGGAGCTGGGAAAGGACAGAGGACTGGCCCTTTCCAATGGGAGGGATACTCGGCCAACCATCCCTCACAGTGACATTCTGCACCAAAGTTCCCCTGGTCACCATTTCCCTGTGGACATGTTATATTGTTCAGAGTCCCCTCCACAGGTGGGTGGCACCTTTATTTCTATATCCTGCTTTCTGGCAACATCTGTTTTTCTCTCTAGGGCCTCAGGGGTTGGGCTTTGGACTCAGGCCCCAGCCATTAGAGACTCAGCCACTCATTTGGGGCCACTTCCAGGTGGGCAGCATTGGGTGCTTACTGAACACTTCTGAGAGAATAGACACAAAATCTAAGTCCTTATCTCTAGAGTGAGCCCGGGGGTGCCACCAGCAATTTTAAAATAATACTTGCTGCTAGTCTGTCCCCTTCTTAAAGTGTGATCCTTTTAGGTGTACTTTGTCCTACTGTGGGCTTTGACGTGGAGGTGTAGATATGTGTCTCATGTCACAGGGAAGGGGCATGTAGAGGCCACGGCATGGGGCTGAGTTGCAAACACACCTTAGTGGGATCTGTGTGGCCTGTCTGCTCAGTGGTATTCCTTCTTTCAGAAGTTTTTAGGAGATTGTGTCTGGGGGAAGATAAAAGCATACTCCCTACACCAGCATCCCAAACAGGATCTGTATATCTTTCTCTAGCTGCTCCACCCCCGTGACTCAGGGAGGGAGGATGGTTGTTGAGGTCTAGGGACTTGGCTCTCTCAGGTCTGGCCTTGCATGTCCTCTGGGTGAGTTTGAGTGGCTGGGTGTGCCACCAGAAGGCTGGTTGTTACTTTAGCGTGAACTTCATTGAAGGCAGTGACCGTTGATTTTTCTAGAGATGACTTGTCCCCAGGCCTACTGTTCCCACAAGTGGTACTACACTGAGATGCTGTCAATGCCTTTTTCCACTGAGTAGGTCTACATGGGATTTGCCTTTGGGAATTTGAAGGCCATTAAGATTTTATTTTGGAAGCGTTGATGGTGACTGTGTTAAAGTTGCTGCTTTCTAGATTAATTTTGTTAAATATATCCCCCAAAAGCATTATTTTAGAGGCTGTGTTTATTTACATGTCCTCCACCTTAAAAAAAAAACAAAAACAAATTGTAAATGTGTTTGTTTATAAATGTAAAAGCCTGAGGTGCTGTGTGTGTGTGTGTGTGTGTGTGTGTAACTCTTTTCAGTCTTTTTTTTTTTTTTTTTTTTTTTGGCTGTACCTGAAGCATGTAGAAGTTCCCAGGCCAGGGGATGGAACCTGTACCTACAGCAGTGACAACACCAGGTCCTTAACCTGCTGTGCCACAAGGAACTCCCTCTTTTCAGTCCTAACAATCTACATACCTACCTATCTGAGTGGTTCCTTTTCTTTCTTTTTCTTTTTCTTGGCTGTTATGTGGAAGTTCCCAGGCCAGGGATCAGCCTGAGGCCTGCAATGATGACACTGGATCCTTAACCTGCTGCGCCACATGTGAACTTTTCTGGGTGGTTCTTGAACCAAGGACTGAAGATGACCTGATAGGATGACTGTCTTGGTCTGACTTTACCTACATGACTTCTCTGGGTGGTGATGGCCTTATGTTTAATGGATCATTAGCATTTCATATTGAGTGTGGCATTTGGGACACTTGGCATGATAGAAGTGCCCTTTTAGGAGGAGGCTCCTGAATTAATTTAACCTTACCTTTTGACTCCTGTATCTGCAAATTGTGTACCTCCCTTGCAAATGGTATCTCTTCCTGGAAGGGTTAGGTAGAATGATTCTCTGGGGCTGGGGGCAGAGAAATCCCCGAGAGTACTGTACTGCACCAGTGCTCATCACCTCACATGATTGAGGGAGTGACTGCAGGCACCTCATTGAAGTTGCGTGTGTGCAAGTGGCTTTTGGGAGTATACTCTCTGCCATTTCGCAGCTCTCAGCACTCCCCTCCTCTGTCCTTTAGGACCCAATTAAAGGTTCCAACTCCCCTGATTCTCCACAAACTGATGGCCGGTCAGGATCCCGACTCCACCTCCAGTCCCTGGACTCTTGCAGGGTACCTGTAGCCCAGGAAAGCCTGTGGAAGGCCTGGTTGTCATTGCTAACCTTTCACATTGAATAAGTGGCCTCTCTGTAATGGGGGATGTTTGTTCCTTCTAAGCAACCTCATTTCATCTTTAAAAGTTGTTAAAAGTTTGTATGTACTTTTATTTAATTTCACCTACTTTCTTTGGAGATGGGTTTTCATGCACTTGTATATTGTTTTTACCGCTTCACCTTCTTAGCTACCATTTCTTTCTCCCTCTTGCATCTCTGCAAATCTAGATTCTATCTTGGGGCCCAACTCAAATGAAGCATTTCCAGATTCTTCCCCTCCTCCTCTGGATCAGCAGGGTGGATTCCTTTTCCAGTGTTGACTTGTAACAAGATGGTGATTGGCATACATGTCTCACAGTCCTTGCTGGGTCCATGCCCTCATGAAGTCAGGGAACCCTGAGATACTCCTGCCCTCCAAAGAGGTGGCATTCCAGGTCACTGGGCCCTGGACATCACCATCTGGTGCAGCATCAGTATTGGGAGCCTGTCAGTGTCCAGATGGGCTGTGAACTTGGAAAGAGGGTGTTCCCCGTCATTAGTAACTGACCAAGCTTGATGTCGTAGAAGTTCCCTTCCAGGTTCACATATCACTCAGGTAAACAACTGTAAACAGCAGTTCTTCCCCTTCTCTGAAAGGTTAAATTACTGTGAGCATAAAGGAGTAGTAGAAACGATCATGGTTGCAGTGCTAGTAATTTTAAAACACTGCTACTCCACCCAGGCACAAAATTATTTGTCTTGGGCGAAGTGTGGGTTGAAGTGGCATAGGTGTGCAAGGATCCACACAGGGCCCTTCAGGGCTCTAGGCTCCTTCACTTGGTTTAGAAGTTGGTGATTCTAGTCCCTTCGTGGAATCTCATTTCCATACTTAATAGTTTTCCTTCTTCTTGAGACAATTGGATCAGGAGCCCAGTGGACACTTGCATCCTTGATCTCAGTGCCAGACTGATGGCACTACCCATCTGCTCTGGAGTGGGTTGGGTGGGGGCAGTATGGTGTGGACCTCTGTCCTTCTGGGTCCCCTAATTGCCCCTCCCCCCAAACCAGGCAAAGAGCTCTTCTTAGGGTTTCCCTGGCACAGAAAATTCCCCTCTCCCCAGCTCTCAAGGGCAAAGATTAGTCCTTGTTATCTAGAAGCCTGGCCCTATGGTTGAGTCCCAGTGTGCTTGATTCAAATTTCCCTTCCTGGCTTAACACCCCCCAAATAGGTCATTCTCAACCTCTGTGTTTTTGCTTAGAGCTTCTGTCTGATGCTCAGGAACGTGTACTCAGGAACTGCTTGTTTCTGTACTGGATTAAAGGTTTATCCACTGCAAAAATTGGGTTTATAGCATGTAATTTCCTTCTGTCAGGGGCCAATTTATCTTGAGAGCGTGTGGGACCTTTAGGATGGTATAAAATTGACTCATGTAGTGGGACAGACTGATCCTATAGTAAACAGTCTGCACTTGGTACTTTCTGTAACTAAATTATTTCTGACTTGTCGAAAGGGTTAACTTTGAGTCTTGGGCTTGGATTGAATTTACACATTCACATCCTTTTTTTTTTTTTTTTTTTTTTTTTTTAAGGGCTGTACCTGCAGCGTATGGAAGCCTAGGGGTTGAATCAGAGCTGTAGCTGCCGGCCTACACCACAGTACAGCAACTCCAGGTCCGAGCTGTGTCTGTGACCTATACCACAGCTCACAGCAACACTGGATCCTTTCGCTGAGTGAGGCCAGGGATCGAGCCTGTGTCTTCATGGATACTAGTAGAGATTGTTACCACTGAGCCACACGGAAACTTCTCACGTCCTTTTTTGAAACCATTTTTCTCTGTTGTCAGTTCTGCTATAATGCTTATTTTGGAAAAGCAGATTTGTTTCAACACTATTGGTATATTAGGACACATTTGGAGCATGACATGCATGCTGTGTTTGGCTATGCATGATTTTATCCAGGAGAAATACTAGATCTAGGGGTTGGGAAGCTGTGGCCCATGGGCTGATGGCATGTTTGGGTAAATAGAGTTTGAATGGGACACAGCCATGCATTTGAGAACAAACTGTCACAATTGCAGAGCTTGAGTAATCAGGACAGAAACTGAATGTTCTGAAGAGCTGAAAATACTTGCTGTGTCCCTTTAAGTAAAAGTTTGCTGACGCTGGTACTAGATGAATCCAGAAAACTGCTCCCGGCTTAAAAAGCACCTGCCAGTACCTCAGAGCAAAATGCACACACCCCAGATGTGCATCAAGCCCCCTTTGGGCAACTCCCGTCCCCTTTGGGTCAGACAACCTCCCTCCAGCACGTCACTGTAACTGAGAAACTGCACCCCACCCACAGTCACCGTAAACTCCAGATCTTCCCCTGGGTGAGGCATTGGACACCAGGCTTCAGACAGCATTTATATGTTTCTTAGCTGTTTAACCTGTTAGCATTTATTTATTTGACCACCCCTGTGGCATATGGAAGTTCCTGGGCCAGGGATCAAATCTGAGCTGCAGCTGTGACCTGCGACCTGTGGCACCCACCAGATAGACCGGCTCCCTGAGCTGCTGCAGACAATGCCAGATCCTTAACCTACTGTGCCAGGCAGGAACTCCATGTGCTGCCATTTAAAAATCAGATTCCGTTGCAGACGCGGCTCGGATCCTGCGTTGCTGTGGCTCTGGCGTAGGCCAGTGGCTACAGCTCTGATTCGACCCCTAGCCTGGGAACCTCCATATGCCGCGGGAGCGGCCCAAAGAAATAGCAAAAAGACAAAAAAAAAAAAAAGATTTTATAAAAAAATAAAATAAAAATCAGATTCCTGGGAGTTCCCGTCGAGGCGCAGTGGTTAACGAATCTGACTAGGAACCATGAGGTTGCGGGTTCGATCCCTGCCCTTGCTCAGTGGGTTAAGGATCCGGCATTGCTGTGAGCTGTGGTGTAGGTCACAGACGCGGCTCAGATCCCACACTGCTGTGGCTCTGGCGTAGGCTGGCAGCTACAGCTCTGATTAGACCCCTAGCCTGGGAACCTCCATATGCCATGGGAGCGGCCCAAGAAATGGCAAAAAGACAAGAAAAAAAAAATCAGATTCCTAACTTTTTTTATGTCACTGATGAAGGTTTGGGGTGTTGTACCCTAACCCCATAGTTCCCACAGGCACTGTGTCTTTTTTTTTTTCTTTTTAGGGCCGTACCCATGGCATATGGAGGTTCTCAGGCTAGGGGTCGAATCAGAGCTGTAGCTGCTGGCCTATACCACAGCTCGTGGCAACGCTGGATCCTTAACTCACTGAGCAAGGCCAGGGATTGAACCAACCTCCTCATGGATGCTAGCCAGATTCGTTAACCGCTGAGCCATGACAGGAACTCCCAAGCACTGTGTTTTTGTTGTGTGATTTTGCACCAGATGGTAGCTTAGGAATGCATATGTTGTGCCCCAGCGGAACTTACTATACTTTGAAAGCAGACAGCAAAAGGTGTGGTTTCACTCATAACACTCAAAAAGGTTGTAATAAACATTTTAATATCTCATCTGGACCCCATGGGGCAGATTGAGATGTCAAATGTTAAGTCCGATTTCCTGCTTGTGAGGAGCTTCTGGTGTCCTTTGGAAACCTTATGCCTGACTCTGAGTGGCTTATGCTGGACTCTGAGTGTTGGAGTGGGCGCTGTTTGGAGGAGCATGGGCTTCAGTTCCCAGCATTGTCTCACCCACTTACTGTGTGACCCTCACCCGCCTTTTTCCCTACCAGTAAGACAGGGCTTGCACCCGAGATGATCCATGTAGGGTAAATGCTTAGTCAGTGTTAGGTGTTTTGCCTGTAAAAGAAGACCCGGCATTTCTATTAACAACAAAGGAGCATTAAACTTGGGTTAAGATTTGAGAATCCCAGTGCCGAAAGGGAGACTGAAGTATCTTGTCTGCCCCCTCCCCAGATCTTCTGAGCTCCTCTCTATAAAACCTATATTTGTTTATTGATCAAATGTTTGATATGCACCTCCTGTGTGGCTGGCACTCTCCTGGAGCTGGGGATGCACCAGGAACATTGATGGCATGGCCCTGCTGTCACATGGCCTATTACCTTGTGGGAGGCAGTGATGTCTGATAACAGGGGGCTCATACCTTAAGGTTCCGAGGTCTTCCCAGGCCAGGCTTCCCCGTGGGTCCTTCCACAGCCCCAACTCATGGCAGTGAAAATCTTTTTTTTTTTTTTTCCATTTTTTGCTGCCCCAAGGAATATGGAGTTCCTGAGCCAGAGATCAGATCTAAACCACAGTTGCGACCCCAGTCACAGTTGTGCAACACCGGATCCTTAACCCACTGTGCCAGGCAAGGGATTGAACCCGCGTCCCGGTGCTCCCAAGATGCCACCAATGTCGTTGCACCATAGCGGGAATTCCTGACAGGGCAAATCTTAATTCTCTGAGGTGAGGCTGCCATTGTGGCATTTGAGGACAGCTGGCAAGTGTCATTTTGGCCCCACCATGTGCTTGTCTGTCTCTCCAGGTGAAAACCATTAAAACATGAATTAACAAAAGGCCTTTAGATTGTGCAGTAGTGTGGTCCATAGTGGGCAGCTTTTGAGAATGCCACTCTAACAGAAGAGTGTTAGATCTGGGTTCTAGGCCCACTAGACTTGGGTTTCCCCATCTTTTGTGGGATTACAGGCTAGTCTTCTACCCATGGAGGCTCTGGGTGAATGGCAGCCATCTCTCTGCCCCCATGTGTATGGGCACGGCCCGCCCCCATCCAAGTCCTAAGACTGCTGCAGGGAGAGTCTGTCCTCCTTGTCTTTCTCGGTCTAGGTCTTTGAAGGCCCAAGGAGTTCCTAGCCAAGTGGAGCTCCAAGAAAGAAAGAAAACACATGTACTTCTGGAGCATCTTAAGTTTTCAGGCAACTAAGGTTTTAGAACTCAGCTTTAGTCAGTAAGACTTAGCTCTCTTTATGAGGAAACTTTTAGCACAGGACTACCTGTGGCCTTCCTGAGATTCTCCCTCCTCTGTGACTTGGTCCGTGCTGTTCTGCCTGGACCTTCTCCCTGGATTTCTGTTTCTGCCTTTGACCTCAATCTGTGAGACTCCATTTCAGTACACTCGCCTTCCAGAAAGTCAGAATGCAGAAGTTTTTAATGAAAGCACTTGTCTTGTTTGCTACATTTTGCCTTGTAGGCAGCCCTAGGAATCATACACTTCATGAAGCTAATTTATAGAAATGTCAGTTTAACTCAGTAGCACATACTGACCCTGTACTGTTTGCTGCACACTGAAAATGAAGATGAATGGGGAAAAGCTGCTGCTGCAAAAGAGTTTTAACGTTGAGCCACCAGGCTGTATGGGGATTGTTGCTGTGGGCAGTCCTGGGACAGTGTGGGCCATGGGTCTCCTCAGAGTGAGCTCCCACTGATGCTGTGTCCTGATGGCCACTTGGGACCACTAGTGACCCAGGTAGAAGCTAGGCTGTGGGAATGAGTTGAGGGGTTTGGGTTTACTGCTTAGGGCTAGAGTCACTGTAGCAGGTGACACAGAAGGTGGACTTTTAAGCTGCATAAACATTTGCCAAAAATAAATGGGAAAGTGTCCCCTCTTGCTTCACTGAAGGTTACACTTCATCTTGGGTTCTTTGTTCTCTCTGCTGGAGGAGCTGGCCATGTGTCTGCCATACGGCACAGGTGCCTTCTGGCCAGGCTGGGTGGGGTGGAGGCCCCCCTCCCCTCAGGGCCTTCTCCCCTCTCCCCACCCCCATAACACTTGTTCTTTCAGTTCTCAGCTTCTGTAGGTGGGAGTGTTTCTAGCTTTCCTTTTTATCTTTGTTTTCTTTGAATACAAAGAAACTGATAGTCACTGTTAAGAGAAGGAATTTAATACAGAAATGTTTAATACAGGGAGTTCCTGTCGTGGCGCAGTGGTTAACAAATCTGACTAGGAACCATGAGGTTGAGGGTTCAGTCCCTGCCCTTGCTCAGTGGGTTAACGATCCGGCGTTGCCATGAGCTGTGGTGTAGGTCGCAGACGTGGCTTGGATCCCGCGTTGCTGTGGCTCTGGCGTAGGCCGGTGGCTACGGCTCCGATTGGACCCCTAGCCTGGGAACCTCCATATGCTGCGGGAGCAGCCCAAGAAATGTCAAAAAGACAAAAAAAAGAAGAAATGTTGAATACAGATATTGAAAGTTTCTTAGTAATCCACTCTTCAGAGATGAGTCTTGTGGATTTTTGTCCAGTTTCTTTCTCTTTCGATTTTAGTGAACTTTTAGTATTTCTTTCTGTAGGTTATTAGCACTTTAAAACCATGTGAATGGTATACCATTCTGTGACTCGATTTTCTCATTCAGGTTACTACTAATGTCCACTCTGTCTCTTCACAAAGTACGCTTATGAGGTAAGGATGAGGAAACTGAGGCTCAGAGAATGACAAGCTCCCCCAGCCAGTTGCTCCCTGAGGTCCATCCTCTGTTCTCTGCTGTGTCTGGTGGGGCGAGGGTGGGAGGTGGGGGGCACTGGCTTTCACAGTCAACTTTTTCTTTCCCAAGTTAAATTGCATCCTTATACTTGACGGCCTTAATGAGGTTTGGTTTTATTTAAAACTGGAGAACTGGTGTCTTTGGTGTGAGTTCTTCCAGGACACAGCTGCTGTATCCCTGCCACTGTCACTCAGAAATGTGCATTCGGGAGTTCCCGTTGTGGCGCAGTGGTTAACGAATCCGACTAGGAACGATGAGGTTGTGGGTTCGATCCCTGGCCTTGCTAAGTGGGTTAAGGATCCGGCATTGCTGTGGGCTGTGGTGTAGGTTGCAGACGTGGCTCGGATCTGGCATTGCTGTGGCTCTGGAGTAGTAGGCTGGTGCCAACAGCTCCGATTCGACCCCTAGCCTGGAAACCTCCATATGCCACGGGTGCAGCCCTTAAAAGACAAAAGACAAGAAAAAAAAAGAAATGTGCATTCGGAAGTTGCCCAGGCCTGAGCAGAGTGGGGTCTCTGTTCTGGGAGGGAAGACATGTGCCTGTCAGCCAGGGATTGCAGGCACAAAACACAGCTTATCTCTTCTCTCCTCTACCTCTCCCCATATACCTAGGTTTGACCCTCAAGAACATGGGGAATTCCTGGAGGGTATGTTGGTCAGGGACTCAGCTTTGGAAGCTTCCTCAGGCCACTGTCTTGGGGAGGGTAGATGAGGTTCCTAGCCTCAGGGAGGCCATGCAGAGAGGTGGCACAGTCCCAGCTTGGGGACCACCAGAGCCTGGAGTCTTTTCTGTGCCATGCCACTACTTTGGGGGTACTCTGGTGGTGGGTGCCTAGCTGCAGGCTGATAGAGCTCTGCCAGTGGTTAGTGAGTCTGGCTTCTGGACGCTGTTGTCACTCAACTCTGCATTAGTTGCTTCACAGGCCCTTCTTTCCGTGCCACCCTGCCCAGTGTATAGGCCTCTACCTGGCAGCAGACACTCTTAAAGCCTCTCTGTATGCCAAACTATTCCACTCCCACTCCCAGCGTTCTTCCCCCAGATCTGCTCCTTCCCCATCTCTTAGAGAGTCAATTCCATTTTTCCAGTTGCTCACACAAAAACAATCAAAGCAACCCTTTCTCACCTCACATCCAGCTGTTCGTATGTTGCGTTGTCTGTATCTTCTAAAATACACCCAGCATTTGGTCAAGTCTCTCCACTGCTCTATCCCCTTCCTATCCTGAGCCACAAGATACAGAAGTACCCTGTCTGTTCCCCCTGCTACCCTCTACCCCAGTCTGTCCCCAAGTCAGCCACATGATTCTTTAGAACAAATCGGTCCCACCCCTACCCTCAACATACCCGCCACCCTCTCTGCTCCACTTGAGGTCACTCTACACTCAGCGCCCTCCTTCTACCCCCTCCTCATGCTCACTTCCTTCTTTGGGCTCTGGAAAAAGCACTCCTCATTGTTGACTTTTCAGAGCGTTGGTTCTGTTATTTTTCCCAAGCACCTATTCTTAAGCCCCTTTTTCTTCATGCCTGAAATAGGAGTATTACTAGTAGTGTTCCTGCTGGCATGTTAATAACGGTATAGTATAGATGGCATTTCCTAGTACAGAGAGTATTAATAGCAATCTCAGGGTGTTGGCTCTGTGACTTATACCTAGTTTCTTTCTCTCTCCTTTGAATCATCAAGAGATGATTTACCTGGCCTGTGTGGGGAGTATTGGCCTTCCAGGTCCTGTTTAAAAAGATTGGTTCATACCACAGCGTAGTTCACCCTTTTGGAGTTGTTTTAGAACAGATTTTCTTTTCTTTTTTTTTTTTTTTTTGCTATTTCTTGGGCCGCTTCCTTGGCATATGGAGATTCCCAGGCTAGGGGTCTAATCGGAGCCGTAGCCACCAGCCTACGCCAGAACCACAGCAACGCGGGATCCGAGCCACATCTGCAACCTACACCAAAGCTCACGGCAACGCCGGATCGTTAACCCACTGAGCAAGGGCAGGGACCGAACCCTCAACCTCATGGTTCCTAGTCGGATTCGTTAACCACTGCGCCACGACGGGAACTCCAGAACAGATTTTCTGACCTGAGGTTCTCAGACCAGTTAGAAAGTGACATCTTTACTAAAATAAAGCATGTTTTGGTAGAAGCAATTGAAATTTATATCTGACTGAAAGCACTGTGATAGCATTCTGCCTGGGACTTGGTGACCCCATCATCCTGGGATTGGTCTGGGCTGTGTGCTTGTGAACCCTACCTTCTCAGGCCTGAGGAAGACTCGGGCTTCATCCTGCCTCCCTAGCCACATTGCATTTGGAGAGAGTGAGAAGGAGGGTCTGAGGCCACCTGGGATCTAACGTTGCTTCCCATATAAGCAGCCTGTGCCTCTGGCGGCTTTACAGCCCTGCTGGCTGCATCTTTGCATTTTTACAGTGGGCTTGCTGCGGTCAGGACAGAGTCTGTCCCTGCACTCAGTAGCCATCTGGGGATCCTGCCTTGATGAGGGGGGGCTGCTCTCTCTGAGCCAACAGTTCCTCCTTGGGCCTCTGGTGGAACTTAGGCTGTTGCTGCTACTATCCCTTCATTTTTCTCCCCTCACTTGCCAGCAGTTTTGAAGCAGATCCTAATTTGCTAGTTGGGATAATCCAAGCTCTTCACTTGCTCTTTAGAAAGTATTCAAATGCACCTCCTCAATGCTTTTTGCAGAAATTGTCACTTTTGCTTCATTCCTGGGTCATACTTCATTCCTCAAGGCTAGTTTCTTCCTGACAGCTTTTTTTCCCTGTCCCTGCCCTCTTTGCCTGCAGGGCGGTGGCAGACAGCCCTAAAGTGCTTGGTTGGGGCACTAGTCCTTCCTGCTGAGAGAAGGGAGGAGCCACTCCTTACCAACACCTGCCCTTCCCAGGAGCAATCGCCTGGCGGTGCCAGGGATTGGCCAGTGGCAGGCCCCATGTGGGCACTGAGGCAACTGCCTCCTCTTGGAGGAGGCTTCACCCAAGGAGGCGCCTTCCCCCCACAGCTGGCCCCGCCCCCTCCAGCTGTGCTTGTCCTTCGTGTGGTGGGGGAGGGGTGCAGCAGCTACCCCCACCGCAGCCCGCCTGCCAGAGGCACTGGGCGTGCCTGGGGTTGGCGGAGTTCCAGCCCCTCAACTTCAGAGTGAGCTGCTCTAACAGCGCACACAGCACCAGCAGGCTGTCTCCTAGGTCTTCTGGTGGGGACCCAGATCAGAACCAGAGTGCCCCTGTGGCCTATAGTGGCAGCTGGGGCTGGAGGGAATAGCCCTGTGGATATGAGGCTCCACTCTCACCCCTTATGATCTGCTTGTCCTACACCAGTGATGATGAAGTGAGGTCACTTGGGCACTGACTCACTGGTCTGATGACCTGATGTGCAACGACCTCCTTGTCAGCCCCCTGTTATCCATGTGGGCAGTTGGGAGGAAGGGATGACTTAATGCAGTCTGGGGTTCAGTGAGTCTGGGCTTACAAGGCTGGGGGCCATGCTGGCTCTGGGGGTGTGGGGCCTGCCTGGCTGGAGCAGAGGTGGAGTGGGAAAGCATTGAGGGGAAGTCTGAGTGCAGTATTGGGGAGGGTGCATTCTCCCTATTCACCTCAGACTCCCTGCCTCACCAGGCCAGACTGGGAGGTTCTCCCTTAGGGGCAGAATTTCCATCGACTCTAGTGGAGTTCCTCCTTGCCAGAGGTCCTGATCTCCTCTTGTCTTTTATTCCCAATTGACTCCTTCTTGATCCTGGGAATGCAGGTACCTACAATCCACTGCAGGTACCTACAGTCCACTGTGGCCGCTGAAATCACTGCATTCAATTCCCCCAACATTCGAGGAGCTCCTATTGTTCAGGCAGTGCCCAAAGGAAAAGTGATCCACCTTCCCACAGTGAGGGAGAGGAGGGGAGGGCGATCGGCATTCAGGGCAGTGACTTGGCCTGTAGCTCATGAGGAGATAGGACAGATGGACTCAGTAAGCAGGCTGATAGCATTTGTGGTAAAGGCATGTTGGAGAAGGACAGAAACTAGAACTTTATTTATTTATTTTTGTCTTTTTGTCTCTTCTAGGGCCGCTCCTGCGGCATATGGAGGTTCCCAGGCTAGGGGTCCAATCGGAGCTGCAGCCACCGGCCTACGCCAGAGCCACAGCAACACGGGATCCGAGCCTCTTCTGCAACCTACATACACCACAGCTCATGGCAACGCCGGATCGTTAACCCACTGAGCAAGGGCAGGGACCGAACCCGAAACCTCATGGTTCCTAGTCGGATTCGTTAACCACTGCACCACGACGGGAACTCCAGAAACTAGAACTTTAGTCTAAGAAGGGCATGGGAGCATCCCTTGCTTCCTTCTGAGGCAACAAGGAGACCCAGATGAGAACTGGAGTGCATGGGGTGGGGCTGGGGCTGGGGAGATCTGAGTGAGAGCAGAGGGATAGAGGGATGGCTGAGGGCTGAGGTGTGGTACAGGAGAAGGGGCAGATGGAGGCCAAGTTGATATCCTGTGCCTTTGAGCTTTAAAGTTCTCAAGTCTTACCTGGAATGGTGAGCACCCTGGGGAGTGGCATGGCTATGGGAAAACCTGTTTGATTCAACTCTTTTGGACCCCCTATACGAACAGATGTCTGAGTGCCCAGGCTGGGCCATGTTGGCCTAACGTGTCAGACAGCCACTCTGCCTTCTATGCCAGTAGCAGGAATCAGCTGTCACTTTCTGTCCTTTTGGTCTGAGTCCAAGGCAAGGGCCCTGCACTGTTGCTCATTTGTGAAATTGGTTCCTTTAAGAAGGTTGCAAATGAGTCATCTCGGGAGTGTGTCCCACATATGGTGAAGTGGACCTTTCATTACTCTGTGTTCTCCACAGTCTCCCAGAAAGCGGGCTCTGAGACTGGTCTGCCTGATCCTTCCCAAGACAGGCTCCCTAGGGTATTTACTGGGGAGGCTGCTCTGCCTGCTTAGACACAGAGCTGAGAGGTCTTCAGTATAGGCACGCTGTGGGTGTGAATTGGGATTCTGAGGGGCTCAAATAGTGTACTCCTCCCTGGACCTCATGTTGATAGATGTGGGCAGATTGTACTATGGAGAACTGGTACCCAGGGACTTCAGGAGCCTGGCAGCTAAATTCTCTTTTTGTCCTCTGATGAATGCTCATGGCTTTTTAGACCCTGACTGTTGAAGTCTGGCTTCACATGTCCTGTCCTGTTGGGACATCAAGGCTGGGCTCTGAGCGGCCCCTTTAAGAGGGAGTACCTATGTCCCAGACTCCGTTGTAGAATGCCAGCAGTCTCTCTGCAGACAGACAACACTGCAGTCTTCCCTCCTGTCTCCGTGAGGGTTAACAACACTTCAGCTTGTTGTCTGGAACCGGTTCAGACCGGTTTTCTGGAAAGTGCTTTGTCTCTCAGACTGAATCCTGGGAAGGGTCATGTGGAGCCCAGTGATGTCATGGGATCAAAAACTGACTCAGCTTTTTTTTTTTTTTTTTTCTTTTCATCTTTTCTTTCTTCTTTAAATTAAGATATGTATATGCTGCAGGTACAGGGTACTGGCACAGTGATGGGCCAGTCCTCACTCCATTCAGAATTTACCTCCTCGGCAGTCAAGGGGTTAAATGTGGCCCTGTTCTCCTCCCCCCTCCCCCCCAAGGTGAGCAGGGAGTGAGAAGGCCTCTCTTGAATGAAGGGGAGAAGGGTCAAACTGTATCAGCACAGTGCAGGGCTGGATCTGGGCTGTGACTCTGCTCCAGGAACAGTTTGGTCCCCCTTTCCTGGATCCTAGATACCGCCAATCCAGTGTAGGTACCCAGGATGCCATTGGCAGGGAGTTCAGATCTAGAACCGTTTTCTTCTGTTTGCTCTTGAGTCTGGAGGAGGAATTTCCCCAGTCTTTTTGATAAGCATCTAGTTCCTGTATAGATCCCTGCAGAGGTCTCTGGCCCCAGGCAGGGCAGTGCATAACTTGGCTTGCCAGTTGCTGTGTGTTCCTTTCCTAGCTTTCCCCAAGGCAGTGAGGAAATGTTCTGGGCGTGTTTGGGGGGAGCCCTTCATTTGTGGTGCCTACTTCTGTCATTGTCACATGGGGAGGAAAACACTCTTAAGTTGACACTATGAAAAGTTTGTAAGAAAGTAGAAACTTTCTTGTACCAAGTTTAAATGTCACATTTTCTCCTTCCCCTAAAGTTCAGAATGACTGAAGAAGCATGCCGAACACGGAGTCAGAAACGAGCGCTTGAACGAGACCCAGCAGAGGATGATGTGGAGAGCAAGAAAATAAAAATGGAGAGAGGAGTGTTGCCTTCAGATTTAAATGCTGACGGAGACATGAGAGTGACACCTGAGCCAGGAGCAGCCCCAGCCCAAGGATTGCTGAGGGGGACAGAGGCAATGGCCGTGGGCAGAGGCGAAGGGCAAGTGGCTGATGGACCCGTGGACATGCGAACCTCGAACAGGTGAGCAGGAGGGGCCAGAAATGTCAGGTACAGGCCTGGGTGTGAGGAGGTGGGGGTGAAGCTGTCACCAGGCCTGCAAGAAGCAGCTTTTGGTTGGTTGTCATGGAGATGGCTGTGGGCTCCAGCCCTGGCACCTCCCTGACTGTCCGGCCAAGGGACCTCCCTCTTGGGGCCCTGGGGCCCAGGCATCTGTAGTATAGAATGTGGGTCTCACAGGATGGGAGCAATGGTATCCTCTGGTTCCTCTGCTTGGCAGCAGGTCTTCACCAAACTTGTCCCTGCTGTCCAACTCAAAGCTTTTGGTTTGTAGGAAAACTTGAGTTTTTCATTTGGTTCTGCCTCCCACCTTTTCAGATCTGGGGAATGCTATACCCTGCCTGCGTCACTTGACTAGGGGCAGACTCGGGAGCTCAGCTCTCTCAAGTGTGTTACCACTCCTCCTAGGTGGTGCATCACGGAGGAGGGGGCTACTCTATTCAAGGCTTTGGTTGATGTGCTCTTTGGTTTCTTCCTAATCGATACTGATTGCTTCAAGAGTAACTTTACCAATCCTCAGCTTTCGTGAGACTCTTAAGGGAAAAGCGTGAAAGAAATGAGAGTCAATGTACTACCCTGTTTCTTCACTCAGAAAGAATGATTAAAGAGAATTTTGGAGTTCCCGTCGTGGCGCAGTGGTTAACGAATCCGACTAGGAACCATGAGGTTGCAGGTTCGGTCCCTGCCCTTGCTCAGTGGGTTAACGATCCGGCGTTGCCGTGAGCTGTGGTGTAGGTTGCAGACACGGCTCGGATCCCACGTTGCTGTGGCTCTGGCGTAGGCCGGTGGCTACAGCTCCAATTGGACCCCTAGCCTGGGAACCTCCATATGCTGCGGGAGCGGCCCAAGAAATAGCAAAAAACAAAAAGAGAATTTCTCCATGTAAAGAGAACTTCAGGCATAGCTACTGCTGTTACCCCTCCCTTCAGAGCTTTCATGAGAGCCATTCTCTGCAGAATATTCACACCCATATGTTCCACGAGCCAGCTCTCCCACTGCAGGCATGTCAGTGTGACTCTGGCCTTCTGAGAAGCCCTATAGCTCCTCTGTGGTCCATCCCTTGTCTACTTCCCTGTCTCCCCTGCAGACTGCCCTGGCCAACTCCCCCACGTCTCTTTGCCCCTAGTCGGATGAAGGGTGGAAATGCAGGTCTGGGGAACTTGCCTGCTCCTCACCTTCTTCTATTGACAGACCTTACAGGGGGGCCCCAACCTGGAGTCTTTGTGTTAAACTCATTTGGGGACCCAGAATATTGGCCTCCTAAGGGCTTCAGAGATTGTCTTAGCTTTAAAAATTCTAATCTCCTCAAGATAAATGAGAAAATCTAACCTCCTCCTACTTGTGAAGCATCTTACTCTGATTTTATTTGTGCTACCCAGAAGGGCCTTTTCTATCTCACTTTGCTTTTAAAAGTGCATGTTCTAAAACCGGAGGCTTCTTTTAAATTATAGAAATAAAATTGTAAGTTTAGGTCTACTTTCTCTCCCTCTGACTTGGTCCTCAGCAGTGTCTCAGGTGAGGAGAAGGAGGAGTCTAGTCTACATTTGTGGAGATTTGCTAGGCCTCTCTTATGTCCCTAGGCTCCTGGTATATATTTTCTCCTGTAAACACTGTGCTTCTCTGTAGAGCAGACCAGTGAGTTGTGATGGAGAAGTTAAGCGTTAAAGGAGCATGAAAGGATTCGGGGGAGCAGGAAACGGAGATTAACCCAAGCACTCAGAGCAAGAGTCCTCCTGTGGGACTAGAGATACCCCAGGATGTTCCTGAAGCAGTGTGAGATTGTAGGAAGTGCCTGGCTTTTGGCAGAGTTGGGGCTCAATCACAGATGTTGGGCAAATTATCTTAGCCTGTGCTTCTTCATTTGTAAAATGGGTGGTAATCTCTGCTCTTCATTTGTAAAATGGGTGATAATCTCTGCTTTGCATCTCTAGGTAACAAATGTGTACCTTGAATTGACCCTGGTGCATGACATGTGGTGAGGGAAAGAAGTATTGGTAACAATTCCTCTGCAGGTTTAAGCTTCATTTAAAATAAGGTGTTACATATAGAGCTAGTGTCTTCTCCAGTTCCCATATAGAATATTCTGTTTAATTTGTTGGAGGAGTATAGCTGTGAATTTTGATGGAATCATAGGATCAAGTCCAGCCCATAAGCCATTCTAAAATGGTAATCTTTTCTAGAGAGAGTGGCTACTCTTTCTGCTACTAGAAGCAGTCTTTGGATCCTTGTTGAGAGTATCTAGCTCAGGACATCCCTTGGTAACCTCCATATAGAGAATTCCTTTTTCTTTTCTTTTCTTTTTCTTTTTTTTTTTTAGGGCTGCACCCGAGGCATATGGGTGTTCCCAGACTAGGGGTCGAATCGGAGCTGCAGCTGCTGACTTACAGCACAGCCAGATCCAAGCCATGTCTGTGACCTACACCACAGCTCACGGCAACACCACATCCTTAACCCACTGAGTGAGGCCAGGGATTGAACCTACGTCCTCGTGGATACTAGTCAGATGCCTTTCCACTGAGCCATGATGGGAACTCCTTTTTTTGGTCTTTTTAAGGCTGCACCCTTGGCATATGGAGGTTCCCAGGCTAGGGGTCAAATTGGAGCTGCAGCTGCCAGCTTATGCCACAGCCACTCCAGATCTGAGCCATGTCTGCTACCTACACCACAGCTCACAGCAACGCCAGATCCTTAACCCTCTGAGCAAGGCCAGGGGTTGAACCTGTGTCTTCATGGATACTGGTCAGATTCATTTCCACTGAGCCATGATAGGGAACTCCATATAGAGAATTTCATTTGAGGTATAGCTTACATAATGAAAGCACACATGTGATATGGGATACATTTCACAAACTATAAACTGAACACATCCTTATAGCTCAAATCAAGAAACAACATGGAGTCCCGAGGTGGTGCAGTGGGTTAAGGATATGGCATTATCACTGCTGTGGTTTAAGTTCCATCTCTAGACTGAGAACTTCTGCATGCCACGGGTGTGGCCAAAAAAAAAAAAGAAAGAAAAGAAGCAGTGCATTACTGGCAACCTTATGCCCATGTGTACTTTTTTTTTTTCCCCCTGAAACCGGAGTCATGATTTGTACCCCTTGGTTGCTTTCATTCAGCATATTTGTGAGATCTACTCATGGTTGAATGTTGGAATAGTTAATTTAGTACTATATAGTGTTCTGGTTCTACGATTTCTATTTGACTCTTTTTCAAAGCTGCTTCTTTCATGCTGTCCTGTACTTATGACTCAATTTGGGCATATTGAAGACTAGAGGGAGTTTCGGATGGCTTCTGGCAAAGAGAATTTCCTTTTTCTTTAAGGAAGTGACTGGTGATTTTAAATAAATAAGGCAATTTTTTAGCTACATTGGGGAGATTTTGAGCACGAGGAGTGGGATGAGTTCTCCTTCTCTACAGTCCCCTTTCCATTGTTCTTTGGCATTTTTTTCTTTTTTTTCCTTCTTTTTTTTAGGGCCACGCTGGCAGTGTATGGAGGTTCCCAGGCTAGGGGTCAAATGGGAGCTATAGCTGCCAGCCTACGCCACAGCCACAGCAACACGGGATCCAAGCTGAGTCTGCGACCTATACCACAGCTCACGGAAACACCAGATCCTTACTTAACCCACTGAGCGAGGCCAGGGATCGAACCCCTAGCCTCATGGTTCATGGTGTAAGCCAGCAGCTCCAGCTCCAGTTGAACCCCTAGCCTGGGAACTTCCATGTGCCATGAGTGCAGCCCTTAAAAAAGAAAAAAAAAAAAAAAAGACAGCATTGAGTCCCTAAATCAACCATTTTGGCACTCTGGAAATTGACCAGAAGCATACAGCAATCTGAGGAAGATTTGCATCTAAGAAACTGATGAACTCTGGGTAAAAGCAATAAGACTCTGTGGTATTTGTCCTGGGGCTCCATTCATGCCCTCTCCCCAGCTCTCTTGGTAGGGAGGTTCTGCTTAGCCAGTACAGGCTGTAAGGGCCAACAGATTCTCTGCATGGGGGAGGAGGGACTTACTCAATTTAGAGTGGTAAAATGTAGTGGCCTTATTGGTTAAAGTGACAGTTTTGGAGATGGACAAGTAGGGAGGGACAGTGGCTGTATTAGCTCAAGGTTGCAGCATGGTTGGGACAAGACAGAAAATCTCTTTGAATAAAACAATGGTCTAAATATATTTGAGGAGTTTCCTTTATGGCTCAGTGGTTAACGAACCCAACTAGGATCCATGAGGTTTCAGGTTTGATCCCTGGCCATGCTCCGTGTGTTAAGGACCTGGCGTTGCCATGAGCTGTGGTGTAGATTTTGCACACACGGCTCGGATCCCACATTGCTGTGGCTGTCGTATACACCAGCAGGTGTAGCTTTGACCCCTAGCCTGGGAACTTCCATATGCCACAGGTGCGGCCCTAAAAAAAAAAAAGGATTTGAGGAGAAGCTTATCCAAGAAGCTCAACAAACCTCATGTAGCATGAATGCAAAGAGATCTGTACCTAGATATATCATAGCCAAATTGTTGCAAGCCAGAGAGAATGGGAAAATTTTTAAAGTGGCAAGAAAAAAACAAGTTATCACATACAGGGGAAGCATTAATGTAACTAACAGCTTGTTTATCATCTGAGATAGCAAATGGAAACAAAAAGGTAACCAAATGGCATTAAAAGTACTCGAAGAAAACTCAATTCTAGATGCATCAAAACTGCCCTTTAGAAATGGGAGTTCCCTTGTGGCTCAGTGGATTAAGTATCCAGCCTTGTCACTGCTGTGTTGCAGGTTTGAACCTTGGTCTGGGAACTTCCGAATGACGTGGCATGGCTGAAACAAAACAAAACTGCCCTTCAGAAATGAAAGCAAAAAGGCATTTTCAGATAAACAAAAGACTGGGAGAATTTGTTGCCAGCAGACTTGCTGGTTCTTCAGGCTTGAAAGGAAATGACATTTTGGTAGCTTCAGTTCACAGGAAGAAATAAAGAACACTGGAAATGGTTAATATGTTGGCTAACATAAAAGACTTTATTTTTTTCTCATTTCTTAGGTAAAAGACGTAACATCGTATAAAACATTAACACTGGATAGAATCGACAGAAATAACGATTTCAGCTTTCTGGAATTGACCAAAGGCATAGATAGAACAATTTGTTGTCTTTATAACATATAGATATAATATGTGTGACAATAATAGTACAAAAGAGAAGGAACGAAATGGACCTGTATTAGAATGTGGTTTCTACATTTTTGGGTTTTTTTTTGGGGGGGGGGTTGTCTTTTTGTCTTTTCTAGGGCTTCACCCGCTGCATATGGAGGTTCCCAAGCTAGGGGTCTAATTGGAGCTGTAGCCTCTGGCGAAGGCCAGAGGCTACAGCAATGCAGGATCCGAGCCGCATCTGCGACCTACACCACAGCTCACAGCAACACCAGACCCTCAACCCACTGAGCGAGGCCAGGGGTCGAACCCGCAACCCTGTGGTTCCTAGTTGGATTCGTTAACCACGGAGCCACAATGGGACCTCTAGTTTCTACAATTTACCAGGATCAAGTTAGTGTTAATCTGAAGCAGATTGTGATAAATTAATAAAATGATTATTTTAATCCCTAGAGCAACTATTGGAAGAACTTCAAGATATAAAAAATCGATGGAAGAATTTAGTGGTACATTAAAAAATATTTAACACAAAAGGAGGCACTCAATGATGAACAGAACAAAAAAGAACGAATATATATAGAAAACAAATAGTAAAATGACTAATGTAAATCTATCCATATTAAATGTGAATGATCTAAATATCCCAATTAAAAGGCAGAGATTTAAAAAAAACAATCAACCACACTTTAATTTAAAAAAACAGTGTTAAAAAAAAGGGGGTAGAGACCATCAGACCATATAAAAAGAGCAAGATAGTAGCTCAATTATATATAGTCTTTAGGAGACACCCCTTAGATACTTAGGTAAAAGGATGGGTAGGGATATACCGTAAGTAACCATAAGAAAACTAGAATGACTGTATTAATATAAAATTGACTTTAAAACAAAAATACTCTTTTTTTTTTTTTTTTGGTCTTTTTGCCATTTCTAGGGCCGCTTCTGCAGCATATGGGAGGTTCCCAGGCTAGGGGTCTAATGAGAATTGTAGCCGCTGGCCTTAACACCAGGGCCACAGCAATGCTGGATCCGAGCTGCATCTGCGACCTGCACCACAGGTCATGGCAACGCCGGATCCTTAACCCACTGAACAAGGCCAGGGATCAAACCCATAACCTCATGGTTCCTAGTCGTTAACCACTGAGCCACGACGGGAACTCCCCCAAAATACTCTTAAAGCCAATGAGGGACATTTTTTAATGGTACAGCCGAAACAATATAGCGGTCACAAATGTGCATGTACCTGAAAACAGAATCCCAAAATGCCTGAGGTATAAACTGATAGGACTGCTAATAGAAGTAGACAATCATACATCATAGAGATTTTAATACTCCTCTCTCAGTAAACTGATAGAGCAACTAAACAGAAAATCAGCAGTATTCTCAGACTTGAAGAGCATTGTTGACCACTTTGGCTAATAGGATTCTGTAGAACACTGCAGAATACATCTCATGTGCACATGGAACATTCTCCAGAGTAGACCATACACTAGGTCATAAAAAAGGGTGACTGTAATAAAAAAGACGAACAACAAGTTTTTGGCA
This sequence comes from Phacochoerus africanus, assembly GCF_016906955.1. NCBI lineage: Eukaryota > Metazoa > Chordata > Mammalia > Artiodactyla > Suidae > Phacochoerus > Phacochoerus africanus. The sequence goes on along the minus strand of NC_062547.1, from coordinate 59,682,077 downwards.
AGGATGTGGAGAGACTGAAACCTTGATACATTGCTGGTAGGAACATAAAATGGCATGAACAATTTGACAGTTTCTTAGAAAGCTGGACATGAAGAGTTCCTGTTGTGGCTCAGCAGGTTAAGAACCCTACTAGTATTCATGAGGACGTGGGTTCGATCCCTGGCCTCGCTCAGTGGGTTAAGGATCCAGTGGTGTCGTGGCTGTGGTGTAAGCTGTGGCTGCAGCTCCAATTCAACCCCTAGTGTGGGAACTTCCATATGCCACAGATAGAGGCCCCCCAAAAAAGAAAGACATGAAATTATAACGTGACCCAGCAATCTATTCAAGGATTGTACCCAAGAGAAATGAAAGTGTGTTCACACATAGGTACATGGGTGTCTAGAGCAGCGTGATTCATAATAGGCAAAAGGTGGAAACAATCCACATAGCCACAGATAAACAAAATGTGCTCTATCCATGCAGTGAATTATTCTTCAGCAATGTAAATGACAACAAGAAAGAATTACTGATAATGTGCATGGATGAACCTCAGACTCACCATGCCAAGGGGGAGACCCTAGACCCAGAGACAACATATTTGTATAATTTCATCTATAGAGTGTCCCAAAAAGAAACTCAGAAAGACAGTCAGCAATCAAATGGTTGTCTGGGGTGGGGGTGGTTGAGAGCAGTGATGACCAACTCACAGGCACAGGGGAACTTTTGGGTGTGATGGAAGTGTTCTAAAATTGGATTGTGGGAGTTCGCGTCGTGGCGCAGTGGAAATGAATCCAACTAGGAGCCATGAGGCTGTGGGTTCAATCCCTGGCCTCGCTCAGTGGGTTAAGGACCCGGCATTGCCGTTGAGCTGTGGCGTAGGTCACAGATGTGGTTCAGATCCTGCGTTGCTGTGGCTATGGTATAGGCTGGCAGCTGTAGCTCCCATTTGACCCCTAGCCTGGGAACCTCCATATGCTGCGGGTGCAGCCCTAAAAAGACAAAAAACAAAAATAAAAATAAAATTGGATTGTGGAAGTTCCTGTTGTGGCTCAGCAGTAATGAACCATACTAGTATCCATTAGGACTCGGGTTCAATCCCTGGCTCTGCTCAGTGGGTTAAGGATCTGGCGTTGCCATGAGCTATGGTGTAGGTGGGAGATGTGGCCTGGATCTGCCCTTGCTGTGGTGTAGGCTGGCAGCGGTAGCTTCAGTTTGACCCCTAGCCTGGAAACTTATACATGCTGTGGGTGTGGCCCTTAAAAAAAAAAAAAAAAAAATTGAAGTGTGGCATTCCCATTGTGGTTCAGCTGGTTGAGAACCCAACATTGTATCCATGAGGATGCAGGTTCGATCCCTGGCCTTTCTCAGTGGGTTAAGAATCCTGTCTTGTCCCAAGCTGCAGCATAAGTCACAGAAGCAACTCCATTTCAACCCTTAGCCTGGGAACTTCCGTGTGTTGCAGGTGTGGCCCTAAAGAGAAAAATAAAATAAAATTGGATTGTGGGGGATAGTTGTACAACTCTAAATTTACTAAAAGTTGTTGAATTATACTCTTAGAATGGATGGATTTTGTGGTATGTAAATTACACCTCAATATGTGTGTTAGAGGAGTTCCTTTTGTGGCTCGGTGGTTAACGAATCCGACTAAGAACCATGAGGTTGTAGGTTTGATCCCTGGCCTCGCTCAGTGGGTTAAGGATCTGGTGTTGCTGTGAGCTGTGGTGTAGGTCGCAGACACGGCTTGGATCCTGCATTGCTGTGGCTCTGTTGAAGGCCGGCGGCTACAGCTCCAATTAGACCCTTAACCTGAGAACCTCCATATGCTGCGGGAGTGCCCCTAGAAAAGACCCCAAAAAAAAAAAAATGGATGTTAGAAAAAAATAAATGAGGTTAAAATACTTTGGTTTCCGTTCTGTCATCCGTAAGTGTGCTCATGGAAAAACAGAAACCCACAGAGGTGGAAGTTGAGCCTCTTGGCCTTGTGAGACCATCCCCAAAGATCATGAACACATGTTGCCCTCGCCCCACCCCAATTCTGTTGGAGGAGGCTGGAGCTGGGGCTGACAGGAAACTGTTTGGGTTCTCTGCTTGGTTTCTGAGGTAAGTAGATTCTACTCCTTACAGACGAAACTCTCTGTCACAAATTGTTGATCTTCAGAAATAACTTGAGACACACACGGGGAGAACACCTCCTGGGCCTTGGGTAGAGGAACATTTAACTTAGTAAAACATGATTCTCTTCTCAAGGTTCTACACCTGAAAGGTGAGGTGGTGAGGACTGGGCCCCTTGGTTGCCCTGGACCTTTGTGGGGTAGTAGTCCTATGACTGGCCCGCCCCTCCCCCCACCATACCACTCTTCACTGAAAACGTGTTTGTGTGTGCCTTTTGCTGAGATGCCATCTCCCCCTGGATTGTCTGTGACAGGTACCATTCTGGTTCCTGGGGGCAGAAATGATAGGACAGGATCTGACTTAGTGGTTTTGTGGGATACCGTAGTATGAAAGAACATGCAGGGGTGTTGGGGAGACTCGACTTTGGGGGTGTGGCTCATCAGGAGTGGAAGTCATTGGGTGTCTTAAGTAAACCGTTTCTATTTCCTATTTTACCTGGAAGGAAACAGGGCTGGGGCTTCTGGAGTCTCACAGGCAGAGCAGGGACAGACTTGAAGCCCCATTTCTTCTTCTCAGCTCCTACCACGTGGGCCTTGATGGATGTGTGGGGCCGGTGTCCTGGTGACTTCCTCCCCTGCCTTCCTTTGGGGTGTGCAGCCTTCAGGCAGCTATGTGTCACCTTCTCTCCCTTCCCCGTTTTTCATCATGCCTCTCTTTTACTGTGGGACAGGGCTTTACTTGGACCAAAGGTCTGCCACACCCACCATGTGGGTGGGAGGAACTCTGATGTGTATTCTTATCCCCCCTGAGGTCTGGTGCCTCTTGGGAGCTGACAGTAGCATCTGAATCATTAGAGCTGATCTTGGCTTTAGTTATTTTGGCTTTCTTCCTTCTTGCAAGCTTTAACATTGTATAAGATACATCAAAAGCTCCCTTTGTTCACCAGGCCTGCAGTGCAGGGCACCTTTATTGAAGTTGATATTCTCGATGACAGAATCACACTGCCCCATCTTTCTTTTGGGACTTTGGTATTGGAGGGTCAAGAATGTCAATGGTAGATCATCTGCTATTAAGACAGGGCTTAGCCACCCACAGTGGTGAGTGTGGTATGGGAGCTACTTCATCCACATCCATGTAATGCTTGAGTCCTCTTCCAAAGTGAAAATGAATCTGAAAGTAATACAGTCGTGCTTCTGCTTGTTGCCTATAATGTGGGGTTTTGTGGATGGCCTTTTCTGTTTTGTATAGAAATGGAGCCCATGGGAAATGGTTATGTATCACTTAACTTTTCCAAGATGACTCCATAGGTTATAGGTAGAGAGAGTCCTTATTTGGATGGACACTTTATAAGCAGCCTCTTGGGAGAGTAAGTATAAGTAAACACTGGGGTTGCATTGCCCTGCCTGGAGGTACTGCCATTGGCTGCCATGGGAGCTTCTGCTGCGATTTTCTTTCACACATGTATCCACCTGTGTAGATCAGAGCTTTATTAGGATACAGAATCTTATCCCCAGAAGGTTCCCTGGAGCCATCCATACATTTTCTGCCCTCCCTGACTGGGTGTATTCTCCCACTCTCTCCAATCTTGCCTCTTCTCAAACTTCCTAGAAATGGAATGATGCAGTATTTGCCTGGTGGGTTCTAGCTTCTCATTCATGATTTGGAATTCTCCCTGTTGTGTGTGTCAGGATTTTTCTGAGCCAATCCTGTGTGGGTATGGGTGGTCATCCTTTCACCTGTCCACGGATACCAGGTGGTCTCCAGTTTGGGGCTGCTGTGATCATTCCTATAAAAGTCTTCACATGGTCATCGATGATTATTTTTCTTGCTAAATACTTAGCAATCAAATTGCCAGGGTCACAGGGTAGATGTATGTTGAGTTGTTTTAAAGGAATTGTCACACCTTTCCCCCAAAATGTTAGATGTGGTGGTCTAGCTGCTTCATTCTCATGTGGTGTTGTCAGTCTTTAGTTTTAACCAGTCTCCATAAAGGACTGAGTCGAGGTCCTGGGCTGTTGGCTTGACTGTCACCCTTCTTCCACGACAGAGGGTGAGGCCAGCAGTGGTTGCTGCTTCAGCTTTCTGGATGGGGTTGGATGGAGGGTCTTCCACGGCTGCGTGCAGACTTGAGCCTCCTCCTACCCTTTTCACCCAACCAAGCTTCACTGCAGCTGTGCCTGACCCGCCGGCCAGCTGTCTGCTGGAATGTGCGTCCTTGAGTGATTTGGGGGAATGTGACACAGCTATGGGCATGATGGCTCTGGAAAGGGCTCAGGTTTTCCCACAGCCAGAGTAGTCGTGGTTGTGGCCCTCACTCCAATTCTCCTATGTACAGTCTTCTCACCAGTCTTATCTTGTGTGAGAGCTTCAGAAGGCTTGTAGCCTGTTCCTTTAGTGTGACCGTCACTTCCCTCAATGGGGGGCTCTGGCACTCTGTGGGAGGCTTTCTGAAGCCCAGCCCCTCCCCAGCACCTGTTGTGGGCTGGCCTTTCCCTTGCTAATTCTCTGTCTGCTGCTGGGTGATTTCCAGAAGAGCAGCCTCAGGGAGCAAGTCCATCAGCTCCAACTAGGAATCCACAGCCCGCCTGCATTTCAGCTCGGGGTGGGGGACTGAGAGGTATGTTCCTTCGGAAATTAGTTCCTCTTTCTGTACTCCTCTGCCTCTCCAAACCTTTGTAGCCTCTGTCTCCTCCTGGTTCTCTGCCTCTCTCCTTCCTTCAGGGCTCCTCATTCCCAGTTCTTTCTCTGTCCACCTATCTTTATTCTGGGCCATATTTTATACCAGGTTTGTAATAATTGAAATTTGAGAAGTGCACCTGTACTTATGAAAATAATTCTATTTTTTGGGGATGTCAGAGTGACATACTCTGGGTACCCTCTTTCTAACTCGAGAGAGTGACTTAGCTCACATGGGGCATAGGGTGAGGCAGCTTGGTGACAGGTAAGGAGCTCCGTAGATTTTCTACTTCCCCCTTGCCTTTACGGCGCCCTCCTCTGGCTATGGAGGGAATGGTTTCTCACTGGATAGTGCCCACCTTCTGGGGATATTACTGTGTGGCTGCCCTGATAGGAACCGGAACGCTACTGTGTATAGTCATCAGGTAAGTACCTGAAAGTGCTTGTTTGTTGAGCAGTTAGGAACTCTTCTTTTGGCAGATTAAGTAGATTATTTCCTTATTTTGAAATTATTTGGTATAGTTCTACAATTGTTGTTTCTGATACCCTTTCATGACATATATTCCTGCTAGTGCTTTGTCATGTACTGACAGGCTCTTCATCTTGTCAACTGGTTCCCTCACTACTTTAGTGGATTGTTTAAACATTCTTCCTGCGGGGTATGTGAGGGAGCGTCTGACCAGTCCTTGGCTGCAAAGGCTGAAATGCTTTTATATGCATTGCTTTTTATCTTGTAGCCAGTTTCTCTGACATGATAACAGCAGGTGTACCAGAACCATAACCAACACTGGGGGTGGGGATGGGAGTGTGCCGCCCCAGGGGATCCCATTCTGTCCCTCATGGCCACCTAACCTAGTGAAGAAGTGGGTTGAAAGGAGCTCTGTGTTTAGAATGGGTAGAGACAGGAGTGACTACCTGGCACCTTCCAAGGGCATGTGTGTGTGGCCCCAGGTGGGGCAAGCAGGAGTTGCATTAGGAAAGGAGTATTTTCTTAGTTAGTACAAAGTGCCCTGGAAGGAAAAGGAGGGTTGACTTGATTGCAAGAGATTTCTTTTTTTTTTTTTTTTCCTCAAGAAGATGAACACTTGAATTGTAAATTGTGAGCCTGAAGGGGGCAGTGGGTAGGAGGAGAAGCAAGTGGTAAAAAAAAAGAATGTGGTTGTCGGACAGTTCCATTTCCCTCACACTCCTGTGCAGCCTGGGACACTTCACCCTACCCTTGGAGCCCACCATCTACTCTGAAGTGAGGGTGGTCATTCTCAAGCCTCAGAAGCTCCAGGCGTGGTCTAATAAGTTTTATCACAGCAGTGGTGGAAAGGAGCCTTGGAGAGAGAGTGAGAGCAAGAGCTGAGTCCCCTGTGGCCAGTCCAGCTCCGTGGATAGGCCTGCCTCTGGGAGTGGGGTGTGAAGGAGGTGGGGACCATCTAATGGGTGGAGAGATGGGAGACATACCAGACGTTACTGCTTGTCCCCTTCCCAGCCGTAAGTGTCCCAAGCCATAAGAGTGCTTATTTTTAGAGCTTAAACCTTAAAAATAGTTGTGATGTTATCACATTAAAAATCTTTTGGGTCTTGGGGAACTGAGACCTAGTTGACATGGTGACTGAGATCTGGGACTGGTGACATGCAGGGTTCCTTAAGGCAGGGCCTCTACAGCTTTCAGAAGTAGCTTTAACACAACGGTGTTCTAAGAAAACAACCAATCTAGGCACGAAGCATTTTCTTCCTTAAAGAGGACTTATAGTGGAGTTCCTGTCGTGGCGCAGCAGAAACGGATCTGACTAGGAACCATGAGGTTTCGGGTTCGATCTCTTGTGTGTGGTGTAGGTCACAGACATAGCTCAGGTCCTGCATTGCTGTGGCTCTGGCATGGGCCGGCAGCCGTAGCTCCGATTAGACCCCTAGCCTGGAAACCTCCATATGCCGTGGGTGTGGCCCTGAAAAGCAGAAATAAAAAAGAGGACTTACAGTATCCTTGGGCTCTGTGGGAAGGAACAGTCCTAGTGGCAAGTTCCGGGAAGCTCACAAACCAGAAATACAGCTGCTCAGGGATCCACGTCCCTGGAACCCTTGGTTTGCTTGGAGTCAGAGCCTAAGGAGGCCTATGGTGGTGGTGGGAACAGGGCTGGGTTGATGGCTTGGGAAGGGCAGGCCATGGACCACCCTCTGGAGCAGGGAGAATTGATTCTCTGGACCTGGGTGAGGCTCAGAAGCTTGCTGGATGCTTGCGTGTGAGAGTAGGGTAGACATGCTGGAGGAGATGCCTTTGCCTGAAGAATGGCGGTATTGGGGGAGTGAGGCATAAGATGCAGGATGGTGTCCTGGTTTTGGGGCCTGACCTCCATGGGAAGTCTGTACCAGGCCTCCTGCTCTGTGGATGCAGCGTGTCCAGACTGCCCTGGGCAGTGCCAGGTTCTTTGTGAATTGGGTAACTGGGGCCTATACAGTTGCTGCTTTCAAGGCCACAAGAACAAGATTACCAAATTTTGTTGGCTTGTAATTGAATAGATTTTTATAGGGGAAATAAAGATGCACATATGAGGTGAGTCCTATTAAATTTTTAGTATGTCTTGCTTTTCAAAACACAACTTTGGAAGCAAGCAAAAGCCACTTGGGTTGTGACATGCCAGAAGGACTCCACTTGGGAGCCTTTGCTCTGACTGGCCTCTGCCATGGGGATGGGAAACCCTTTGCTGAAAGCACTGACATGGTCCCTTTTCCATTTCTTGGCCCCCAGAGAACATTTGGTCATGTGGAAAATATCTTAAAATTTACTTTGTTAGAAAATTTGAAAATACTTATTAGTTTAAAATGACAATAATAAGCCCATCATCACATGTTAGTGTAATGAACATTTTTTGTTGTTTAAAAAATAACTATTTTGTAAATCTCTTTAGTAAATAGGTGGATTCTAAAATCTCCTTCTGGGAGTTCCCATTATGGCTCAGTGGTTAATGAATCCGACTAGGAACCATGAGGTTTCGGGTTTGATCCCTACGCCTTGCTCAGTGGGTTAAGGATCTGGCGTTGCCGTGAGCTGTGGTGTAGGTTACAGACGCGGCTCGGATCTGGCATTGCTGTGGCTGTGGCGTAGGCCGGTGGCTGCAGCTCCGATTCAACCCGTAGCCTGGGAACCTCCACATGCCGAAGGAGTAGCCCTAGAAATGGCAAAAAAAAAGACTAAATAAATAAATAAAATCTGCTTCTGCATTCAGTCTCTTATGTCATTAGGATTGAAGCATGTGAAGAAAATCTAGCCTCACACAGAGAAGCAGTTGGAGCAGGGAGGAGTGTTTGGTTAGTCTTTTTAGATAATTGTGTGTTTGTTCCTTTAATGCAGCACCAAAACACAAAGTGGCCATTCCTAATGGTTAGTTGTGCTGTAGCCTCTGAAACCCAGTCAAGTTTTTGTACTTGGTTATATTAACATCCATCAGTCTCTTGTACTCTGTTGTTTTGTTTTGTTTTTCTCTTTTTGCCATTTCTTGAGCCGCTCCGTGGCACATGGAGGTTCCCAGGCTAGGGGTCGAATCAGAGCTGTAGCCACCGGCCTACGCCAGAGCCACAGCAACTCGGGATCTGAGCCACGTCTGCGACCTACACCACAGCTCATGGCAACGCCGGATCCTTAACCCACTGAGCAAGAGCAGGGATCGAACCCGCAACCTCACGGTTCCTAGTCGGATTCGTTAACCACTGTGCCACAACGGGAACTCTCTTGTACTCTGAACAGAACAGTTTAAAAAAACAAACAAACAAACAAAAAAAACACTTTAAATTTTAGGATTGTTTTAGACTTACAGAGAAGTTGTAAAGATCATTCTTGTACCCACTACCCCAGTCTCCCTCACTGTTAACAGATTACTGTGGAACATATGTCACAAGTAGTTACTGGGTTTTTGTTTTGTTTTGTTTTGTTTTTTTTGTCTTTTTGCCATTTCTTGGGCCGCTCCCACAGCATATGGAGGTTCCCAGGTGAGGGGTCGAATCGGAGCTGTAGCTGCCAGCCTACACCACAGACACTCAGGATCCGAGCCACGTCTGTGACCTACACCACAGCTCATGGCAACGCCGGATCCTTAACCCACTAAACAAGGCCAGTGATCGAACCCACAACCTCATGGTTCCTAATCAGATTTGTTAACCACTGAGCCACAACGGGAACTCCCACAAGTAGTTACTGTTAACCAAAATCTATACTGTCTTTTCAGATTTCCTGATTTTTATCTTTTCTGTTCCAGAATCTCACGTGACATTTTGTTGTGATGTCTCTTTAGGCTCCTCTAAGCTGAGATAGTTTCTCAGACTTTCTTGGTTTTGATGACCTTGACGGTTTTGAGTCAGATTTTGTAGGATGGCCCTCAGTAGGAATTTGTCTGGTGTTTTTCTTGTAGTTGGACTGGGCTTTGGGGAGGAGGGCCTCAGAGGGGAAGTGCCTTCTCATTATACATGTGTCCATGGCATAAGTCTTCATTATGACTTAGCACTGTGATGTTGACCTTGATCACCTGGCTGAGGTGGTGTCTATCAGGTGTCTCCACTGTAAAGTTATTTTCTTCCTCCCTTTGCATGCTCTAGGAAATAGGAAGTCACTATTTACAACCCACACCTAAGGGATGGGGAGTCACGTTCCACCTCTTTGATGGTGGAGCATCTGTGCAAATTATTTGGAATTCTTTTAGATTTGTCTTTTCTCCCCCTGAATGATCTTTTACTTATGTTTGAGTTTGTAATGCCATTGGACATTTAGAATATTAGTTTACTGAGTTACAGAGATCTTTCAAATATACATTTCATTTTTCAGTATCACAAAATCAGATTAATTATTTGATCTGTTGGGAAGCTATTGGGCTCACAAGTTTTCCAAAATTCTACATTTTGTTTGTTGAAAGTTTAGACATTATCATTGGTGACACATATTATCAGTTTTCCTTGAAGTGAAAGGCTATGCTTTAACCATTTTGGGGAAAGTCTGAATAACAGCATGTTTGTCCATCCATCCTTCAAACATTGTGAACGCTCAAACATGTGTTTTTTGTTTTGTTTTGTTTTGTTTTGTTTGTCTTTTTGCTATTTCTTTGGGCCGCTCCCGCGGCATATGGAGGTTCCCAGGCTAGGGGTCCAGTCGGAGCTGTAGCCACCGGCCTACACCAGAGCCACAGCAACGTGGGATCCGAGCCGCGTCTGCAACCTACACCACAGCTCACAGCAACGCCGGATCATTAACCCACTGAGCAAGGGCAGGGACCGAACCCGCAACCTTATGGTTCCTAGTTGGATTCGTTAACCACGGCGCCACGACGGGAACTCCTGTTTTTTTTTTTTTTTTTTTTTTTGATGAGTGTTCTGCTTCAGTACACACAGCAAGAGTGCTTTATCTTGTCACAGAATATTAAAAAGACATGTACTCAAGTGCTGTATTTTAATAAAATCAATAGCTTGTACTTCATCCAGAGCATTGTCTACTCCATGATGACACTGAGTCTTGGCACAGTTTGGTGCAGCTGTCCCAACTTGGAGAAAAAGGCAAATATCATCTCAATGTTACAGCAACCTGGCAGAGCCCAGAGCCCCTGAAGGGGTCCTGAGGACCGTGCTGGGAGGAGCACAGACGAGTTCTAAATGGGCTATCCAGTGTAAGCAAAGGCAGAGATTCTCGGCAGGGCTCAGGGCTCTGAGCTCACATATCAGGCAGGACAATGGTTAATGGCCTGCTGGAGTCAGACAGTGGGAGGAAGAGAAGCCCTCAGCCCTGGGACCTTGTCCCCTGAGACCTCAGACTACAGGGCAGGTGGCCAGATGAATCATTCAGAGCTAAAATTATGGCAGAAAAGGTGATGAGGGCTGCCCTTAGTGTGCTGTTTGAGGTTTGGAAACTGGGCCAGGACCCTGTAGCCATAGAGGAGTGCCCAGCCCCCCACCCCCCAACCCTGCTCCTCATGGCTAATGTGGGTGGAGTCTCATAGCTGCTTTGCTCAGAGCAGCTGGAGCAGGTCTGGTGGGGGGTGGGGGACACCCGAACCATGTTGGGAGGACATCCCCTAGGATTTGTCAGGGGGTGATGGGGGAGGATCCAGCAGTTCGGAACACAGATATTTAAGGGAGGACAAGAAAACTCCAGGCAAATGGAGCATTTTTGATTTATCACAAGAGTTGTGGTTATTGCAAGCTGGAAAGCAGTGTTTGTTTCTCGTGTGTGATATTATCTGCACACAAGTGATTTTTCTCATCACCTCAGGGACTCTATGCAAATGCTGCTGGCTGTCCAGGATCCTTCAAGTATAGATAAAAATATTTTCTCCTCCAACCTAGTCCAGAAATGGTATTTGATAACCCAAGTTAGAGGCCTTAGAATTGACAGTTATGTGGGACATATCCTCTCCTGCCCTGTACTTCCTTTTCTAAGATGCTTTTGAGCCCCCTGCAGGCCATGGGTGCCCAGCTAGTCTGACCAGGACAGGAGGCCATGTCCCAGTGCAGTACAGGGTGCACACGGCAGCCTTTGGCATGCCAGAATTGGGCAGGTCTGCCAAGGGTCCATAGGAGCTTGGGCTTTTGTGGCACAGATTATCTGCAGGCCATGAGTGTGTGACCTCAGAAGTCACTCTCTTTAGACTTTTTCCTTATCTTTAGATATGGGTGGCAGTTGAGCAGTTGAGAGGGTCACATGGAAGCATGCATCTTGGTGCTTGGTGTAGGGATGGCTATGGTAAAGGATCAGCAAACATTCTGGGCGATTTTTCCAAATCTGATGTAGATCATTGTTTCATTTCTCTTATTGTCATTTCTAACAAGTACCCCTTCCCAAATTTCTGAGCAGAGAGCATGGTAAATGAGAGTTAGCATTCCTGGTGGTGTCCTGGCTAGAACATTTTGCCTGCTGGCAGAGTTGTGCTGCAGTGACGTCCTTGGGTGGGTGCCGGCCTTGCAGGTTGCCCCATTGCCATCTGATATTGAGGTCTTTCTATGCAGCCACTGCCAGCTGCCGGCGCAGGGAGCTCTCTCTTCTGCCCATCCTTGTATTGTTTCTGCAGTTAACTGTGCACGTCCCTGAGGCTAGCCCCTGTCCTGTTTCAGGTCCCGGTGAGCTCCTCTAAGTCTTCCTGGCCCAGCTGTGTGACTTCTCTGGGCTCCTGTGTTCCTAGAAGGAGCCCCAGCAGGACAGGCTGAATACCTCTTGGCCTTGCTGATGGCACAGTGCTCTTCCATTGCAGCCGCCTGTGCCCTTGGACTGCTCATCTCTGTGCTGGGGACCCTGGAGGGGGGTATGGGCTCTGGAGGCTAGATCCTGGTCACACGTGCTCCCTCCTTTTCTTCTGAGATGTTCAGCTGTAGCTGTGGCAGGGTGGGCCATAACAGATTTCCAGAGCAATATCTGAACCTGGAGTTTCCGGGAAGAGTTATGGCTGGGTTTCAAACATGCCATCCCAGCTGCTCACCTCTGTGGCCTAGAAGCAAAATGTATTCTGACTTCCTGGCCCCCACAAAGCAGGCTCTGGGCTTTTGTCTTGACATCCCAGCCAAAAGGGTGTCAAGTTACAGGGCTGGGAGAAGTGGTAATGAATGCCAAGAAGGGAATCAAAATTGCAGAGGGGCCCAAGGGAGCCAAGAGACTCTCAGAGGGGCTACAGTGGGCAGGCGGGAAGCAGGTGGGCTCCAGGGACAAGGCAGGAACCAGGTAGCAGTCAGGACCCACCAACCTCCCAGGGCAGGCAAGTCTTTGGCTTTGAGGGCACAGCCTGTGTCTGCATACAGCAGAATTCTCTTTCTAATCACATTGAGTGTGGACAAGGCCCCTTGGGAAAGGAGGATGGATTGTTGTGGGGTCCCAATGAGCATCACTGTGAAAGATTCCTGTGGCATGTCTTTCGAGTAACCCAGTATGCAAAGGTCTGCCAGCAACATGTTGCCAGATAGTAGGACTAACCCAGGAATTGGGATATTTTTTCTCTTTTTAGTACTTTTCTAGAAGTATTTCTAGAATGGGGGTGCTCATTGGATTAAGTGTGTGGAATTACTTTCCAACTTTGACTTAGACACCACTCCCGATGGTGCCTAAAGCCACCAATGAGGCACCCAGGCTGGAATACGGCCCCCTCCTCTCCTGTGCAGCCCTCTGTTCATTCCCTTTCTTTTTTCTTTTTTTCTTGCATTCTTTTTGTTTGTTTGTTTTTTGGTCTTTTAAGGGCCGCACTTGCAGCATATGGAGGTTCCCAGGCTAGGGGTCTAATCAGAGCTGTAGCTGCTGGCCTTTGCCAGAGCCACTACAACGTGGGATCTGAGCTGTGTCTGCGACCTACGTTACAGCTCACAGCAGCGCTGGATCCTTAACCCACTGAGCGAGGCCAGGTATCGAACCCGCATTCTCATGGATCCTAGTCAGGTTTGTTAACTGCTGAGCCACAACAGGAACTCCCACTCCCATTATTCATTGAGCAACTCTGTGCTCCTACTGTGCCGTGCTCCAATCTCTTCCAAGTCTGTATCTGTCCTGGGCAACCTCCATGTCTAGAGAACAGCTTCTGGTCCTTTTGGGAGGCTTTGGGGTTCATCAGGGATGGTTACGTGGGTAAACCTTTTGTTTCCCACTCTATTTCTTCCTGCTTTGTCCCATGGTAGTATTTAGAGAGGGGGGCCTTGGAGTTCCTGTTCTAGCTCAGCGGTAATGAACCCAACCAGTATCCATGAGGATGCAGGTTTGATCCCTGGCCCTGCTCAGTGGGTTAAGAATCTGGCATTGCTGTGAGCTGTGGTGTAGGCCAGCAGCTGTAGCTCCAGTTTGACTCCTGGCCTGGGAACTTCATATGCTGTGGGTGTGGCCCTAAATATAAATATATATTTTTATATATAGTGGGTAGCCTTGTTGGGGACAGTGTGAGGGAGGCTGTGGAGTACAGTGGTGTAGACTCGCTACCTGGTGGCAGAGCTGGGCTATTGGACTCATTAGTTGAATGGTTTATTTATTTTTATTCTTTTATTTTTGGGCCACACTCTTGGCATATGTAAGTTTCCAGGCTAGGGGTTGAATCAAAGCTGCAGTTGCCAGCCTATACCATAGCCACAGCAACATGGTATCTGAGCCACATCTGTGACCTACACCACAGCTCACAGCAACGCTGGATCCTTAACCCACTCAGAGAGGCCAGGGATTGAACCTGCATCCTCAGGAATACTAGTTGGATTTGTTTCTGCTGCACCACAATGGGAACTCCCAGTTGAGTGATTTAAAGTAATTCTGTATTGGTGTAGCATATGTCTGATTTGATGGTTGGCTGGTCCCAGCTGGGTACAGTTTGGGCTCTCATCTTTGCAGGCCCTTGTCAGTTGGCCTGGATGTCCTCAGTGGCTTTCTTCCTCATATGTGATGGCTGGGCCCATCTTCATGTTTATCTCTGTGACCCTCTTGCCATGCAGCTAGCTTGGTGTCCTATGCTGGGGTTGTCTCAGCACATTCAGAGCCCACCCCCAGAGCACTTGTTCTGAGGGCCCAAGCATTAAGCTAGCTTTCAAGGCTGTTGACCTTGCCTCAGAAGTTGTATCGTTGCTTCCTCTCTATTCCTCACTCCTGGCCTCAGAGATTGGCGCAACAGCAGCCCAGGTCCCAGGGATAGGATTGAACATGAGAATGTGAGCATGGGGAAGGACAGCTAAATTGGAATGAGCTGCCTCCATGGTGCGCTTCTCGGCCAAACATATGGCCTCGTAAGGGTGTAGTGTGGTGGTCCTCTGTATGGTGTTTTGTCACCCATGAGTATTTGGACTCTTCCTTAACATCTGTCAGAGTCTTGGGACTCAGGTTATTCAAGTGTTACCCTCCAACAGTCAATTGTCTGCTATATGCCAAGTTCATATTCACAGTGAGAAGCCTCTTACTGCTTCAGTTGGGGCCTGAACCGCCCTGATGGCCTCCTAGAGTGTCTGAGCCTCCTTGACACTCTCACCTCACCCAGCAATGCTGAGGGGCAGTGGGGCTGGAGTTAATGTCCCCAACCTTGTAAGATACACAGAAGGGAAAGTGTCTTGCCTTGGGTTTCTCACTTGCAAGAGGCAGAACCAAGTGAGAAGTTTGTGGGAATATGACATACACACACACCCCATACCTTTCAGTTTGTGCAGGCCTGGTGCACAGTGCCTGTTCTGGGAGGAAGCCCTATGGCATCTCCCCTACCCAAAATGGCACTAGGAGGAGAGTCTTGCCCCTCCAGCTGACATGGGGAGCCTAGCTCCTATTCTGGGGGTGGGTCAAACAGGAGTCCACCAGGGCTGGACCCCTTCCTTTCTTTGTCCTTTGCTTGTTGGCCACACTGGGAACACCCTGTCCCTCACCAGAAGCTGCAGGACTCCAGCCTTGTGGTAATAGGCTCCAAGTGGGACCATGGGTGTCTGTGATGGCCTCTGGCCCCAGCTTGGGGTGGAAGAAACTTGCTTGTCAAATGGCAATGACAGCATCACCCTTGGAAGGCTGTGGTAGGGTGAGCTGACTTGTCATAGGGCCGCCGTAATGGCGCCTTGTAGGAAGGCAAAGGCACTTTCCTTGGATGAAGGTGAAGGTGAGAGTGAGCTGTTCCTGGTGAGCTGGTTCTGTTTAGGCTTGTGTTGCCCTTGAGTGGAAGCCCCCAGAATTCCACCCTGAGCTCCCTGCCCAGAGGATGGACATTTGGGGGCAGGGCTAAGGGTTCCCCTAACGTTCATGCTGCTGTAGGGGTTGGGTCCCATGAGTGCCGTGGAGTAGGGTTGAGTATGCTTCCAGGGCCTGGGGGTGGGAGGACTGGGCCAGCCAGGGACTTTTCTTTGGGCACAGATTTGAAATGCATCTTGAAGGTTGAGTTGGGGCTTACAAGGAAAACAGGAGCATGGTGGAGGGACGTTCCTCAGAGGGACCAATGGTGAAGGTGGGAGGAGCCCACGACAGGACTTACCTGTGAGTACAAGCTGGGGGTTCATTCAGGGGCTGGGGTCTGGAGGGCCAAGACTAGTGTTTGCTGAGAGAGCAGCTGAGACTGGTGCTGGGTTTAGCAAAGCCCCTCCATCTCACCTCTAAACAGCTAGCGACCACCTGCCTCTTCCTATCCAGCCAGCCCAGAAGATGAGGGGGAAGTGGGATGGTTCTGGCAGGGAGTAGGCTGCTGGCCCTACTGTCTCCCTGGGCCAGCCCTGAGGAGCAGTTTGTGGCCCGAGGCCTCAGTGGGCCCACACAGTCTTCTGCTATTTCCCTAGTTTATGCGGGAATCTCAGGGACCTTAACTAAAATGCAGGCTTTGATCAAGCAGATCTAGGGCAATAATGTGCTCTAGCAAAACTGCCCTGCTGCTCTGTGTGCTGAGGTGGGTAGTGCTGCAATCCTGCCTGCTTGCATACCCCCATTTGTGCCTCTCCCTCCTGGTGGACCTTAAGGAACTGCTTTTACCCAAGGGCTTCTCCCCACTATCTCGCACAGCACCTGCCTCTTAAGTTGGCTTTCAGCAAGTAGAAGTGAGGAAATAAATGAACGCATGTGGATCAAGTGTGCCTTCCTAGGATAGTCAGGCCCGTCAGAGCTGTGTTCCCTTGATGAGACTGCTTCCCCTGGCATGGGCCAGCGGGACACTAAATATTAACCTCGCAATGACCACTAATTGGTAAGCAATGGGCTGGTAGTTTGGTGCTGTGGTTGGAGGGATTTTATCTCAAGTTAGTTAATTTCTAATTCCTACCTTCTCTTCAAGTTCCTGGCAGATAGCAGAGCTTTTGTGTTTGTTTAGCTGTGTCTGGCATACAAGGGGAGAAGGAGAGAGACCATTTTTTTCCCTAACAGCCTGGCTTGCTTCCAGGGATTTTCATTTTATTTTTTCTTATGTTTTTGGCTATACCCACAGCATGCAAAAGTTGCCGGGCCAGGGTTCAAACCCACACCACAGCAGTGACAATGCTGGATCCTTAACCCACTGTACCACAAGAGAACTCCTAAAACACTTTTTTTAAAAAAGAATGCTTATGATAATTTTGAGCCTTTGTCAAATGGGTATTCTTTTCCCAAGTTAAAAGAACTCCCTGGGAAGGTACTCAGAGACTTGAAGCACCTTTGCTGTAAAAATTCAGCTTAAGAAAGTTTTTCCTGTTGGAAACTAGTAGAGCTGGTGGCCCTTCTGTGTTTGGAAGAGGTAAACCAGGTCCCTGTAACACACCAACAGTCGCCTGTGGGCCAGGACCACACAGGAAGTGCCTGCAGCCTGGCAGCCCCAGGGCGAGCTGGGCGCCTCCATTTTCTGACAGCACCTGAACCCTACCTCACTTCTCAAAATGAAGGCTGCTTGTCACAAACTGGTTAGAACTGGCTGTTGCCATGGTTTTCACGTTGGAAGGCACAGTTAAAGGGTCACATGACCAAAGCGGGAAATGCCTTTGTCACATGACTTCTTGGTGGCCTGATTAGCATACAGGAAGTTCACTCCCTGCTGGCTGCTGGGATGCTGAGTGATCATTGATGGGAGGTGATGTCATGTCTTGGACGAGTTATTGATTAGTCTCAGTCCAAGATGGGATCTGGGAGTGCTGTGGTCAGTGGCCATCTCAGGGAGTGTCAGCTTCCACATCCTCTCAGTCCCAAACCCTACCCTCGTCCCTCAGGCAAATTTGAGTTTTATTAGACATCTTACTTTTGGAAGATGTCTAATAAAACTCAGTGAGATAAAAAGTGATAAGTCCCTGTGGATTATTACCATTATCTCAGTGCACTCTTATTCAAGAAGTGCCTGCAGTCTGTATCTCTAGATGTGGTTCTGCCTGGGCTGCTGCTCTGCCTGTGTGCAGCTCCTGTGCTGGAGCCTTGTGTCTGCTCACTGTCTTAGTGTGTTCAGAGAACCTGGAATTGGAGCCCCCAAAGTTGATCTTGGGCTGAGTTGACACTTAACAGGGGGACACACAGACATGAAGAGGGGTGGTTCCTGAATTGCATTGGTTTTTAGTTGGATAAGGCCGTGGTAAAACACCCTGAGTTACTTTATAGAAAGCCAGCCATGTTGCTGTGAGCTGTGGTGTAGGTCCCAGACGCAGCTCAGATCTGGCATTGCTGTGGCTGTGGCATAGGCTGGCAGCTCTAGCTCCGATTGGACCCCTAGCCTGGAAACCCACATGCCTCGAGTGCGGCCCTAAAAAGCAAAAAAAAAAAGAAAGAAAACCAGTTCCTGGGCATGAGAAAGTTGGCTGATAACTCCTATGAGGGGATTCTTTAGCTTAAAATGGAAGCCTTCTCATTCACTCCTGGTCTCTTGTTGAAGACCATCTAGCAACTGCACTGGTTAAATTGAATCAGGGCTGAAAGTGTTGAGGCACAGCAGCCATGCAGCTTTAGGAGGGGCTGGGGAGAACGCTATATTGGGGGAGCAGGGGAGTCAGCAAACCCTCAGTGTCTGGTCCTCTGTGCCAATCCTTGCCTAAGGACATGGCTCACTCCAAGAATAGAAAAGGTGGTTCCCTGGGATGTTAAAACACAAGTTCTCCATCTATAACTGTCCCCTGCTTAGCTGGAAGGAGTGGGACAACTTAGAGCCATTACTCCCAGTTAACTTCATTCAGTTTATTCTTTGGGTCACAGAGCCACCTAGCGGATTAATTCAGTCCTAGGCTGGTTTTCCTGCTAATAGATGTATTTGATTCCTTCAACACAGATGCTGAGGCCAGGAAGTTTACATTGTGCCCTCAGCAAACAGAGCTATTGATTCGGGGCTAGGTGCTATCTGTAGGACTTGTTGGTTCTAATGTGTGGAGTTACCAACACCGTAGTAGAAGCCTAGCATGACTAGATCTAAATATATGTCCTAGGGGACTTGGGTGGTAGGATTTGGGGTAAGAGGGAGAGAGGGTAATAGGCAGTGGTGGCTGGGAACTAGTTTCTGAGCAGATCAGGTTGATTGGAAAGTACCCAGATCTGTGAGAGAAAATGTATTCTGTGTTCTAGTTGATTTCAAAACGTGCAGCTGCTGCTATCACATTGTCACTGGTAGGATGAAGAGGCCACGTAGCTCAGGAAGGACTATCCAACAGGCAGCCTTGGCCACCTTGTGAGGTGGTGAGACTCCAGGCCCAGGAGCTAGAGTGTAGGCTGACAGCATGTGGATCAGCCCTTCGTCTTCTGGGGGTAGGCAGGTGGGCTGTCCAGATGTGAAGGCTGTCGGCGAGACTGAGTTGAGCAAAGGAAAGGCTGATTCGTGTGGGGGTTGGACTCTTAACTATCAGGTGGCCTCCAACATGGGCAGGTAGGAGCCCCAGTAGCAGGCTCAAGATCTGGGACCTAGTGTTTTTATTAAGTACTGAGCCACATGGTAGAGAAAGCTGTGGTGTTTTCTAAAATAACTGTGTCACCTTTGGACATGTAGCTGTCTTCAGTCCTAGGGACACAGAATTGGGCACCAAGAATAGCCCTGGCTTTTGAAGGGTTCAGCCATAGACTGGCAAGTGGGAACCGCCACATGATAAGTGCAGTAAGAGAAGACAGCCTGGGTGGGCAGACATGGCGTCTGGGGCTCTAGGGAATGTTGTCTGGCACAGTTGGGGCACTCTAACAACTTGCTGTCCCTGCTCCACAGTGAAATGAAGTCTGAGAGGAGAGCCCCTTCCCCCGACGTAATTGTGCTCTCTGACAACGAGCAGCCTGCAAGCCCCAGGGTGAATGGGCTGACCAAGGAGGCCTTGAAGGAGACCAGCACCGAGGCCCTCATGGTGAGCCTTGTCCCCACCCTGGGAACGACCCCACCGTGGAGCTGGCAACAGTGGGGCCTATGTTCCCCGGCCCCCAGCCCTCCCCCTCAACCTTTGTTCTCTTGCTCATGTAGAAGAGCAGTCCTGAAGAACGAGAAAGGATGATTAAGCAACTGAAAGAAGAGTTAAGACTAGAAGAAGCAAAACTCGTTTTATTGAAAAAGTTGCGGCAGAGTCAAATACAAAAGGAAACCACCACGCAAAAGGTGTGTACACATCTGTTGCCTTCTCAGGGGTCAGTGAGAGTCATTTAGAACCAGGGACGGAGAGCCATGGTCATTTCCTTGGTCCACTGCAGCGCCAGGAGCCAGAAAGGCTGGTCGTGAGGGCTCAGGTATCCTCAGGGCCGTGAGTGTCA
This sequence comes from Phacochoerus africanus, assembly GCF_016906955.1. NCBI lineage: Eukaryota > Metazoa > Chordata > Mammalia > Artiodactyla > Suidae > Phacochoerus > Phacochoerus africanus. The sequence continues at coordinate 59,662,216 of NC_062547.1, read as the reverse complement.
AGGTCTGAACTGGAAATTTGCAGACTCAGGTTCACATTTTGGATTTAGTGTAGAGGATATAAGAGTACATTTTTGTGTGGAATATTCTTCATCAGAGTATGTAAAACTCATTCCCTATAGACTCCATCAAGGAAATGTAGAGCAATCTTTGAAGGTGCTGGGGGCAGATTTCTGGGTTAAGAGCTCTGTCTTGGCTCTGTAGACGGCTCTGCTGGCTGACAGGGGCTGCTGTGGTTTTGTGGACAAACAACTGAATGCCACAGGGTGCACCATAGCATGGCCCCAGGGGCTCTGTCCTGGGGCTTTTGCTGTTAACTCTCCTGATGCCCCAGACTCCTTGTGCTGCTTCTGAAGGCACCGCACCAAGTAGGGCAAGGTCACGTTTGTTTTGTTGGACTTCTTTGGTGCCCCGTTGTGGGAAGGTTACTGGTCTGTGATGAAGCTACCCTTTCTTATGTTCTGCCCACTTTGTCAGGTGAACCAGGAAGTAATCTCGGGTAGCACAAGCTGACAGTGTGTAGAACATGTATCCCCTTAAGGGAGCAGAACAGAAAGACACTCACAGGTCTGACCTCGGAATTTGTTTGAGCTCCCACCCCCACCCAGTAAACAAGTGGATGGAGCCTGGCATCTATTAATATCCCATGGACAAAAGCCTGCTCATTACTTGTTTCCTTGTCAGTTGCTTAACAATTGGTGAAGTGAACCAAGTCTGTCACTATCTTTTCTCTAGTAGAATATGTGACTTTAGAAGGACCTGGACCTAGCATTTTCTCACTAAGGTTTGGATTAACCTCTCCAGGCCCAGGGCCCTTTGCCTCAGCCACTATCATCAGCCCTTCCTGTTTGCTGGACGGCAGGGACAGCACCTGAGCCATAGTGATGCCAAGCACCACCAGCCCCCCTCAAGTGGGAGGGGGTAAAGGGTACTGGAAAATCTCTCCTTTGCCTATTTCAAACATGTCAGTTCCTGCCTCAGCAAACTTGGCAGGCAGGAAGCAGAACGTTGGAGAGCCTGATCCCTTTGGAAGAGGAAGAAAAGCAGTGCTTCTCTGTCAGAATTACATGTGGGAGCAGCAGGTTTGGTGGCCCTCTCATCTCCCACTTGTTCTGCTCTTTTGCAGCCTGCAGGCTCCACTGGGAGCTCTGTGACCACCCCTCCCCCGCTTGTACGAGGCACCCAGAACATTCCTTCCGGCAAGCCATCTCTTCAGGTCAGTGTTCGCTCTGTATTATGCTCCTGAGCAGCTCTGATCCAGTTTCTGCAAAAGGCCACCCGTTCCCTCTGATTAGATTGGAGTGAGGCCTTCCAGTGGGCAGCCCCCCAAGTAAAGCGTATTCGCATTGCCATACTCAAACTGGGCCCCATGGACATCATGAACAATTCACAGAGCTGCTGGAATGGCCTCTCCCATGACTGCCCCTAGTGAGACTGGATAGGACCAAGATCCTAGGCAGACTGGGCTCCCTTTAGCCCAACTTCCTGAGGGCAGTTGTATGGCCCAGCAGGGCCTCATCTCAGTATGGCTCACATAGTGGGACGTTCAGGATGAGATGAGCAGAGCCCCCATTTCCAGCCATGGGACAAAGGTCAGGCCAGGGGCCCACCTCCCCTCAAACAGGCCTGAGTCCCCGTGTTGTGAGTGAGCCCAGGTTTGCATGGCTCTTGTCGGGAGTCTTTGTTCCTGGTTCTTTTGTGTTTAGAATAAATAAGCATTTTAGCTTTTATTTTCTCTACCGCTACCTTTTTTTTTTTTTTTTGAATGAGTGTGTGTTTTTATAAATAGCAAACCTGTTTGTTTAAAAAGCCATCTGAGATCTGAGGATTGGTATCATTAACAGACCTCTTCAACTCGGATGCCTGGCAGTGTCATCCCACCACCCCTGGTCCGTGGTGGACAGCAGACATCCTCCAAGTTAGGGCCACAGGCGAGCTCACAGGTCGTCATGCCCCCACTCGTCAGGGGGGCCCAGGTGAGCAGAGCGAGTGCTTAAGGGGCCGGGGTGCATTTGGGCAGCCCAAGGTGACCATTCACCTCTTGAACGACCCTTCCTGGTTCTCAGATTGGGAGCCCTTTCCCTTCCCTCCCTCATCGTCCCTCTCATTGTCTTGTCTCCCCCCCGCACACCCTGACAGCAAATCCACAACATCAGACAACATTCCAGCACAGGGCCGCCGCCACTCCTTCTGGCTCCCCGGGCATCTGTGCCCAGTGTGCAAATTCAGGGGCAGAGGATCATCCAACAGGGCCTCATCCGTGTCGCCAACGTCCCCAACACTAGTCTGCTCGTCAACATCCCACAGGTGAGGGTTGCAGCTGCCCCCCTGATGGCCCACAGTCCTGGGACATACTCATGTCTCCAGGGTGGTGTGGTATGACTTGCCTGCTCCCTTGGAGCCAGGTGAGGTCTTGGATAATCCATCCCATGGATGTTTGTACCGTCTCCTTGGAGCTTGTTAGGGTGTGAAAGTCATTGGCAGGAGTCTTATGTTGCTATCTGTCATCTAGCAGAGGTGGATAGCTGCTGAGAGGGTGAGGGTTACAGATCTGAGCTGAGATATGCGAAGGCTGAGGGGTGGGGGCCACTGGCCTGTGGAACATAGGGTTTTGGGGGATAGCTAAGGCCAAGTGAGGCATCCAGTGAACCTGGAGGCTGCTGGGTTAGGGGGAGGGCGTACCAAAGCCCTCCCCACTCTTCCCCCACTACAGGCACAGACACGTATAGAGAGCTGCAGATGTCTCCACAGCACCAGCACATCTATTTTTAGCCATGCATCCCTTCACCTCTATATAGAGCCTCAGAGATGGGGAGGATTTGTCCCCAGCCAACAGGGGGAGGGGAAGATGGTACCAGGGACAGCAGGTGGGAAGCAAGTGAGATCCTCTTTGAAAGATGAAATTACTGGAGTTCCCGTCGTGGCGCAGTGGTTAACGAATCCGACTAGGAACCATGAGGTTGCGGGTTCGATCCCTGCGCTTGCTCAGTGGGTTAACGATCCGGCGTTGCCGTGAGCTGTGGTGTAGGTTGCAGACGCGGCTCAGATCCTGCGTTGCTGTGGCTCTGGCGCAGGCCAGTGGCCACAGCTCCGATTCGACCCCTAGCCTGGGAATCTCCATATGCCGCGGGAGCGGCCCAAGAAATAGCAAAAAGACAAAAAAAAAAAAGATGAAATTACTGAGTCTCCAAGGGCTTTTGTTGACGTGCAAGTTAGTTTCTTTTCCTCCTTTGGTGTGGTGCATCCTTGCCCGCCTTTTTTAGCAGGGCTCTGGGCAGTGTCCCCTCCCTGCCTCCTCTGAAGTCAGTTTTAAGTACAGTCCTGCCACCTAAATGGCAATGTCCTGGGCAGAGCAAAAAGATTGACCTGTGCATAGTTTCATCCACTCTATAAATGCTGATCAAATTCCTACTGTGTGCCACACCTTGTTCTCATGCCATGAGGATGGAAACCAGTCACGCAGTGGTGAAGTGCTGCTCTGCTCCCTTTGGGGCCAGGGGAACCTGCGAGGGAGACAGGGAGGAACTGGCTGCTTAGAGACCAGGATAGCCAACACAGGGTGCAGTTAGGGCATTCTCTATGTTGGCGAGTCTGGCTTCACTCTGGAGACCGCTTGGACTAGGTCCTGGGCAAGCATCCTGGGTTCCCTCAGCCCCATGATGTGTTGCATACGAGGTGTCAGGTATGTGCGATTTCCTGGAGATGTTGTACACAGTTTTCCTCCTAATTTCCACAAGAGTCCTCAACCCCACAAAGCTAAGAGCACTAACATGGTCAGCACCAAGTTTGAGGAAGAGTATTTGATAGTCTTGTAGGGGACACGTGGACTGGAGCAAGGAGACGATGGAATGTGAGCCACTGATGAGGTAATGGAGGAGTAGTGAGGACTGAGAAAGGTGAAGGTCAGGGGCAGCAAAGCTGCTCATGGAAATAGCATTGATGCCGTGGTGAGCCACCACTGCAGCCTTTTGATGAAGGAGGCCACTCAAACCTGTGCTGGAAGGAGATCCAGACCATAGTAACAGGACAGTGGCCATGCTGCCTGGGAGGGGGGTGGTTGCCAAAGGGGTGCTCCCTGTCCTGGTGATACCTTCATGGGTGTCTTCAGGTGGCAAAGTGTAGGAAATTGCAGATATTGAAGGTACAGTTTAGTGGATATCAGCTAAACCTCAACAAGTGTATTTATAAGATTGGTCATCTCCGAGAAATGAGTTTAATGCAGTTTTTCCTGCTGCATGTTGATGTCAAGAAGCTCAGAGTCACTTTTATAAGAACTTATTGGTGTAGCTAATGGTGCCCACTTGGGCTGTGAGTGCAAAAGTGGGGCCTTCCTCAGGGCAGAAACCCCCAAGCACCCTCACCAGGTTTTTGTCTCCCAAAAGCCCTCCCCAGCATCACTGAAAGGGACGACAGCCACCTCTGCTCAGGCCAACTCCACCCCCACCAGCGTGGCCTCTGTGGTCACCTCTGCTGATTCTCCAGCCAGTCGACAGGCAGCCGCCAAGCTTGCACTGCGCAAACAGCTGGAGAAGACGCTGCTTGAAATCCCCCCTCCCAAGCCCCCTGCCCCAGAGATGAACTTCCTGCCTAGCGCTGCCAACAACGAATTCATTTACCTGGTCGGCCTGGAGGAGGTCGTGCAGAACCTGCTGGAGACGCAAGGTGAGGAGAACCTGAGCCCAGGGTCATTTTCATCTCCTGCCATAGAAATTTCCATCCTGTAGATTGTTTTCGATGCACAACACATGTTGGCAGGCCTGTGGTATACCCACAACTGTCTTATAGACAACATTTTGTCATCATTTCTTTGCTTCTTAGAAGTTTTGGATAATTTCTTAAACATACCACAGGTACCTTCTTTCTCATGGGGCTATTTCTGAGAGCTAGGCCCTGGTGAGGCCTGAGACTCTAGCACTTGCACAGGAGGACAAGCAGCAATGGCGCTGTGATGTTGGTGTGCCACTGGGGGGAGGCGAGGAGGCGGTGGGGTGAGGAGTGCCTGCAGGAGGTGAGGCTGGCAGGCTTTGCTTCCAGGCAGGGCTCTCAGGTAAGTGTGGTCGTCCTGCAGAGGTAGAACTTTCTAAAGCCGTGAGTGCTTTGAGTCACCAAAATGGGAGAGGGACTCCTGTGCCTGGACCAGGCTCATTTTACTACCCTTCTTGGGAGCAGTTTGGAAAGCACACCTGCATGTTAAGAGGTTTTATGAATAAAAGAGCATATATAGAGTAGTGATTGAAAACAGTTACTGGAACAGGAGGAGGCAGGAGGCCAGGTTGGCCCTTGGGGATCCTCTAGCAGGTGCTGAACCGAGGGTCTTCTGCCCTGAGATTGAACTCATGGTGACGTTTATTGGGCAGCTAGCCTGAATCCATTCCCCACATGATCCCATCAGATTCTTAGCTGAGGAGGAGACAGAGTTGTAACCTCTTCAGGGCAGGGGATGGCCTGGTGGACTCCACCTGTCAAGTTACCTCGGGTCTGTGGAGTCACAGAGCCAGGCCCAGTGGGGAGGGATGTGGGCTCTGAACACAGCCTGGGTGTGTCTGCATCCCTCAATGTCTCCTTTATTATGAGATAAAGTTGTTAAAAGAGCTGCTGAAAAGCCATTGTAGTGTAGCAGTCAGGAGACCTGAGTTAGGATATGATGTCTGCCCATCCTGTACTTGCCTGTATTTGCCAGCAGGTGCTGGGCATCTGCTCTCCCTGACTAGTCTGTCTCCACTCGTTCTCATCAGGTGTCAGTCTCCCTCTCCTGTTATCAATAAATAAATAAATAAGTAAAGAAGCAGGGACTAATGAGAGGAGGCTCTGCATCCTGCGTGAGGTGTCTCCTGGCACTGGTCACACAGGCCATAGCAGGAACCAGGTCCTCTGGTTGGACATGTGAAAGAAGAAAAGCTCTTATTACCAGAGGATGTTAGCTATAGGCTGGGGGCCTCGGGTGGCTTGGGCAGGTGACATTCTGTTTCTCTGTAGGCCATTTCTCTATGTTGGGCCATGTGGCTATAGTTGTATCCTACATAGTCCCTCAGCAGGTAGGGGTAACTTTGCCAGGCCCAAGGCTAGAGAGGGAGGCTGAGGGTCTCTCAGCGTCATGATCCATAATACCAAAGAAGCAGTTAAACTCTTAAGTGCTGTTCACAGAAAAGATAGGAACAAGAGGTACCCCACATTGCATGACAAATTTATACATTGAGGAGTTCCTGCTGTTGTACAGGTTAAGGATCCTGTGTTGTCTCTGTGGCACTTGTGGGTTCGATCTTTGGCCCAGCACAGTGGGTTAAGGATTTGGTGTAGGTTGCAGCGGCAACTCAGATTTGATCCCTGGCCTGGGAACTTCCACATGCTATGGGTGCGGCCAAAAAGAAAAAAAAAATTTTTTTTAAATATGTGTGTCTGTATACACACAAATCTGTACATACTGAAGAAAATATTGACCTCACACCTGAGAGGGTGCTTTTCATGGCTTTTCCTCACTCCTTCTGTAGCTGACCAAAGAGTCATTGAGTTCCCGTCTCTCAGGGCAGCTGAGTATGCGTCCTGGCCTTGACACTGACTGGCCGTGCACAAATCACTTCATCTCCCTGGCCTTGGTTTCTTCTTCAGGACAGTGGGTGGGGGTGCCCCCTCAGAATTTGCATTGGGAATTGGGCACCCTGATGCCCACAAGACATCAGGCCCAGTGCCTGCCGGCATGAGCGCTCACCGAGGAGACTAGTCCTTTGTTAACTTGTCCGCTAGCAAGGGTGCCCGGCATGACAAGGTGGGGCCTGGAGTGGTCACTGTTTCCTCTCCATTGGTGACATAGTGCACGAGGGTTGGAACTGTGCCCATGAGACCTCTCATTGCACTGTGGGTGGGAAAGACAGTCTAGAGAAGCCAACCTGATCGCAGTAACATCTTTGGGAGTTGTTATCAAGGATACTTAACCCAGTTTTTCAAAAGTATTTCACCTTTGCTTTGGCTGGCAAACTTCCCTGAGGCTGGCCCAGTGTCCATACACATTTGGCACCCAATACATGTTTGCCAAATGAGCAAACGTTGCCTGAAGCTTTGGTGTCCTGATGTCTGTTGGGCCATGTGGCCCAGGGTACTGCCCCTGTCTTCCTGCATCCACGTCCAGCCTGGGAGAGATTGGGCTCTGACTGTGGTGTTCCTGTTCCTCTGATGCAAGCCACACCTGTCTCTCTCCGCAGCGGGCAGGATGTCAGCCGCTGTTGTGCTGTCCCGGGAGCCCTACATGTGTGCACAGTGCAAGACGGACTTCACGTGCCGCTGGCGGGAGGAAAAGGGTGGCGCCATCATGTGTGAGAACTGCATGGCATCCAACCAGAAAAAGGCACTAAAGGTGGAACACACCAGCCGCCTGAAGGCTGCCTTCGTGAAGGCGCTGCAGCAGGAGCAAGAGATTGAGCAGCGCCTCCTACAGCAGGGCGCTGCCCCTACGCAGGCCAAGGCGGAGCCTGCTGCCGCCCCACACCCCGCGCTGAAGCAGGTGAGTGTCCTGTGTGGGAGCCAGAGCTGCAGCCTGAGAACATGGGCTGGGTGGCCTCGCCTTCCAGGAGAGAGTCCTCATTCCCTTGGCGGGAAGTTGTTCTGACATTTTCTCCCACGCTCGGCCATAATATGCCTGGTTGTAACTATGCGTCTAAATTGCATTTAATGGTGGTGTTTGGTGGTGAAAATACTAATTTGCAGTTTCTTTAGATTTTTATCGCTTTCACTTGCAGTGTGCCGGCTGACAAGAACTTCTTGTCTAAAAGGACTTTTCTGAAAGCCACACTGAGAAACAAAAGGGGCGTTTGGAAGAAATGTTCTAGCTAAATTGAGAGAAGCAAGTTTGAAATCAAGTTTTTTTGGCTTTTTTTTTTTTTTTCCAATGCTTTGCTTTCCCATCCCCTATAGACCCAAAGCTCCTTGTTGGCAATTTTTTTGTGTGTGTCCTTGGAAGTCATTTGTAATTCACTAATAAACACATCTTCTCAAGATCCCTACATAGTGGGTGGCTGCACTGCCCTAAGGAAATTATCCCGTGGGGACTGGGCCTCGCGCGGCCATAGCTGCTGCCCTTTGGTCATTCTAGGTCACCCTAGGCCAGCCTCTGGACAGTTCTGACCTCGATTTCAACCCCCATTTGTGTAGGTCATAAAACCCCGGCGTAAGTTGGCGTTCCGCTCAGGAGAGGCCCGCGACTGGAGTAACGGGGCTGTGCTACAGGTCAGAACTGCGGTGCTGGGAGCTCCCTGCACCGCACCACCAACCAGCCCTCACGCCCCAGACCGTGACCACGTCAGTCGCCGACTGTCACGCTGCCTGCGTCTGTCTGTGTGTCTGTCTCTCTCTCTTTCCCTTCCTCCTTCCCCTCCCACCTCAGTGTAATTTACCCAGTCTCCTGATTTTGGACTTTAGGGATCCCGTGTGGGTGGGAAGAGGTGAGCCAGATCAAGGAGAGGCTGCGGTGAGCATCTTGACTTCTGTTGCCCCCTTCCCCACATGAGCTGTTGCCCCCTCTTTCCACTGTAGGCCTCCAGCCAGCTGTCCCGGGGCTCCGCCACGACACCCCGAGGCATCCTGCACACATTCAGCCAGTCACCCAAACTGCAGAATGCAGCCTCGGCCACAGCCCTTGTCAGCAGGACCGGCAGACATTCCGAGAGAGCTGTGAGCACCGGCAAGGGCAGTGCCACCTCCAACTGGAAGAAGGCACCCCTGAGTACAGGTGGGCAGCCCCTGTGGGGCTCACAGTGGGAATCTTGCTGGGGTTGGGTCTATCTGTTCTCTATTTATAACAAAGACGTGCACATGCACAGGTGAACAGAAATGGTTCTGAACCCACAGACCTGCTTCCTGAGAGCGCTGCCTCTTGACTCTCTTTATCTCTTCTGTTCACTAAATAAGACACCCTGAACAAGTGGGAGTGCTAGAAAATACTAATCACTCTCAATATCTCCACTCTCAATACTCTCAGCTTCTGACCCAAAATGTAGGACAGAACCAGTTGAGGCAGTGGACTCCTGTAAACATAGATGGTCATTTTGCAAACTCACTTCCTCCCTCTTCCTGCCTTAGAGAATGTCTGCTTTTGTTGTTACAGTGTACCTTTCACGGTGCACTAACTTCATTTCTTGCTCACCCAGTGTCCTTCATTTCCTGCTCTGTGGGAACCCTCTTTCTACCCTGTGGCTTGGACAAGTCATGTGACCCAAAGCGCAAAATAGAATGAGATGCAAGTGGTGGTAGGGTGGGACAGGGGCTGGGACCTCAACTGAGGTGGGCAGCAGAAGCCTCTGAGGAGATGGCATTTGAGGAACAACCCAGGGGAGATGGTGACCCTCAAGTGATCACTCCTCAGTCATACCCCACACTACTTTCCCTACTTTTTATTATTTATGTACTGACCTTAAGATGAAAGTTAAATATTTCTTCCTTCCTTCCCTTTTTTTTTTTTTTTTTTTGCTCCCATAGCACGTAAAGTTCCCAGGCTAGGTGTCAATACAGCTGCTAGCCTACGCCACACCTGCAACAACGTGGGATCCGAGCCACGTCTGTGACCTAAACCACAGCTCACGGCAAAATCAGATCCCCGACACACTGAGTGAGGCCAGGGATTGAACCTTCATCGTAACAGATACCAGTCGGATTCATTTTCGCTGCACTACAATGGGAACTCCGAATATTAAATATTTCTTGTGTCCATCAGTAAGGGAAAGTGAAACATAGGCACAAAGGGCTGAGAGGAGGAGACCGGTGAGAGCTCTCACTGGAGTGAGTGTTCTGGGCCTGCCCCTGGCCTCTGTGTCCCTCATGAGGTCCATCTCACTAGTGGGAAAGCTGGGTTTTTGGTGGAAACAAAACACAGAAACTGGTTGTATGTGCAGCTGATCACAAGTTAAAAACATGCCTAAGTATCAGAGCCTTCCAGAAGAGAGTGAGCCCAGAGAAATTTATCCAACTGCAGAAGAATCCCCAGCTACCTAGAGAGCGGAGAGAATTTGTAAACAAACCAGATATACTTTGGCTCAGCCTATTTGAGATTACAGCTAAGACCTCAGAGTCTGGTCAGAAATTCCTTTTGTGGAAAATTTGGAAGTATGTGAAATAAGTGGGAAATGTCAAATACAAGCTTAGGTATATGGCTTAAGAGCAGAATTTCGCACAATGGCTCTGCTAGAGTTCCTGCTTATCCTGGGTTTCATGATGGTGGTTTGAGGGAGACTGGGCAGGACCTGGCAGCAGGTCTCTGGAGTGCTGACCTTGAATGCTCTGGGAGGGATCTGTGGTGTGTTTGATGGGATGCTTGTTCACAAAATACATTAACCCACCAAAAATAATTTTGGGTAACACAGTGACTCTAGTCCTTACTGCATCTGGGACTCCAGGGCAGTCCTTACCCACAGGCCAGCCCAAAACCTAAGCATGCTGTTTGGAGGATGAGAGTTCATTTCTTCATTTCCAAATGTACAAGTGATACTTGTTCATTGAGGAAATTTGGAGAATACAAAAAAAGATAATGGCAATGGCCATTGTCTACCCCAGGAGAACTAAGATACTTTCCCTCAGTCTGCCTCTTCACTTATTTGTCGTGTGTATAAAGGCCAGCACAAAATTATTATAAACAAGAAGTATCCTACAGAGAGATCATGCTGTATTTACCATTCTGTATCCCTCTTAATGTTTTAGTAAGAGAATGTTACCATATCATTAAAAACTCTTTGAGGACAGAATGAGTTGTAATGGCCACATAGTATTCTGTCATACCAAATTGTCCAGTTGCACAATTCAGTTAAAATTTTTCACTGTTCTAAATAGCACTGTGGGAGTTCCCGTCATGGCTCAGTGGTTAACAAACCTGACTAGGATCCATGAGGATGCAGGTTCGATCCCTGGCCTTTGCTCAGTGGGTTAAGGATCCAGCATTGCTGGGGGCTGTGGTGTAGGTCGCAGACATGGCTTGGATCTGGTGTGTTGCTATGGCTGTGGCATTAGGCCGGCAACAACAGCTCAGATTCGACCCCTAGCCTGGGAACCTCATATGCCGTGGGTGCGGGCCTAAAAAGACAAAAGACCAAAATAATAATAATAATTAATTAATGCATAAGTAAATAGCACTGCAGTAAACACTTCAGTTTTCTGGTAGGTGATGGAATCTCTGATTATTGCCCTCTGTGTAGGGTTACCATGCTAGAGGCTGGAAATGTTGTAAAGGCAATTGAGTTATTCAAAAATAAAAAATTTTGGAGTTCCCATTGTGGCTCAGTGGTTAACGAATCCGACTAAGAACCATGAGGTTGCGGGTTTGATCCCTGGCCTTGCTCAGTGGGTTAACGATCCGGCATTGCCATGAGCTGTGGTGTAGGTGGCAGATGCGGCTCGGATCCTTCATTGCTGTGGCTCTGGCGTAGGCTGGTGGCTACAGCTCCGTTTAGACCCCTAGCCTGGGAACCTCCATATGCCACAGGAGCGGCCCTAGAAAAGGCAAAAAGACAAAAATAAATAAATAAAAAATTTTACTGGAGTATAGTTGGCTTATAATACTGTGTTAGTTTCAGGTGTACAGCAAAATGAGTCAGATATACATATATCCATTCTTTTTCAGATTTTTTTCCTATATAGGTTATTACAGAGTATTGAGTCCCTGTGCAAGACAGTAGGATCTTGTTGCTTATCTATATTATGTATGGTAGTGTATATATGTTAGTCATACCCTCCTAATTTATCCTTCCTGACCTATTCTCTTCAGCCTCAAGGCTGGGATTTGTACCAGCTGTGCTCAGTGGGCCCAGCTGAGGCTGGGGTCCTCCCAGGAGCCTTCCCCTGATTGGGGCTGTCCTGGCCCATTGCTCTGTTCTGTTACAGGTGGGGCCCTTGCATTTGTCAGCCCGAGCTTGGCAGTGCACAAGACCTCCTCAGCTGTGGACCGCCAGCGGGAGTACCTCCTGGACATGATCCCGCCACGCTCCATCCCCCAGTCGGCCACATGGAAATAGTGCGAGCCAGGCCCAGTGGAGAACAGGCTCCCTCCTCCCTCCCACCTGGCCCCACCCACCCTCCACTTGGGAAGACACCCTGCTCCCCGAGAGGGCCAGCAAGCGCAGGCCGTGCTTCGGAAGTGAGAGCTCCGATCTTGGCTGCAAAGTCTTCTCGTGGCTGGAGGGCCACTTCATAGGTGGACCAGGATTATTACTGGGGGACCTTTCCCATGGGCTTTCTTCCTTTCTTTGCCTTTAGTTTGCCCAACACCAGCAGAAAAGTGGACCTCAGGGGCTGGTTCTGCTCCCGGCCCTCCCCTTCGGCCCCCTTCAGGATACACGGACGGCTCACCCTAGACACTGTGACATGCTCGGGCAATGGCGCCCGGGGCTTCTGAAGTTGAGTGGAGCATTCTGTTTTGTTTTTGCTTTTCCCCGTCTTAGTCTCCTGATCTTTGACTGCCTTCCTTCATGGCACTCTCTAGGTTGACAATTTTTTTTTTAATCACCTCACGATGATGGAGTTTAATGTAAACCGTGCAGACCCAGGGTTGCCTGCCAAGCACGGCCCCAATGCCCAGAAGAGTGGGCTGCTGACCACCCAGCCCTTGCTCAAGCAGAAGGCCTCTGCTGCTGCTTATCCCGGAGACCCCCAACCTTCCACAGTTAGCAGAAGAACAAACTACAACCTAGACCCAGCCAGAGAGCCCAGGATCCCGAAAAGCCGAGCATCACCATTGGAGAAGGGAGGAGAGAATCAGCAGCGACATCCAGAGCCTGAGCGGGAAGTTGGAAGGGCTGGCTGTTGTGTTTTTTTGTTGTTGTGGTGGTGTATTTTATTAAATTTTTTCCTTTTCTTTTCCTACTTATGTTGATGGACAACATATTAAGCCCTGGCCTGTGCTCATCAGGTGTGTCAGGGTAGGGAGGCACCCCTGCACCCCCCCAGACTACAGGGTTTATGTTTGGGTCTAGCTTAGAACCTTCCCTTAAAGCAGGGCTACGCTGCCAGGGGTTTGCCTTTTTAAAAAGAATATTCTCTAGAGTCTGCAGTCTTATTACAAAGGATCAGGTCTGCTCTTAGTTGTTTTGTGTTTTGGTTTCTCCCATCTTTAAAAATTTGTCCATGAGGAAAGGCAGAAGCTGTTGTGTGTGTGCTGCACTTGAGCCCATTCTGTGCAAATGTGAGGGTGTCACGTGTATGCACACACGGTTGTGGAGATGGGGTATACTGCTCCCCACTTCAGCCCCAGCCCTGGTTTTCCTGTCTGTGCAGTTAGGAACTTAATTTAAAATCCTTATTTTGTAGGGCCACCTTTGAATACACTGCTGCAACATTCTAATAAAGGCTCATTTAACCCCCCCTCTCATGTTGTGTGAATATCAGTGTTTAGAAGACATTTTTGACATACAGTAGAAGACCTGATTTTGCAAAGTGTTCTAATTTTTTGTTGTGTAAAACCCTAAATTTCTCATTGATTTTTGTTTTGAGTGCATAATGTAGGTGGGCTGAAGGAGGGGAGGGCAGGAGAAGGGTGGCTTTCATTCCAAGATCCAGGGATTTGGGGGAAAAGGAAAAATTGACCTTTGGGGGAGGGGGGAGAAGGGTGTGTTTTTACACCAAAAATCAAGAGTATGCAAGCATTTCTATTCCTCAAGTTTTTCTGTGTGCCTGGCAAATAAATACCTGTCTTATACTACACTGAGCTGTTAGCGCTCTCTGTTTAATGACATGGGCCAAATTTTCCAAATCCTCCAAGAAGGAGTGCCTGGCTGGTCTCCCCTGGCAAACTGACCTCAGTTCTATGCAGTAACTCTGGATCAGGTGTCTGGGTCAAGGTCACCGCTGCACTAGGGGGTACACCATGGTTGTTGCATCCCTTCAGGGGCTGACTAGGTCCATGACTCCAGGGCCCTGATCGAAGCCACTCATGTTGGCCCCCACCCCTGTCCTCATCAGAACCTCAGCCTCCACCATGCTCAGGAACCATCTTCTCACCTCACCTGGCCAGACTTCTCTCTTTGGGCTGTTGAATGGGCCTTGTGAGTTCAGTACAAACTGATCACCGCAAGCAGAGGACGGGATGGCTGGGCCTGACCCTGTCTCTGCCTCTAGCCAAGCATTTACAATTTGTGGGGACATTCCCATAGGAAGGACTTATGTGATGTAAATGTAACTTTTTTAAATGGGGTCAAGAAGATGAGATGCCTTAATCTTTACTAGTTCATTTCTATTGTCTCAAAACTTCTATCTCCTCCTCTTTCTTTTTCTCCTTTAGTTTCCCCTTTCAGTGTAACTTCTATGATAAGCCTCAAGTGAGTGGTTTGTGATGAAACTTATGAAGAAAAGGCATTAAATACCTCTCTGAGTTTGGGGAGGATATCAATGTTAAAGGTATTCTCCCAGCCCAAAAGCCAAGCCCTCAGAACTGGGAGTGTAGGCTGAGAGGAGGAGAACCAGAGATTATGGGAGCCCCCAGTCTCAAATGATGATTAATTGCCCCATCTGTGACAGGAACCCCTGACACCAACTGGAAAATAGTCAAAACATCAGCTGTTATGTGGACTGGGGTGTGGGGTTCATCGAGTTCACTTCTTCCCCTTTGGAAGTGGCTGCATATGTGTGGAACCACTTGTACACATGGATGCTCACAGATAAACTTGTGTCCACTTGGAGCTGCCTGTGGCTCTGGCCATCCTGACCATGTCATGAGGATTCCAGTCCTCAGTGTCCCACATGTACTGTGGGGACCCACACCTTTGACAAGGTCAAGAGTGGCTTTTCTCCAGGAGGCAGGGGGTGGGGGGTGCGACTCTGGTGCTGTCTGTACTCTGAGGCCTTCATGAAGCAAAAGCTCACTCCAGTGCAGAGGGAATGAAAGGTGACAGTATACCCATGCTGTGTCCTACATGTCACTCTCCTGTGGACAGAGAGACACAAGAAGGAGTTTCTGTATAAATAATTCTCATCACGGGTGTAAATAATGAGAAAGACAGTCCTTGCTGCTCTACCATAGGGTTTTTCTTTGATGCCTAGTTATGCTGCACATGGCATTTGCCTAAAGAACTTGGACTGAGCTTTTTAAAAAAGGACAGCTGAAGTTTTATAATCTTTAACAAAGAAAGTGTAATAGACAGTTACACTAGTGTAGGGTATTTGGGAGATGGTTTGTTTTGGTGGGGGGAGGAGGTTGTCACTTGTATTTATTGTGACTCTAAGTCTTTGATAATAAATGTTTGAAAAAAAAAAAAAAAAGGTGGCCACCAAACCGGAATAGAAGTTCCAATAAACAAAGAGGCTGGAATCAATGGCTATACATTGTGTCATGAAGAAATTTTAGAATCTGAAGGACAATAAAGAAATGGATGATGTGTTGGCTGTATTTTTCTTTCATCCCCTCGGCTCTGGTTTCCCTGCATTCTTTTCATCCCACCTTAGGGGCAGCTTGTAGACTAGGAAAGGTACAGCAGGGTGACCTTTTGTTAACTGGCAAGCAAAAGGATAGGTCACCTGCTTCTTGGGCTGCTTTCAGATCTCACTTCCCATGGTAATCTCACCTCCCAACTGGGTGTGGTAGCCTGGCTTTGGAGCCTCCATCTCTGCCAGGAGTTTTGTGGCCTTTTTACCCGCAGTGCTGGGGGAGTGCTGGTTTTGCCTGTCAGGCTGACTTTTAGCCATCACCAGCCTCCATCCCAGAGTGGTGTGCTTTTTAGACTAGGCAGGGCATTGGGTATCTGCTGTAGGATGATGTTGCAGAGGTAGATTCTAAGCAGTCCCAAAATGAACAATTATGGTTAAAATGAGTCTTTAGAGATTGACACACTATTTCAAAATTTTATCCACAAAATGAGATCTATGAGCAGTTTGAATTCCAATGTGCATAAAATAATGTCACCCTGTTCTTTCTCCTTGGTGCTTTTTGCTTTTGCTTTTTTTTTTTTTTTTTTTTTTTTAGGGCTGCTGTACCGGCAGCTAGGGGTTGAATTGGAGTTGCAGCCTCTGGCCTACACCACAGCCACAGCTCACAGCAATGCTGGATCCTTAACCCACCCACTGAGCAAGGCCAGGGATCAGACCTGCATCCTCATGGATACTTGGATTCTTAACCCACCGAGCCACAATAGGAACTGCTACTACTTTTGCCATTTGTTATTGGAGAATCCTCTGGACTGGGGGCTGATGGCTCTCCCCAGTGGCCATGGCCAGCTTAGTCTCACCTGGGCAAGGCGCAGAACTGGTAGAGAACATGACTGAAATCAAACTCAAGCCTGTCCTACTCCACTTGTATCCCATGCCCCAACACTGGCTGAGAGAAGCCCACTTTTGGGGTTCCATAGTCAGTCTTCAAGTGAGTCTTTGCTGGGTCAGGCACAAGTTCTTCAGTGGACAAGGGATAAGCCTCAACCATCTTCTCCAGCTAACAGGTGGGGGCACTGGCCCTTGTCCCTGATACCTTGTTCCCTCTGAACTGAGTCATGGGTCTGTGGCCATGAAGCAGAAGGATCCACTGCTTAAATAGATTAATCAATGGGTAGAAGAAGGCATATGCGATGCCCCAGGCGTTGGGATCACACCTAGTGACAAGGGCAAGGAGGGAAAGAATGAGGGTGTCGGGGGAGGTGAACTTTTTGGCCAAATCTTGAATAAAGGGGGTAAAGTGGTACAGGGAATGGAAGCAGGCTGGAGGTGAGACCAAGAAAAGCAGGCCAAGGGCAAAGGAGAATAGTGTGGCTAGACCTTGGGGGCAAAGCAAAAGAATATGGGTTTTATTCTGAGTGTGATGGGAGCCCTGGGCACATTCTTCCAGTAAGCCACGGCCCTTCCAGCAATACTGAGGGTGGATTCCCATCTTCATTTTCCAGGTAGGGAGCCTGAGGCATGACCTGTGTGAGAAATGGTGCTCTTCTAGCATAAACCAAGATTAGGTTCTCTATCTCAGCTCTATCACATCTTGTCCCAGCCAGGATCAGAACAAGGCATTTGCCATCACTTAGCCTCAAGTTTCTTTCTCTGCAAATGAAGGGGATGGGATCACAGTCTTTTTTTTGTTTTGTTTTGTTTTTTTGTTTTACTGAAGTATAGTTAATTTACAAGGTTGTGATAATTTCTGCCATACAACAAAGTGACCCAGTCATACCATAAACATATATCCATTCTTTCAGATTCTTTTCCCACATAGATTATCACAGAATACTGGGTAGAGTTCTCTGTGCTATACAGTATGGTCCCCGTTGGCTAATCATCATATCATATACCTCAGTGTGCATATGCCAATCCCAAATCCCCAGTCCATCCCTCCCACCCACACCACAGTCTATTGAAGGCAGTGAGAGGAGATCTGCCACATAATCACCAGTGTACCCGAGAGCCATGGAGGGTGAATGAGCAGGGATGGGGGATGGTCAGACCCACAAGTTGACAACCCTCCTCAGGGGTGTGGGGCTCAGGTGGAGGCAGGTAGGATAAAGGCTTAGGGAGGTGTTTCCAACACACCCCAAATGACAGTAGCCACTGTCACCAAAGCCAGTGACCTCATCATGGGCAAATTAACCCCCCTGATCTTCCTCAGGCCCTGTGGGGTCCCTCTCCAGACACCAGACACACATCTTTACCTCTCCACCTCCTTTCCCTCTCCATTCCAGCCACAGGAGCTCCCTGGCATTATTCAACACATCAGCTCCACCCTGTCTTAGGAACACATGGAACACTTTCCTTCTGCTGTTTTCAGCCTTTGATTCCTTCTCAGCTCAGCTCAAAAGTCCTTACTTCAGTCCCTCCTTGCTCACCCCCAATGTGGCATTTAGCACAACTTACGATTATCTTATTTTAACGACATTCTTTTATTTTACTTGCTCCATCGCTGAGAGCAGGGATGGATCCAAACCACTTGGCTGAGTCCCAGGATCTGGCACACAGCAGGCACTCTATAAATGCATGAATGAAGAGAGTACAGAATGAAGCCAGCAGGACTTCACCCTTGACTCTCCACCCAGACTTCTACCCTTGGAGTTCCCATCATGGCGCAGTGGAAATGAAACTGTGAGGTTGTGGGTTCGATCCCTGGCCTCACTCAGTGGGTTAAGGATCCAGAGTTGCCCTGAGCTGTGGGCATAGGCGGCAGATGCGGCTTGGATCTGGTGTTGCTGTGGCGTAGGCTGGCAGCTGTAGCTCTGACTAGACCCCTGCCTAGGAACCTCCACATATTGCAGCTGCAGCCCTAGCAAAACAAACAAACAAACAAACAAACAGACTCCTACCCTCACCAAACAAGGGGCCCTCACTAAGGAGAGCTTCCTCCACCTCCCTGCCACACTTCTTACACATCCAGGTGCAAATCTCAGTTGTTCTTGGGCAAGTGATACCTGTCTGGGCCTCAATTTCCTCTTTTGGAAATGCTCAGTTTCTGTAGAGACAGGCGGCCCCTACCCCTCGCCGGTCCACCCTTAAACACCAAAAGGGTGCTGGGGTCCTTTTGCTTCCCAGTTCATCATCTCCATTCCCAGGACCATCGTCACACTGGAGATGATTCCAAAGCCCCTTCAAGTCTGCCTAAGGTGGGAAGCCCAAAAGGCAGGGGTTCAAATCCTCCCAACTCCTTTTTTCTTAGAGCAAGAACCTCCACAAGCCTTTTCCTAAAATAGAAAGCCTGTCCCCAGGGAGGGATCCCCTCCCGCTATGCTCCATAAAAGCGGGCCATTGCTAGAGCCAGGTGCTAGAAAGAGCGAGTTTATTGCAAATTCCAAGGGAGGCAGCACCTGCAGCGCGCCCTCCCTCACTGGCATGCGCGTTTGGCTGGGGACCGAGGCTCTCCGCGGACGACCGCTCGCCAGCAGTTGCTCTAAGCAGGCACCGTCCCCCGCGTAGCCGTCGCTCATTCCGCATGGCGCAAAATTTCTCTCTCCTCTCGTCCGGGTCCCTCTCTGGGCCTTCTCTTGGGGTATAGAGGAAGGGCATGAGCCCTCCCGCTCTTGGGATTGTGGAGGAGGAGCTAGATTCCGAACAAGGGCCACCGAGGCCCCCGACGTCGAAAGAATTGGGATGAGGGGAAGGGCGCGTGCGCAGCGGTGCGCGGCGGCTTCGCAGAACTCCGGAAGTGCGCTTCTTGCGCGTACGCTGCGCTTGCGCAGTGCTCGGGGCGGCGGGAATAGTGGGAACCCCGGCTTCTAACCGGAGTCCCCAGCACGCAGCCATCCGTTGCGCGCTACTTGGCCGGCGGAGGGCCTAGCCGAGGGGCTGAACTGCAGCAACTCGGCGATCAGGGCCTTGCAGCGTTCAGACAGCTCGAGGCCGTCAGGGTAGAGAACGCCGCGCTTCTGGCGCCTGGGCAGGCCAGCGATATCGGAGTCGTCAAAGGGCATACACCCGGTGACCATGACGTAGAGCACGACGCCCAGGCTCCACACGTCGTACTTCTTGGGGTCATAGGGGATGCCCAGGAGTACCTCGGGCGATGCGTAGGCGGCTGAGCCGCAATATGTGGTGCTTAGATCCGGGTAGCCGTGCGCCTGTCGGCCGAAGCCGAAGTCGGTAAGCTTGACGCGGCGCTCATCAGGGCTCAGCAGCACGTTTTCGCACTTGAGGTCGCGGTGCACCAGGTGGTGGTCGTGCAGGTAGCGCACAGCACCGGCGATCTGCGTGAAGAGGTCGCGGGCCTGCCCCCCTGGGATGCGCCCGTTGCGCTGCACGGCCTGCAGTAGGTCGGTGGCGGCCGCCTCCATCACGATGTACAGCTTCCCGTTGCACACCTCGATGAACTCGAAGACGTGCACGATGTGCGGGTGCCGCACGCCCCGAAGGATGGACAGCTCGCGTGGCAGGAACTTGTTGACGAAGTCGGGCGGCGCGCGCCGCCGGTCCACCACCTTGATGGCCACTGTGCCCTTGTACTTCTTGGACGTAGCCACCTTTACCTTGGAATAACTGCCCTCGCCTATTGTGCGGCCCAGCTTATAGCCGAGTTCGCTCAGAAGTTTGTCGCCCGACATGGTGGCGCCTGGGGCGCGTGGGGAGCAGGAGACGGCTGCTGTCGGGGGGCGGCCGGACTCCGATCTCGGGCCTAACCCATGGCGCTTGGCACCTGCACACCCGCACCCCCATGTGCCCACTCCCGGGCCCCCGCCGCCGCGGTGCCTTTTATTGCCCAGGTAACAATTTCTGCCTTGTGAAGTGACTGCGGGCGTCACCCCGCCTCGGGGTGGGGGCCCCCAGACCCTGCCCTGTGGTGCTCCCTAAGACCATAGGGCTTTGTGACTCATAATCGCTCCGAATGGTTCAGTTCCTGATGAGAGGACACTATCAAGGGGTCCCTACCACCAGAAGTGGAATCCGTGCCCAGGATTGGGGCAGCTCATGGCGTCCGAAGCTAAGGAGCAGCCGACCCCCAACTTCATGTGCCCAGCCCAGACCCTGAGGAGGCCCCCCAAGGGGAGAAAATGGGAAAGAGACCTGGCTCCGTCCGGCGCTTGGGGATTGTCTGGTCTGCACGTCGTCTCATAGGGAAGGTGAATGGGAAGTGCTTTGGTGCAAAGACCCTGGCGCCCTAGCCTGTTGAGGGCGTTGACATTGATTGAGCCACGCCCCATTTGGGAGAAGATACTCTTTGGCTGCAGCTAGGTGGCGCAGTCGTTGTCCCGCCCAGCTGCCGGAGCTTTACCACGCGCTGGGGTAGGTGCAGCAGAGCGCCAGGTTTCCCGGCTAGGTCCTTGACCTGCGCGGCAGCTTCCGCCATGCTCCTTATGGTGGAGGCATACGTTGTGTAACTTCCTTTCCCGACCGGAAGTGCAAGGTACTGCAAGTATGGCGGCATCGAAGGTGAAGCAGGACATGCCCCCACCAGGGGGCTATGGCCCTATCGACTACAAGCGGAACCTCCCACGTCGAGGACTGTCGGGTCAGTGTCGTCCTGTGCCGGGGTGTCAGGGTCTAGGCCCTCTGGGCGCCGCGGCGGGGTTGGGACGCGGGGAGTCTAGCGCGCCTGCTTTTTCCCCGGGATCCCAGATACCTTCACTAGTGACATTAAGAACAACTGCTGCAGTTTGTTCGAGCGTTTACCAAGCCCTTTGCATCTTTCTCGTTAACAAGGAGGCCAGTCCTGTTAATTATTCCCACTTCATAATTAAACGGATTAATTTTTTAGCCCGTGCGGAGAGCCTTCCGCCACGCTCTCGGTTCACTGGTGGGGAAACTGAGACCCGGGAGAGGATGTGACCTCCCACCAGGGCCACCCAGAGCAAAGCTGGGGCTGAAACCCGGAATACTGAGGGAATTTTAAAGATGTTCTGTGCGGTGGTTCCTCGCTGGGGGCCCCACCTGCAGGATATCCCAGGAATATGCATCCTTAAAATTTTTTGTTGGGTAAAATGTTAAAGTAAAAGGCACCCATACTCTGCACTCAGGATTAACGGAGAAATACAGAAAATGTAAAAAAGAGTTAAGAATGCTTTGTTGTAACTCATTGAACTTTACATTTAAAAGTGCGTGCTGTGCACATTTTGCCTCAAATAAAAGGCAAAAAAATTCATAGGCAAAAAAAGTTCTAATTCAGATAGTGAAAAATTCATGTACTCAAGTCCTTCTCTGCCCTTTCTTGGCTTTTTTGTAATGCGGAACCAAGGTTGACAAACTTTTTCTGTAAAGAGCCAGATAAATATTTCATGCTTTGCTGGTCAGATGGTCTTTGCTGCTACTGCTTTACAGCTTTACAAACCCAAGTGTTCCTAGCCAGAGGGCTATAGGAAAACAGATTACAGGCTAGGTTTGGCACCACATGGGCACTCAATTCGCACCACATGGGAACTCAACAAGCTAGTGCACCCCTTGAGTGTGTGGCATGAGGTTTGTCTATACATGTATACTTTTTTTTTTTTTGTCTTTTGTCTTTTAGGGCCACACCTGTGGCATATGGAGATTCCCAGGCTAGGGGTCTAATCAGAGCTGTAGCCACTGGCCTGCACCAGAGCCACAGCAATGTGAGATCCAAGCCGTGTCTGCGACCCTCACCACAGCTCATGGCAATGCCAGATCCTTAACCCGCTGAGCAAGGGCAGGGATCGAACCCGCAGCCTCATGGTTCCTAGTCGAATTCGTTAACCACTGAGCCATGACGGGAACTCTATGTATACTTTTATGACATGCATCCAGACCAGGCTATGTAGGGATCCCAGCCCTTGGGTCTTCCTGGGATCTCCACAGTCAGCTTCTCTCTCTTTTTTTTCCTTTTTTTCTTTTTTTTCAGAACCACACCCATGGCATATAAAAGTTCCCCGCCTAGGGGTCAAATCAGAGCTTGCAGCTGCCAGCCTACCACAGCCACAGCATTGCTGGATCCCAGCTGGCATCTGCAACCTCCAGTACAGCTTGCGGCAATGCTGGATCCTTAACCCACTGAACAAAGCCAGGGATTGAACCCATGTCCTCATGGATACTATGTTGGATTCTTAATCCACTGAGCCACAACGGGAACTCCAGTCAGCTTCTCTTTTATTTTTAAATCACAAATGTGGCCTTTATCCTGGTGCTCTTCCAGTTCATGACCTAGAAGTGCCTCCCTCCCATGTGCCCTAAGTAAACCACTGCCTGGGATTGGGTCTCCTAATCTCAGCTCATTACACCTCCTTTTGTTGTAGCATATACAGACCCACCCCATTCTTTCCTGGCTGCAGAGCTGTAGGGAAGATACTGCCTTCTGGAGTGTGGTCTTTGTTTATGTACCTACATTCAGTAATTATTGAGTGCATCCATGGTGCTGGGTTCTTTCCTGAGGAGCTCAGGATCCAGCTGAGGAGACAGACACATCACTCCATAATTTCCCATTGTGGCCAATGGAAAGGCCTGCCAGAGTCCCTGGCCAGAGTGGGCTGAATCACCTCTCTGAGAAGGAGTTTCCCAGGCAGAGGGAACCGCAAATGTAAAAGCCCTTTAGGAGTTCCCGTCATGGCTCAGCGGTTAACGAACCTGACTAGCATCCATGAGGATACAGGTTTGATCCCTGACCTTGCTCAGTGGGTTAAGGATCCAGCATTGCCATAAGCCATGGTGTAGGTTCGAAGACACGGATTGGATTCTGCATTGCTGTGGCTGTGGCATAGGCCGCAGGTACAGCTCCAATTAGACCCCTAGTCTGGGAACCTCCATATATTGTGGGTAAGGCCCCCCCAAAAAAGAGAAAAAAAGTAAAAGCCCTTTACTCTGTCCTGTGCCTGTCCTCATTATCTGTCCTCCAGGCCCTCCTCTAGCCTTGCCTCAAAAGTGCTCTTGTCAAGGCACTGTGACCGCAAACTTGGCATGCTCTCCCCCTTCTCTCCAGTTACTGCCAGCATCCCAGAATGTGTGGCTCAGGCCACCTTTAGTCCACTGCTCCCAATATAACTACTATTACCACCTTTTCCCCTCCTATCTCATGCCCAGCTCTCCTTTCTCCACTCCCTCCTGTACCCAGCAAGTGGCCCTTTCTTTTCTTCTTATGTCTTTTACATTTTTATTGAACTATACCATACAGTTCACCCATTTCATATGTACACATAACTGA
The DNA here is from genome assembly GCF_016906955.1 of Phacochoerus africanus. Lineage (NCBI taxonomy): Eukaryota > Metazoa > Chordata > Mammalia > Artiodactyla > Suidae > Phacochoerus > Phacochoerus africanus. Next base: position 59,638,721 of record NC_062547.1, on the reverse strand, counting down.
GTTTTAGTCTATTCATTGTTGTGCAACCATCACAACTAAGTGATGGCACCTAATGAATCTTCAGAACTTTGAAAATGTTTACAACATTTTCATCACCCCAAAAAGAAATCTCATACCCATTAGCCATTACTACGTTCTTCCCTCAGCCCCTGACAACCACTGATTTGCTTTCTGTCTCTATGGATTCACTTCTTCTGGACATTTCATATAAATGGAATTGTTTACTATGTGTATTTTTTTGTCTGGCTTTTCTCACTGAACATGTTTTTAATGTTTATATTGTATGTTTCAGTGCTTCATTCTTTTTTTCAGGCTGAATAATATTCTTGTATGGCTGGACCATATTTTATGTATCCATTTACCACTTTATGGTCATTTGAGTTGTTTCTAACTTTTGGCTGTTAAAAACTGTGCTGCCGTGAACATTCCTGTACAGGTTTCTGTGTGAGCATTTGTTTCCTTTCTCTTAGGTGGAGTGGGATTGCTGGGTCATATGGTAACTCCACTTAACATTTTGAGAAACTGCCAAACTGTTTTCTAAATTGATCATACCATTTTACATTTCCACCAGCAGTGTATGGGAGTTCCAGTTTCTCCACATCTGGACAACACTGTTACTCACTTTAGCCATCCTAGTAGGTGTGAGGTGGTATCTGAGTTTTTTAGTATATTTTGAATATCTTTCTCTTATCAGATATATGATTTGCAAAACTTTCTCCCACTCTGTGAGTTGCCTTTTCAGCTCATTGATGGTGTCATTTGCAGCACAAAAGAATTAAATTTCAACAAAGTCGAATTCATCTATTTTTTTCTTTTGTCACTTGTGCTTCCAGTGTCAAATCTAAGAAACCATGGCCTTATCCAAGGTCACAGAGACTGACATCTCTGTTTCCTAAGAGTTTTATAGTTTTAGCTCTTGCATGGAGATCTTTGATCCATTTTGAGTTAATTTTTGTGTATAAGGGGAGGAAGGAGCACATTTGATTCTTTCGCATGTGCCTATCCAGTTGTCCAATTTGCTGAAAAGACTGTTCTTTCTCCATTGAATTATCTTGGCACCCTTGTCCAAAATCAATTGACCATAAATGTGAGGGTTTATTTCTGGACTCTCAGCTCTGTTCCATTGATGTACAAGTCTGTCCTTATGCCAGTGCACACTGTCTTGTACACACAGCTGCGAGGTAATAGTTTGAAGAGTTCTCCAACTTTGTTCTTCTTTTTCAGAATTGTCTCAGCTATTCTGGTCCCTTGTATTTCCATATGAATTTCACTATCTGCTTGTCACTTTCTTTGGGACTGTGAGGGGAAGATTGGGATTCTGCTGGGGACTCTGTTGAATCTGTGCCTCAGTTTGGAGAGTGCTGCCATCTGGACAATGTTAAGTTCTTTTTTTTTTTTTTTTGTCTTTTGTCCTTTTAGGGCCGCACCCACAGCATATGGAGGGTCCCAGGCCAGGGGTTGAATCAGAACTGTAGCTACTGGCCTACGCCAGAGCCACAGCAACACCAGATCTGAGCCTCGTCTGTGACGTACACCACAACTCCTGGCAAGGCTGGATTCTTAACCCACTGAGCGAGGCCAGGGATCGAACCCACAGTTCCTAGTTGGATTTGTTTCCACTGTGCCACGACAGGAACTCCTGGACAGTGTTAGATTCTGATGCGTGACCACAGGATGCGTTTTTATTTATTTAGGTCTTTTTTACAAACGGCTTGCATCTCCTTCCAGACATGCCCTTCATTGGCCTCTCCCACCAGACTGGCAGCTTTGGAGGCACAGACACACCCTGAGGGCCTGGAGCCTCAGCCTCACCACTATCAGCAAGGGGTAGATGAGTTAGAGCTGCGTCATTGTAAAGGCCACCTTACCTTAGTCTTGAACTTATAAAGATGGGTGCCTGGTATTGGGGGCAAGGGATACTCACAAGGACAGTCTATTCCCTGGGGCTGGGTCAGAAGAGGAAGCCCCTGGGTCCCTCTCTACTGCTATTGCAAAGAGACGTTCCCACCCAATCGAGGGAGCATCAAGTGCTCCATGCAGGTGGGCAGCCAGTGTGAAGAGCTGAGGGTGCACTGGGAGCTGGTCCTGGGTGTTTGGGCCTCTCAGAGGTCCTGCCTCTAAGCACAGAAACTAGGGTACCCTCGCCACCTTGTCCCCCATAACATGGAAATGTCTTATCCTGAGCTCGTGTTTTTTTGTTTTGTTTTGTTTTGTTTTTCTTTTTTGGCTACACCCATGGCATGCAGAAGTTCCCAGGCCTGGGAGTGAACTCATGTCACAGCAGTGACCCGAGCTGATGCAATGACAACACTAGATCCTTAAGTCATTGAGCCATGAGAGAACTCCATGAGCTCATGTTTTTAGCAGGTTGAACTAATTGAGCCAGTTTCTCATTTATCTCTGGGTCCAGCAGGTGAAACTTGTGCAGGAGCCGAGCTGAAGAAGAAAGGACCTTCACTTTGTTCCCCCATGAGGCCCATGGAGAGGCTTTATCTACCATTTGCTGGTCCTTTACTGGGTGTTAACTGGAGCTTGGCCTGGCTGAACTTGTTGATTCATCCCACCAGCCAGGAAACCTGTCCAGAAAAGAGACCAAGGCTGGAAAGACAGGGGGATGTAGGATGAACCAGCCCTAGCCAGACCCCAGGCATCCAGACCTCCCTGAAGACCCCAGCAGGCCCACTGCCTGTCAGTCAGAATTCCAGTGCAGGTGCCCTTGGGTGCTCAGTAAATATTCATCTCAGCTTCTGTCTCCTGGGGCCCCGGGAAGGGTCTCAATCCCACTGGGCTGGGAGGCAGCAGCACCCTGGGAGCCCTGGGGGTGGCTGGGCAGCCCCTGCAGGGCACTGCTTGCCTCCAGCAGCCCCATCCAGCCCCCTGTGGGCAGCACCCAGGGAGGTGGCCCAGGCAGCTAGGATCACCATGGAGCTGGGACCCAGCTTGTGGACACATGGGGGCTGACTGGCTGTTGGGGAACCAGACGGCCTGCTAGTAAATGGCAAGTCCAGAGCCACCCAACCATAAACATTTAGGCCCTCCCACAGTCCCGGCCTGGCTTGTACCTTCCGGGAATCCTGGCATGGGGGCATAGGTGTTGAAGCCACAGTAGCCTCACAGCCTGGTGTCTGCTGCCTTGCAGGGTGGGTGAATGGGATAAAGGGTGGTCTACAGCGGTTGGGGGCAGTGTCCAAGGGAGGGGGCCAGTGAACTTGCCACAGAGATTAAAAAAAGGTAGTCAAAAAATACACACTAGAGACAATACTGGCCATCCCTGAGAGGGGATTGGTGAGGGCTCTCACCTTCCCCCTCATTTGGATTTCTGTATTTGTGTGGTGAGTGGATTATGCTTTAGAAGAATGGACAAGGTGGCCCGTCCCACGTGCAGGTGCTGAGCTGGCGCCCTTCTCCCCACAGGCTACAGCATGTTCGCTGTGGGCATCGGGACCTTGCTCTTTGGATACTGGAGCATGATGAAGTGGAACCGTGAGCGCAGGTAGGCCCTGCCCTGGTGAGGGTGAGGACATGTCCCTGTGGGCTTAGTGTACCTTGTGGCCCTTTGTCAACCCCTCAGGCCTCGGGGAGGGCTGGCCCTGACCCAGCAAGTCCATTTCTGGGCTTTACTCTCAAAGAATGACTAGTGAGGAGTTCCTATCTTGGTGCAGCAGAAGCAAATCTGACTAGGAACCATAAGGTTGAAGTTTCGATCCTTGGCCTCGCTAGTGGGTTGAGGATCTGGTGTTGCCATGAGCCGTGGTGTAGGTTGCAGATGCGGCTCGGATCTGGTGTTGCTGTGGCTATGGCATAGGCCAGTGGCTACAGCTCCAGTTCGACCGCTAGCCTGGGAACCTCCATATGCCGTGGGTGCGGCCCTAAAAGGACAAAAGACCAAAAAAAAAAAAAAAGTGACTAGTGAACAAAGAGCTCTCCATCACATGCTCACTAGGTGCCCTCAATGTCCACCACTGGGTCCCCAAAGGTCCAGGTTAGCACTACCCATTGGCAGAGGTGAAAGTCAGGCCCGGGATGCACTCTCACTGTTTTTTTGTCACTGGTGTCAGGAAGTGACGATATAAGGGCTTAACAAGCAGATCATGCAAGACAGTGGCCTGGTTTGGACACTGACCACTTCCAAGCTTCTCAACACCCTGCTAGGTGACTCCTTCTCATTGGCTCCCAACTAGCTGGACTCCTCCACCATCTGTGTCATGTGTCCTTAGCGGCCACCTTGAACTTGCTCATTCCCAACGAGAGAAGTGCTGGAGAAGGCTCAGCACATGGAGAGCACTCAGCATTGTTGAGTGAACTCAGGAGCACCTGGTAGGTTGTAGATGCTAGGGGCCCTCACACTGGATGGGCAAGATCAGGCTCAGTCTCCCCGGGGGACACAGTAGTGACCACAAGTGTGCAGCTGTGGCAAGGGTAGCAGCCTGGAGGGGGGCTACCACTCTGCATCCTTGGGGTTGGGAGGGGTGGAAGGGTTGAGGTGGGGTCTGAAGTTCACCTCGACCCGTCCTTGTGTCGCTGTGAGGTTCCTGGTGATGAGGGGACAGGGCCAGAGACTCCCTGGGCTACATCACTGGGCACTGCTCTCTCTACTCCCCTCTTCCAACCCCCATCCCCACCTCCCATAGGTGGGGCTCATGATTTGGAAGATGCCAAAAATTGGAGTAGAAAGGAACTGCCTAGGATGCTCACACCCCTTGGTTATTTTGAGATGAAAGGGATGAGGTTTTGTGAGGTCCAGAGCCTGATAATAACCTCCCCCTTGGCTCACTGCAGTCATCGAGCCTGGGCTATTTTTAGGATTTAAAAAAAAGTTTTTTGACTGAGAAGAAAGTGTGAAGCCAGCAGTCTTGTAGACTGATGCAGCCTGTGCCAGCTCTGTGTTGCCCTCCCCTACCATCTTGGGCTCCTGGTGGGCAGAGCCCACTGCCCAAGTCCTTCCCATTTGCTTGCCTCTCTCCCTAACCCCTTTCCAGGGTCATGCGAGTCCAATAGCTGCATCATCTGCCCTCCATCCCACAGTGATCTGATCCGAGTGTTGTTTTTGGGGTTTCACAGGCGCCTGCAGATCGAGGACTTCGAGGCCCGAATTGCACTGATGCCTCTGTTTCAGGCAGAGAAGGACCGGAGGTGGGCCACTGGGGCCAGGGTCAGGCAGTTACAGGTCTGAGTGCCCAGCCTGCATCGCGGACAAGGCCAGAATGCCCATGGGGACCAAAAACCATGTCTTTGCATGTGGCTCCAAGGGCTGCTGTCATGCTTGGAGAGGGCCCTGAGTTTGACTTGCAGCAGAGACCCAAGAGGGAGACTGGAAAGGCTTCTGGAGGAGGGGGCACTGGGGCAGGAGGACAGTCGGAGTTTGCCAGGGAGAAGAAAGAAAAGCAAAGGGGTCAGCTTGTGGCCTGTGTGGGGTTGAAAGCTGTGGGAGGTGATGGGTAGGTGGAGCGGTGGCTATTCTGGCAGGTTCTAGGCTGGGGCCCCTTGGGGTGGACAGGACTGTCCCCCACCTCCCACTCTGTCCTTGCAGAGTTCTCCAGATGCTTCGGGAGAACTTGGAGGAGGAGGCAATCATCATGAAGGACGTGCCGGACTGGAAGGTGGGTCCTTGGGAGGAGGGCAGGGGTCTAGGCCGTTGCAGAAACACAGCCTCCTACAGAAAACCTGGGGCAGAGGGGTGGTGGGTGTCAGGTGCCAGAAGGGGAAGGCAGCAGTTTTTGGGGTGGGCATAGTGGCTAACAGGCCTGGTGGGGTCCCAGCAGGCTACATGGGCTGAAGGGGTGAACTGCACCCTCACACATGCTCACTCTCCCACAGGTGGGCGAGTCGGTGTTCCACACAACACGCTGGGTCACCCCAATGATGGGTGAGCTCTATGGGCTGCGGACCAATGAAGAGATTCTCAGCGCCACCTATGGCTTCATATGGTACACGTAGGAACCTCCCCCTCCCCACCGGAGAGAATAAACGCTCTGAAGACTGGCCTGCTTGTGTCCCAGGGACTGAGTGGTGGGCGTCGGCAGGGGGTGTCCCAGGATGTATGGGGACTAAGCAGAAGATGCCAATCAGGTGGCCCCTGAGTAGCCCTCCTGCCTCTGCTACCAAATATGCCTGGACTTTTTCCATCTTTGTTTAAGCTCTGCTCGTCAGCAGCCCACTCCTTCCAACTGGGGAACAGGAGTGGGTGGGGGACCTGTATAGAAGAACACCGGGGTAGAGGGGGCGGACAGACCAGGATCCCACAGCAGGGGTATGTGGCCCATCAATGTGCCTTCAGACTGTTTATCTGCCTGGGATTCCACCCATCCCAGGAGACAGCTCCAGTTTCTGGCGCAAAGGGGTTAAGTCCACTTGCACTTACCGACCAATAGCAGCGCGCAGCGCCTTCGCGGCTTCTCCTGATTGGTGGACACACAGGGCGGGCGGGAGGAGAGGGGACACCCACTCTGCCCAAGGATGCACTTAAGAGGCTGTGTGGCCGTGCTGCGCAGCACCAGATCGCCTCCGCCATGAGCAGCGGCGCCGGCCCGGACATAGCGGAGGCACCTGAGGAGCGGCGTTTTCTCAGGTCAGTCGGGGAGAGGGCCTGGGGGGACCAGGGACTGTAGATCAGAGGCAGAGCTGTGGCTGCGATGAGGAGGCGAGGAGAATCCTAGGCCCGTCCCACATTGCACTGGAAAGATTAAGCCTCTGAAGCCGCATTGCCAGGGAAATGGCATCCGCAGCAGGCCCGCCCCTCATGAGTTATTCATCAGCACCGCTGGTTGTTACCCCATCACCTCACAGCCCAAGGAGGGCCCACCTCCCCCTTTCCATCTTTCTAGGGACCCTCTAGATGTAGGCTTTTGTCCTACATCTGGGAAGAGCAGAGCTCTTTTCGCCCCTCAAATGCTCACACCTCACTTGGTAGTCCACCTGCTACTAACCCCTTTTCCAGAGAAGAAAACAGACCTGTGGAGGGAAGCTACTGGCTGAGCTGGGGCTAAGGCAGTTTTTAAATACGTGGGCCACTTGCCAGTGGGTTGATGAATTTGGGATCTGGAGCTGGCAGCTGTGGCTGTGCCTTTCACCTTGTCCTGAGTTGTCATCCTGTGTCCTCTAAGTCCTTGTGACATGGGACCCCAAGCAGGGCAGTAGACCTCACTGTAAACCAGATCCAACAGCCTCTTGTGCGGCTACCTGCTCACTGTCCCCTCAGCCCTTCTTCTCAAGGCAGGTACTGTGTAGTTGACTGGCTGATGTCCAGACAAAGAAGCCTAGAGACCTAGTGCATGCTAGGCAGGAGGAAGAAAATGATCTAGAAGCTGGAGCTGTGACTTCATGTAGTGTGGGGGACAGTGGGGCCTCAAACGCCAGCCAAGGAGTGATGGGGTGTTGTGTGGTAAGTAGCAGTGGAACTTGGGGAAAGGAGGCTGAGGTTGGAGACATAACGGGGAGCATTGTAGGTATGGTGAGGAATTTGAGTATTCTCTGAATTCTGAGGGTCCTTAAGAAGGTTTGGGGTGGAATTCCCGTCGTGGCACAGCGGAAACGAATCCAACTAGGAACCATGAGGTTGCGGGTTCAATCCCTGGCTTTACTCAGTGGGTTAAGGATTTGGCATTCCTATGAGCCGTGGTGTAAGTCAAAGACGCGGCTTGGATCTGCAACAGCTCCGATTAGACCCCTAGCCTGGGAACCTCCATGTGCCGTGAATGCAAAAAAGACAAAAAAAAAAAAAGAAGAAGAAGGTTTGGGATGGCAGAGGGGGGTGGAGGGGCTGTGAAATCTGTTCAAGTTTTCAAAGCCCCTGCAGCTCGTGTTGAGTTTAGGGGGCATGAGACTGGTAGGCAGCCAGGTGAGCAATGCTGGATGGAGATTGGTGGGCAGAACCACGAGGGGGGAGAAGCAGATGGAGCTGAGAAAGCAGGGAGTGTCTGGCACAGGCTCCTTGGTCTCAGAGCTCAGCCTCCAAACTGGCCCCTCCCAGAGCATTTTGAGAGTATCAGGCCCAGTCCCCTTTGAAACCAGGTCACCTCAGCCTTTCTGGGGCTGGTGAAGAAAACCTGGGGCCTTGCAGCTCCTCTCATCTGGGGGCTAAGGTTGGGAGGAGCAAGGAGCAACCTCATGGAGTTCCCTTGTGCAAGGCACAGTGGGTTAGGGATACAGCATTGTCACTGCTGTGGTGCTGGTTCAATCCCTGGCCCAGGAACTTGCACATACTGTAGGTATGGCCAAAAAAAAGAGGCACCCTCCCAAACTGAGCACTGCTTCCCAGTCCCACACCAGCTCTGTCCTATCCCCTCTCTCACCCAGAGCAGTTATTGCCCCCACCCCTGGGCTCCTAAGCCAGAACTGCCCTCCTGCCTGTGGAGTCCCAGTTATCACTCCAGTGACTGATTAGGCAGGAAGATAATGTTCCAATTGGAGGTCAAAGCTTTGGAACCGAGGAAAAGAAGGAATGGACGGTCCTCCCCCAGCCTCCTGTTAGGGCAGCAGAGTTGTCACAAGGTGGAGATGGAGGAACCAGCCACGCTCCTGGAGCACCTGTGATATTCTTTCCGGGAGATGGGCTGGTCTCCCCTGGGGCGCTCATTATCTGGCCCCACCATGAACTCCTTTTCCCTACCTGGTCCTTCGACATCCTGCAACATCAGCCACAAATGAAGTGGGGTTTGAGTCTGGCTCTGCTTGCCGAGGTGACAAGGCATGTCACCTTGCCTTAAGCCTCCACCCGTGTGAGACCCCCAAAGTGTCTTTCTGACCAAGTTTCTCATCTTCAACCACTAACTTCTCTCTAGCCATACCAGCCTCTTTTTTGTCCCTTGAACCTGTCAAATTCATTTCCATCACAGGGCCTTGTGCCTCACCATTCTCGCCTGCTGGATTACCTCCCACAGTGCTCCAGGCCAGCTCCAACAGGAAGCCCCCTGACTCCCCATCCCACAGCAGTCCTCCCTTCCCACCTCTGCCCGTCCTGCTTCGTGGCTTGGTCACACTGCAGAATTGACCAGATAGTTATGGTTTCCTACTCACAGGACTGAAAAAAGGTACCCCAGTGGAGTTCCTGTTGTGGCGCAGTGGTTAATGAATCCAACTAGGAACCATGAGGTTGCGGGTTCAACCCTTGGCCTCGCTCAGTTGGTTAAGGATCCGGTGTTGCCATGAGCTGTGGAGTAGGTCGCAGATGCAGCTCGGATTCCACATTGCTGTGGCTCTGGCATAGGCCAGTGGCTACAGTTCTGATTAGACCCCTAGCCTGGGAACCTCCATATGCCGCAGATAGTGGCCCTAGAAAAGACAAAAAGACCAAAAAAAAAAAAAAAAGCTACCCCAAGATTTACCGCAACAACCGTCTGTAAGTCTGCCTCTGCTTCTATACCCCAAACATGGCTCTGGAGACAGACACCAAGGATGGAAAGCTCAGTTTTCCAGCTTGCTTCCTGCATGCCTCTGGGTAAACCATTTTGCTTCTCTGAATGGTTGTATGTTCTTCCAACTCTTCTGAGCCTAGACCTTAGTATTCGTATTATTATTATTACACTCTGCATTGTTGGGCTGGAGCAGATGCCCTTCCCCAACTTGAAGGGGTCCTTCTAGGGGAAACTGGCATCAGGGTTTAGACCCTGCCCAGCTGCTCCAACCCAATTGTAGAATGAAGGACATCTGATCCTCAATGCCAGCTCTTCCTCTCTGTAGCCGCCAAGGCTCTGCAGCTTGCTCTTGGAAGAGCCCAACATTCAGTTTAATGCTCTGCCATCTTAAAAGTCTTAATAATTATTGATAAAGGGGCCCCACATTTAATTTTTGAGGCACCGAGCCTCAAAAATTATCAGCCTGTCCTGCATTTACTTTTGCAAAGGAGGAAGCAAGGCTCAGAGAGATGAGACGGACCTCAGTCCCTCAGCAAGTTGGTGACAGAGCTTCATCTCAAGCAAGTTGGCTCTGTCTCTCTGGCCACAATTATTTAAATTTTATCACTGTCCCTAAAGAGCGGTCATCAATGAGTCTCATAGCTGTGGGCCCCACATCCCACCTCCCCAAACTCCTGTAGCCTTCAAAACCCACCTCTCCCAGGCACCCCCGTCCAGTTTGGACCCCTCTGCTCAATGGTTTCCTTTGTCTGAAGTCTATGCATCACCCCCATCAACTAAGTCCTTCATGCTCCATTCCCCTTTCTGGTTTCCTCCTGCCTTGCGGGCTGGGAGCGTCTGGGTCATGCTAGATCTTCCATGCTTTGGGGGCAACAGAACCAACCTGCACTGCCATGTGCTTCTTCTACCAGCAGAGGGCTCCCGCACCCCAGACTTGTGCTCAAAACTCCTGCTGCCCGGCAGGCTTTCTTTCAGCTGTGTGCCAGAGGTTTGGGGAAAGTGAGGGAGGGTCTATGGCTCTGAGCACAGAGGTGGGGGGTGGCATCAGGACCTGGCTCCAGAACAGGGGTGGCACACTTCTGGCTCCGAGACTCTGTCTCTTAAGTCTTTCTGTCTCTCTGAGCTTCTCTCCCCATTCTGACCCCCAGCACCGCAGAGGCAGCTGCCCTGGAGCGGGAGCTGCTGGAAGATTATCGCTTTGGGCGGCAGCAACTGGTGGAGTGGTGTGGCCATGCTAGTGCTGTGGCTGTGACCAAGGTACCTGACCCCTGATCCTCAACCTTGACCCCAACTGGAAGGTCAGCCCACCAGAGCAGAGGCTTTAGCTGCATGACCCCCATGACCAGGATAGTCATTTCTGCTCTTAAGAAGCCCCTCTGCTTGGGGCTACTCCAGTCCATCACTCAGATGGGTAAACTGAGGTCTGGAGAGGATCATCACTGGCCCAGGCCAGGGTGTCAGTAAACGTCAGGACAGAAATGAGGGCCCCCAGAGACCTGGAGGCTACCACAGAGATGAGTCTGGGGCCCTTGAGGTGCAGACCTGACTGCCTGCCTCTGCCACCTCCTGAGTCTTGGGCACGGGGGACATCAGCTTCTGAAGTCGGCACGTCCAAATGACTCCCTCCCACGGGTAGGGGAACCAAGACCCAGGAGGGGGCAGCAGGTCTTCACAGGGCCCCGGGGGTTGGAAGTAGATCTATGTCCAGCTCTGGGGCAAACCCCTAGGTCTTGAGCGAGGTGCCTACAAAAGACTCGAGTAATAGCAACGACAAGGCCACTATCCAATGCCTTGCACCATGTTGCCAAACCACACTGGCTTGACTTTTCCTCCTCTGAAGAAAGGGTAATAAACTGACACCAATGAATAAACTCAAATGACTTAGAAAAGTGACTGATTGATCCGGGGCTCCAGCATGTAACCCTGTCCCTCTTCCTCCCCTTCTTTTTCTTATTACCACTGTATACTTTCTTAAAAACTCAGTATCTTTCTTTATGTGGACTCATTTTTTTTTTTTTAACTCACATATTCCTATTTCCAAGTGAAACATATCCTGAGGAGAAGAAAAGGATGACATTCAAAGCCACAAAAGAAAACCCGGTGTAGTAAACTCATGCCTGGTTTTGCACTGAAAGCTCTGTGTCTGTCCAGAGGCCTCTCGGTCCCAGCCAGCTGGATGTTGTCACTCTCCCTGACTTGGTCACGGGTCTGGGCATGGCGTGATGGGTCATAGGCATGATCATGGTGGGTCCAGACCCTGCTGAGACTTTGGGGAGGAGACTCAAAAAGGAAATAGCTTTCCCTCCATGTGGTTGGAGTTTAGAGAGCCACTGTTGCTCCCATTTGATAGAAGCAAACTGTGACTGGGGGAGGAAAGGGAGCTGAAGCCACAGAGTCAGAGTAGGGCTGAGACTTTTTTTTTTTTTCCTGTCTTTTCTAGGGCCGAACCTGTGGCATATGGAGTTTCCCAGGCCAGGGGTCTAATCAGAGCTGTAGCCACCTGCCTACGCCACAGCCACAGAAGCTTGGGATCGGAGCTGCGTTTGTGACCTACACCACAGCTCACGGCAACGCCAGATCCCTAACCCACTGAACAAGGCCAGGGATCGAACCCGCAACCTCATGGTTCCTAATCAGATTAGTTAACCACTGAGCCACGATGGGAACTCCAGGGCTGAGACTCTTAAAGAGAGCGATACACAGGCCCACAGAGACACAGAAAATATGAGAAATAGAGATCAAGAGAGAGACAGAGGGCAAAGACAGACTGAGAGAAACAGATGGGGAGAGACATAGTCTGAGAGATACAGAGATAGAAGGGAGGGGAAGACGGAGGCTGATGGAGAGGGATGGCTGGAAAGAGACAGGGCATGGTGAGTTGGAAAAACACCCCCCTCCCCAGCCCCCCCCCGCTCACACTTTGGGGCCTCCAGGAGGGATGGAAGCCTGGAAACATGGGCGGGGGAGGGGCAGCCACTGCAGTGGAAAAAGGTGGAAGAATGTCTGCAGCTCAGGCCGAGAATAAACAAACCGCACTCCGGGCACTGGTGGTGGCTGGAGGCACGTTTCTGCTCTGGCTTGGCAGAGCCTGAGGCAAGGACTCTGCCTCTCCAGCAAGGAAACTGAGGCCCCCAGGGGCCCCATGCCTCTCCCAGAATGCCTCTCCTCCTGTCCTCTGGCCCCCAGGCCCAAACCCTAGCCCTTCCTCCACTTGGGCCTCAGTTTCCCCACTAGAGCAAGGAGGAGTTTGAGCCCCATGCCTTTGCTTTTGCTGTGCCCTGCCAGGTGTTCCCTTTGCCGGCTCTTTCCCGGAAGCAGAGGACAGTGCTGGTCGTGTGCGGCCCGGAGCAGAATGGGGCAGTGGGGCTGGTCTGTGCCCGGCACCTGCGGGTGTTCGTGAGTAGCAAGGATCCCCTCAGCCTCCCAGTGTTACACTCCAGCCCTGCAGAAATCACTTCCTCCTCTTGTTAGTGTCCCGGGGGAAGGTTAAGGCATGTCAGATTACAGAACATCCCTGGTGCTTGCTCCACTGCCTGGGACCCAGATCTGGGGTCAGAGGCCCAGTGGAGAGCTTGGAAGGCACCCCCACCCAGTGCCAACCCCTTCCCACTCTCCACAGGAATATGAACCAACCATCTTCTACCCCACACGCTCACTGGACCCACTGCATCGGGACCTGACTACCCAGTGTGAGAAGATGGACATCCCCTTCCTGTCCTATCTGCCCACAGAGGTCAGCCTGGGTGGCACCTGAGGGAGGCAATGGAGGACAGGGCCTCAAGGCCACCCTCTGACCCTTGTGTGTCCTCCCAGGTTCAGCTCATCAACGATGCCTACAGGCTGGTGGTGGATGCTGTGCTGGGCCCCAGTGTGGAGCCTAGTGAGGTTGGGGGCCCCTGCACACGTGCGCTGGCCACGCTCAAGCTACTGTCCATCCCCCTTGTGAGCCTGGACATTCCCTCAGGCATGCCAGGTGGAGGGGGGTGCGTCAAGACCTGGGGGGCTTGGGTGGAGGCCACCTGTACCCTGGCTTCTTGAGGTCCCAGTCTGTCTGCCACCCTGAGCCTCAGTTTCCCCAGCATGGATGGATCCTGCACTCTGGGTGTGGCTGAGGGTCATACCCATCCTTTGGATGGGGAAAGACCCAGGCTGCTGCCCTGATGACCCTGGGTCCCCTCCCCCTCACACCTCACATCGTGCCTGCTGCCCACCCTGGCTCAGTCGCCAGGGCAGACGTGAGCTCACTCAGCAAAGCCTCGCCCATCCTGGCTGCCGCCCCATGCCTGTTGGAGCCATTAGGCAACGGGCAGACGGAACAAACAGCTTCTGGCCAGCCGGACCCTCCACGGGGGTGGCCAGACTCAGGGGACTTCCGCTGGCCTACAAGACCCCAGGGTCTTATCAGCAGGATGCCACAGAGCTGGGGTGGTGGGCTAAGGGAGGAGGTGGGCTGCTTGGTCAGAGCGGGGAGGCTTCAGGCTCACATCAGAATGGATAGCACAAGGCAGAGAGGGTCACCCTGTTAGGTCAGAAGAGGTTATTAGGGGCTCTAGTCTGAGAGTGGAGGCTAGGGTCAGAGAAGGAAGGCTTAAAGTCAGAGGGAGGCTTTTAGTTACTGGCTCCAGACAGGTCAGAGGCAGGAGAGAAGGCAAAGTCCCTAGTCTGAAGGTGGAGGCTCATCTGAGAGGTGGCAGAGGCTGCAGCCCAGTGAGGGAGGGGCAGGGCCGTGCCAAATCAAAAGGCAAGATCTAGTCTAACGATGAAGGCAGGGATGTCAGGTCAGAGGGAAGAGCCTCTAGGCAGAGGGAGGAGGATAGATGCTCAGTTTGGGAGGAGAGGAGAATGTGTCCTGACAGAGGCAAGAACCTGGGGCAAAGAGACAAGTCTGGTGTGGGAGGCTTGCCTCAGTAGTCTGTCCTCAAGTAGAGAGTGGGGATCTGGTCAGAGGGAGGAGGCTGGCCTGGAAGCCTGTGTGGAAAGAGACTCCCATCTAAGTGTGTGTGGGGGGGCCTCAGGATTGATAGGGAGGGAGGGATGGGGTCAGAAGGCAGAGGCATAGGTCTATTGGGAAAGGGCAACAGGCGGAAATGATATAGTCTGAAGGTAGAGGCTGAGTCAAGGAAAAGGAAGACTGGGCAGAGGCTCTGGTCAGAGGAGAAGGGAAACATCTCCAAGGAAGGGCAGAAACTGGTCTGAAGGCAGAGGCTCAGTTTTATGGGGAGGCAAGTCTGACCAAGACTCATGTCAGAGCAGAGGCTGTGCCTGATGGAGAAGGGGAAGTGGGCAGTGGGATGGGAGTACTCTTGTCTGACAGAGAGTAGCCCTTCCAGCTCCTGATCCCTGGCTCCCATCCTTCCTCTCTCAGGCTGGGACCCAGAGACCGGCGGCGACTCTGAGGACGGGCTACGGCCGGACGTGCTGGTATCCCTGGCGGCGCCCAAGCGATGCGCCGGCCGCTTCTCTGGGCGCCACCACTTCGTGGCCGGCCGGTTCGTGCCCGACGACGTGCGCCGAAAGTTCGCTCTGCGCCTGCCAGGATACACGGGCACCGAATGCATCGCGGCACTTTGAAAGCCACCCTCGCCTACACGGCTTGGGACTGCGCCAATAAACAGACGTACCGCCACCACCTCGCCTGGGCCTCCTGTGTGTGCAGGGTCTGCCTTGGGGGTGGGCGACCTCTGCGAGGAACTTCCCACCGGCCCCCTGGTGGCGCGAGGCGGGAGGGATGGAGGGTAGACATAAAGCGGGACTTCCCGCTGGCCTCCGAGAAAACTCGAGCCAGAAGATTGGAGGGTGATTAAGGGTGGGATTTTCAACCGGCTCGGCGTGGCCTAAAGCCAACAGAATCAAAGTTAGACACGATAGAGGGTTTCTAGCTGCCTAAAGGGCGGCCTGAAGCGCAAAGACTCCGACAGCACCAGGCTCAATTCCAAGAGGCACTTCCCCAGGCAGCTTGGGATCCAACGTGGAGAATGGAGGGGGGGACTTCAAGCCGGCGACTAGGGGACGCAGGCCAGCCTGAGGGCGGAGGTACGGCCGGACGCACCGAGGGGGGCAGCCCAGAGAGGTTGTCTGAGCACCGGTCACCTCGGGCCAGGGAGCTTTGCTTGGACGGGGCGTGGCCTGGACGGGGCGTGGCCTGCGGCCGCGTCCCTCCCCCATCCTCAGCCCCAGTGGCTGCCAGACCCGCGGGAGTCCGACCAGAGTGCGCAGCGGAGCCGGGACCCTCCCTCCAACTTTCGGACCGGCCATGGCGTCACTGCCGACACTGCTCTGCCTCTGTGTCGCCGCCGCACACCTGGCGGGGGCCCGAGGTGAGGCGCCCCCAAACTCCAGCCCAGCTCCCTCAGCGTCCGAACTTCTGGCAGAGGGCCTGGCACGCAGCCGCGTCTGGAGACAGAACCAAGGGACCCACTCTCTTCCTCAGGCCTGCAACCCCTTTGCCAGTCCTGGGGGGGTGGTGGGTGGAGTGAGGGGGCAAGGGAGAGGCAGAGCTCCAGGACCACCTGGGGCAAGAGCAGACCTCATTTGCTCTGGAGCTCCATTCTTCCAAGGGATGATAGGGGTGCCCCAAATGTAGATATGAACTTCAGGTTCTTCTGGATTCTTAGGACTGCGGGGTACCTGTCTCGGCCACAGCGTTTGAACCCTGAATAATCCGGTCCTAGCCCCAGGATGAAGGGGTCAGAGCTGTCCCCTCTCACCTAACGCCTTCTCTCTTCCACACCCACCCAACCACACTCACACACACCCCATTCAGGAAAGAAATTCCCATCTCTGGAACACTCAGTGGAGTGGGGGGACTGGGCCCATTTCTCAGATGAGGAGAATGAGACTCCAAGAGAGAAGGGACTTGCCAGTGGTCATTGCCCAACTTGGCTATCTCAGACAACTTGAGGCCAGAGAAGCCAGGCTAGATTCCAAGGATTTCCCTTTGGCAGCTTGGATCCCAAACGCAGGGATGCAAGGTAGACTGAGGGAGGGACTTCTAGCCAGCAAACAGATAAAGGGGAATTCAGATCAACATGAGGGCAGGGGCACAGCCAACTGAACTCATTTCATGACCACTGAACACAGTCAGTGGGAGTTCCACTCTAGGGAAGCAGAGTGCACACAGACTTCCCAAATCTATGGAGCCAGGACAGTGTCAGAGTGGGGCATGGGGCTATGAAAGATTAGGGTGTGTGTGTGTGTTAGGTGGGAGTCATAGGGAGGCTTCCTGGAGGAGAAGGTGCTGCTGTTCTTGGGCTCAGCCAGAGCTGGATTCTGGCTTCTCCCCAGTGAATGGGGGAAGATCGTTGCAGTACCTTGCAAAACAGGAGTTCACAGAGGTCCCTATCAAGATGCTTCCTCCTTCCCCCCTTCCTCAGGCACAACCACCCCTGAGGAGCCTACAGCAACTGCATGGGGCCTTGAAGGTCCATCACTGCGCCCTGGTCAGCCATCACCAGCCCTGGAAGACTGGGAAGGTGAGTTAGCTTAGGTCTGAGTCTGGGTTCTGCTGTGGACTCTCTGTGAGCTCCGGCTGGTGCAGTGATGAGAGGAGGGGCCGCAAGCTGTGTGAAGAACCTAGGATGGACCTGGTTCCTGGGCATGGCAGGCCCTGGAATTGGAGCCCTAAGAGGTCTAAGTTTTAGGAGCAGAGAAGTGAGATCCCAGGCTATATATCAGGGAGGAAACCAGGGTGGATTGGCGGGGGCGGGGGGGGGGGGATGACAAACAGCCCAGTTCAGGCAAGGAAGCAGGAGTTCTGGAACCCGAGTCTCTAGCTTCCTGACTAGGAAGGTTCTATTTGACTTGCTCCTGACTCAGAAAAAGAGCGACCACCCCCTGGGGCGTTGATGGAGGCAGACGCTAACCTGCGGGAGGCCAGGACATGTTCTGGCTTCTGTGGAACAGAGGTTGCCTGATGGATTCAACTGGGTGATGAGCAAGGTCACACCAGCTGCTGCCAGGGGGCTGCCAGGCATTGGAAGTGTTGGTCTTAGCCCTGGCTCTTCCTGCTGCCTTATATCTCCTCAAGCCTCAGGGGTTCTGAATCCTGAGGGTGAGGGCTGTTGAGACAGTGGCAAGGTCTTAGCATGCACTCATGGGTCAGCTCAGGTACTGAGCAGCAGAACTAGGGACGGTGCAAGAGGTATCCAACCTCCCTTGATCCCTTTACAGCTCCTTCTGCCCTGAGGGCTCTGGATCGGGGCTGGCTGGGCTAGCCCCTGCACTTTTGGGGGGAGGGGGACCCGCTTAAACAGCAGGTAAGGCCCTTACCACGCAGATGGGGGTGGTCAGGAGGCAACCCCGGCCCCTGCATGCACAGATGGGGCCCGACCGGCTACGGCCCGAGTCCCAGAGAATGCGGTGCCTGCAGAGGCCAGCGAGTGGACGTCCTGGTTCAACGTGGATCACCCGGGCGGCGACGGTGACTTTGAGAGCCTGGCCGCGATCCGCTTTTATTACGGGCCGGCGCGCGTGTGCCCGCGGCCGCTGGCGCTGGAGGCGCGCACCACGGACTGGGCCCTGCCATCAGACGTCGGCGAGCGAGTACACTTGAACCCCACGCGCGGTTTCTGGTGCCTCAACCGCGAGCAGCCCCGCGGCCGCCGCTGCTCCAACTACCACGTGCGCTTCCGTTGCCCGCTCGGTGAGGGCCGGGCTGAGGGGGCGGCGGGGACCGGTCGAAGGTGGTTGAGGCCAGAAGGGATGGTGCCGGGGATCCGGCAAGGCCGTATAGATGTGGGCGTGGCTGGGAAGAGGCGGGGCCCTTTAGGAACAAGGCCCCAGGAGAGGGCGGGACCGACAGAGGAGGGGCTTTGGGAAGAAGGGGCTGGGAATGGCAGAGGCCCCGTTAGGGGTCTGGAAGGATCCCCCAGGAACGTACCTCCCTCTTGCTGCCCTCATTTGCTCACCTATAACCGCTCCGTTCTGTGGGGGCGTGTTTTGAGTCCCAGAGGTGTGTGAGACCCTGGGAGAACAGCTAGGCTTATTTTGGCGGGGGGCGGAGCGGTACCCCAACTGCGCCTTCGACCTGTGCCCTTGGGGAAGCACTGATGCAGGCAATGGGCAGGACTTCTCTCTGTATTATCTGCCTTCGGATGCCCAAGATGGGGGCCTCCTCCAATCCCACATTGTCATCAGATTTCCAGGAGGTGCAGTTTCTGGGGTGGGCCGTCACCTGATGCCCCCATCCCTGCCCTCTCCGCAGAGGCCACGTGGGGCGCATGGGGCCCGTGGGGTCCCTGTTCGGGAAGCTGCGGGCCAGGCCGTCGCTTGCGCCGCCGCCGCTGCCCAAGCTCCGCTGGGGATGCATGTCCCGGGCGTCCCTTGGAGGCGCAGAAGTGTATAAGGTCTCCATGTCCAGGTAGGAGGGGCGGGGCCTGGAGGAGAGAGTTGGGTTAGAGGCAGGGCTTGGGTGTAGGGGTGGGGCAGTATCTAGAGGGGCTGGTTGGGGTGGAGCCTAATGGGAGAGTGAGGAGGCGGGGCCTGGTTGTAGGGGCGGAGCCTGGAGGGCCAGAATTTGGACCACATGGAGATTGGCTTTTCCTTCCCTTCTGGGCCCCTGAGGAACATTGGTAAATGTGTACATCTGGATCGGTGGACGCCGTTGGGATCATGTTCAGGCGTGGGCAGATCTAAGGAGGTGCTTTCTCTGTGTGTATGGCGGAGTGTGCTGATGCTCCGGCCGACGTGGACACACTGAAGCTGGCTTATGCACACAGGGTGCACACAGGCGTGGCATTCGCAGGCTCCGCCTGTCCCCCACGCCCACGCTGACACGCGCTCACACCCTGGCAGACACGATGCCCAGGCCCTCCCAGGGCCGGACACCAGGCCAGCCAGGAGGCGACTGGAAATTCCAATCAGGTCTGGCCTCCACAAACACGGTCTGGAGTCTGCCTCAGCTGAGCCTGCGGCAGGGTGGGGGAGCACGGTGGCCAATGGGGTGGTGGGGTCCCCACCCTACCCTGCTTGGCTCGGCCTTCTCCGTGCCTCTGCCCTGAGTTTCCAGTGGAATTTTCCATTTTATGGAGAAACCACAGGATTGGGACGAGCGGGAGATGTTCTGGGCCCAAGACTCAGCCCCTCGCTGGGCCCCCAGCCCCTGCCTGAACATTTTCTCTTGCACTAGAAGGAGCCTCTCTGTTCTGTGAGAATCACCACTTTTGTTCCCTCCTCCAGGACATCTTCCTCACACTAGGACCCCAAGTCCCACCCCTTGGCCCAGGCTTGACCATTCAGCCCAAGGTCCCCCTCATACTAGGGGCAGCTCCAAGCAGATCCATGCTGAGGACTCTGAGGCGGACAAGGCCAGGAGGGTGTCTAGGTACCTTTGTTGAGTGACAGGAAAGCCCTCCCCAGGAGGGGGTCAAGAGTGTCCTTTGCCTTCCTGTGTCCTCCCCTGCCCAGGGTGCAGCCTCAACATTTGTGGGTGCCCTGACCACATCCTCCTGGGCTCAGTGGTCACCCCAACTGGGCGTCCACTGCCAGGAGCCAGGGTCTCCCTGAGAGACTGGCCTGGCACTGTGGCCACTAGCAATGCCCATGGAACATTCCGGATGCCTGGAGTCTGTGCCAGCAGCCGAGTCAACGTCAGTGCCCAAATGGATGGCTTCTCTGCAGGCATGGCCCAGGCCCAGGCCAACAGCTCCATATCTGCTGTGGTCACTGTTGTCCTTAAGAAGTTGGGTAAGTGCCTTGAGTCAAGAAGGATGAGGGGGCTGAGGAACTGGGGAGGGCATTCTGGATGACACCAAGCACCCGGAATGATGTGATGGCAAGTGAGATCATTGGAGAAAGAAGTAAGTCATTGGAGAAGATGCAAGGTGAGACGTGGAGTTGCAAAGGGAAGCATTAAGATTAAGCATTAAGGGCATAATTCCAGCAGATTTGGGGTGAACTTGGATAGGGGGCGGGCCAACAGAAAAGGCTCATGTGAAAAAAGGCGTCACTGTAAGGGAAAGGATGGGGCCTTGCTCTTAGGAAGGATCATTTAGAGAAGCTGGGATGGGGCAGGGCCCTGAACGTTACTGCCTTTGCCCCCAGAAAAGCCCTACCTGGTGAAGCAACCTGAGTCCCGGATTCGAGAAGCTGGCCAGAATGTGACCTTCTGCTGCAAAGCCTCAGGCACCCCCATGCCCAAGAAATACTCCTGGTGAGTGGCTTGCCCCCTGCTCAAGGGTCTCGTGCACAGCTTTGGGGTTGCAATGGGCTTCCTGTGATATGTGCTGCTTTGCAACCTCCCTATGCTGCATGCAGGGTGGGGCAGATGCAGCCTCTCCCCTGTGCCAAGGGCACCCATGGTGTTGCTCATCCTCCACCCAGGTTCCACAATGGGACCTTGCTGGACAGGCGAACACATAGGTACGGGGCCCACCTGGAGTTGCATGGGCTTCACCCAGACCAGGCAGGCACCTATCACTGCAAAGCATGGAATGATGCAGGGGCTGTGCGCTCGGGCACTGCCCAGCTCACCGTGCTTGGTGAGTACCCTCAACAACTGCCCTCCAACCCTGAGCAAGCCCTGATATCAAACTGAGCCCCAATTCCAGCTAAAACTCAACCTCAGATGGCACCCCAACTTCGGACTGATCTCTGACCTTACTCAGTTCCATCCTAGGCCTCCACAGCCCCCTGGTTGAGCCTCTGACCCTAATCCAGGCCCCCAACCTTGGCTTTGATGGAGCTCTCTCCCTTACCCAGATCTGGCTGACTTCTTGCTCCACAGCCCCAGGTCAGCCAGCCTGTGACCCCCAGCCCCGAGAACACCTAATCAAGCTTCCAGATGACTGCAGTCAGCCGGGCAGTGGCCCCACCTACCTGGATGTAGGCCTCTGCCCTGACACCCTCTGCCCCAGTGCCACAGGCTCGAGCCCCCGGTGTGGGGATGCAGGCTCCCGCTGCTGCTCTGTCCGCCGCTTGGAGAGCCGGAAGATCCGTTGCTCTGGCTACAACCTCCCAGTTAAGATAGTGGCTGAATGTGGCTGCCAGAAATGTCTGCCCCGTCGGGGGCTGATCCGGGGACGTGTGGTGGCCGCTGACTCTGGCGAGCCCTTGCGCTTTGCCCGGATTCTGCTGGGCCGGGAACCCATTGGCTTCACATCCTACCAGGGTGACTTCACCCTCGAGGTGGCACCTTCTACTCAGCGGCTGGTAATTACTTTCGTGGACCCCAGCGGCCAGTTTGTGGACACTGTCAGGGTCCTGCCTTTTGACCCTCGAGGTGCAGGCGTGTACCACGAGGTCAAGGCTATGCGCAAGAAAGCCCCTGTCATCTTAGATGCCAGCCAGAGCAACACCATACCCCTTGGAGAGCTGGAAGATGAGGCCCCCTTAGGCGAGCTGGTCTTCCCGCCAGGCGCCATCCGCAGAGCCGACGGTGAACCCTATGCGGGGTCTGTGGAGGCCCGGGTGACATTTGTGGACCCCCGAGATCTCACCTCGGCAGCTGCTGCCCCCAGTGACCTGCGCTTCGTGGACAGTGACGGGGAGTTGGCCCCACTGCGCACCTACGGCATGTTTTCGGTGGACCTCCGGGCCCCCGACTCCACAGAGCAGCTGCAGACTGGGCCGGTGGCCGTGCGTGTGGCTGCCAGCCAGATCCGAATGGCCGGCCATGTGGAGGCCCTGAAGCTGTGGTCGCTGAACCCTGACACGGGCTTGTGGGAAGAAGAGAGCGGCTTCCAGCGTGAGAGGTCGGCGGCCCAGCGGGTCCGTCGGGAGGAGCGGGTCTTCCTGGTGGGCAACGTGGAGATCCGAGAACGGCGTCTGTTCAACCTAGACGTGCCCGAGCGCCGCCGCTGCTTCGTGAAGGTGCGAGCCTACGCCAACGACAAGTTTACGCCCAATGAGCAGGTGGAGGGCGTGGTGGTCACACTAGTCAACCTGGAGCCCGCCCCAGGCTTCTCCGCCAATCCCCGCGCCTGGGGCCGCTTTGACAGTGCTGTCACTGGCCCCAATGGTGCCTGCCTCCCCGCCTTCTGCGACACAGACCGGCCGGACGCCTACACTGCCCTGGTCACCGCTACCTTGGGCGGGGAGGAGCTCGAGCCCGCCACGTCCAGGCCACGCCCCCTTCCGGCCACCGTGGGCGTGGCCCAGCCCTACTTGGACAAGCTTGGTTATCGCAGAACCGACCACGATGACCCCTCTCTCAAACGCAATGGCTTCCGCATCAACCTCGCCAAACCTAGATCTGGCGACCCGGACGAGGCCAACGGCCCCGTGTACCCGTGGCGCAACCTACGAGAGTGCCAGGAGGCCCCAGTGACCGCCAACCACTTCCGCTTCGCTCGCGTGGAGGCGGACAAGTACGAGTATAACGTGGTCCCCTTCCGCGAGGGTGTTCCGGCCTCCTGGACTGGAGATCTCTTGGCCTGGTGGCCCAATCCGCAGGAGTTCCGGGCCTGCTTTCTCAAGGTGAAGATCCAGGGCCCCCAGGAGTACATGGTCCGCTCCCACAATGCGGGCGGCAGCCACCCGCGGACTCAGGGCCAGCTCTATGGGCTGCGGGATGCCCGCAGTGTCCGAGACCCCGAGCGCCCTAGCATGTCTGCTGCCTGCGTGGAGTTCAAGTGCGGAGGGATGCTGTTCGACCAGCGTCAGGTGGACAGGACGCTGGTGACCATCATGCCCCAGGGCAGCTGCCGGCGTGTGGCGGTCAACGGGCTCCTGCAGGATTACTTGACCCGGCACCCCCCACCTGCACCAGCTGATGACCTGGCTGCCTTCTCCATGCTGGCCCCGCTGGACCCTCTGGGTCACAACTATGGTGTCTATACCGTCACTGACCAGAGCCCAAGGCTGGCCAAGGAAATCGCCATTGGCCGCTGCTTTGATGGCTCCTCTGACGGCTTCTCCAGGGAGATGAAGGCCGATGCTGGCACAGCCGTCACCTTTCAGTGCCGGGAGCCAGCAGCGGGCCGGCCTAGCCTCTTCCAGAGGCTGCTGGAGTCCCCATCGACAGCGCTTGGTGACATCCGCAGGGAGATGGGTGAGGTGGCCCGGGCACAGGCCCGAGCCTCTGGTCCCCTCCGCACCCGCCGGGGCAGGGCCCGGCAGTGACCTGGGCCCCAGCCTTGCTCTTCTGCCTTGCTCTAGACTCCTTTGTCCTTGGGAAGTCTCACCAACGCCCCTCCTCCTTCTCCAGATGTTCACTCTCTCTTCAGGTATCTGGGCACCCTGCTCCCCTGCCCAGAGTTGAGTCAGGTCAGATGGTGGAAATGCCAGGTAGATGATCATTGTTGTATGACCTGAAGTGGAGTTTGTCCTGACTGTGGGAGCCAGCGTCCTGGGGGCAGGCAAACGACTGAGGCCCCCAGGGAATCCTTCCCAGCTCACCTGCCAGCTCTGATTTCATGTGTTTTGACCCTGATTTCAGATAGTCTACTCCTTTAGATTTCTCTGCCTAGCTGGGCACTTTACTGGGTCCTCTACCCTGAGCTTTGTTCTTGGGGTTATTTATTGAAACACAGGCCGCAAGGCTGGTCACTGGTGTGAGTCAGGGGTATGGACGTGGCCCATTGAAGGTCTGGGGAAGAGGCTTCTTGGCTCTGGGGCTGGAGGGCACAGTTCTCACATGTTTGGTGCTTGGGGGTTCCCCAGGGGGTCAGGGCAGGGAATCAATTAAAGATGCTTCATTTCCATTTCATGGTGTCAGTCTTGGGGAGAGAAGGAGGGAGGCTGGGGTTCCTGGATCCAGCTGCACCTTGGCTGGCATGAACAGGCCAGAAGCACACATGGACATTGGTGTGTAAGCAACTTGGAGGCCCCCCCCCACGAGGCTCCTGACACTCCTCAGGCAGGCATGTGGACCCCAGCCAACGCCCACAGAAGTGTGTCTGTGACACGTGTGTGTAGAGCCGACTCATGAGCGGCCCTGACTGCTGAACACAGTAGCAGCTGCTGCCCTGGCCTTCTCCTCCTTGCCTGGCTGTGGTCAGTGGCTCCCACCTGGCCACATGCCCAGGGGCTACAGTGGGCAGGGAGGGGCCCTGGCAGGGACAATTGCCCCAGGAGGTAGGAATTGAGCCTGCCCTGGACTTCCTCAGCCAGGGCCACAGCTGCCATGCCTCAGGTCCCACCCAGCTGAGGCCTAGCCACGCCTTGACCACACAGTGATCAGGCTGCCCCAGGCCATGGTCCTGAGCCCTCTGAGCTCACCGAGGCTCTCAGGCTGGAGGCTTTGGAATCATCACTTTCTTCTATCACTTGCTTGGCCAGGCAAGTGGTCCTGACACCCCAAAGGGCAGGTGCTCTTCTGACCACACCCCTATTTTCCAGACAGAGAAACTGAGATCCCCAAAGGAGAGGTGAAGGGCTGCCCGGGCCCTGGAGTGTGTCCTGGAAGGAGAGGGGACTCACTGGATGGCCCAGCAGCTCCCTCAAGAACATGCATGAGGAGTTCCCATTATGGCTCATTGGTTAATGAACCTGATTAGGATCCATGAGGATGCGACTTCGATCCCTGGCCTTGCTCAGTGAGTTAAGGATCAGCATTGCCATGAGCTGTGGTGTTGGTGGCAGACTCGGTTCGGATCTGCATTGCTGGGGCTGTGGTGTGGGCCGGCAGCCATAGCTCTGATTCCACCCCTAGCCTGGGACCCTCCATATGCAGATGTGGCCCTAAACAAACAAAATATGAGTGAGACTCCCTTGGCCTGGAGGTATGGGCCCCTGGAAGGCCTCTATGTGGCATTTTTGGGGGCCTGGGATGGAGAACACTGTGCCTGGCCGATTGCCCTGGGAAAAGGGTGATTGCAGGGAGTTGGAGTGCAGGGCGTGCTCAGGTCTTCTGCACACCCACCCACCCACTTCTCCTTCTGCCACCTGCCTGCCCACTCCCCATCTGCTCACCCCCACCCCTCCCGTTCATCTTACCACTTACCTGTCCAGTATTTAGAGGTATCAGCTCTGTGCCAAAAATGGGGGCCCAGGGAGAGCTTGGCCTGAGGAGAGAGGCTCACACCCAGACCCCAAAACATCCTTGGGGTCCACGCTCTGTGCACGTGGCCAGCAGGCTCTTGTCCATCTGGAGAATTCTCCAACTAACAACCCATGACCTCTTTAGCTCTCACGCACACTTTTACTTAGCCCATTCTTTTCCTGGGAACACTTACCCCTGCCCAGGGGGCAGACCTAGGGCCTGCAGGGTCTGGGAGAATCTAGAAAACCCCAATCTCTGAAGGTGGACCCCTGGGCTCTGCTTGGAGACAGGGTTTGGAGGCCCTGGATGTCATCACCCCAGCCTCTCCTTGGATAGGTTGTGATGAACAAGAGAGGAGAGATGCTTTGAGGGCCCAGAGAGTCAGAGGCATGTGCATTTATCCCAACTTACTGTGTCCACCTTCATCACCCCCCCGCGGCTGACAGGGAAGCTCCCAGGGGAAGGCCTCAACCCAAGGCATTGCAGACCCTGGGCCTACCTGTTGGGGTCCCGGGGAAAAGCAGGAGTGGGGGTGCCTCCCGCTGTAGCTGGCAGGAGAAGCTGGCTTCCAGGCTGAGAGTGATGAGGTGTCAGGCTCCGCTGCCAAATACCTTTCATTGAGAAAGTGTTGGGGCTGTGGCCACTGCCAGGCCTGGGGCAGATGAATTTGGGGCAGGCTGCTGGCACCCCTTCCCCCCAGGCGGGGTTAGGGAATGGGCATCATCCTGAAGCCCCCCCTGCCCCTCTCCAGCTGCTGTGGCTGAGCCAGGAGTGAGCAGGGGCTCCTGAAAGGAAGCAGGCCGGGGAGACTGTTCCAGGCAGAGGGTACAGCCCACAAAAATGCTTGGCACAGAGCAGGGGCTGTAGCCTCAGTGCCTCCCCAAGTCTGCTGAAAACTCTTCAAGAGGGCAGCCCTTGGCCCCAATATTCAGATGAGGAAACTGAGCCTCCAAGAGAAGGAAGTCATTGCTCTGAGCTGACAGCCCAGAGCCTCTCAACACTGCCTTGTGACCCTATTCTAGCCTCTGAGCCAGGAGTCCTGCCCCCTCCCTCCTGGAACGTTTGCCATTCACCTTCTGGTAAATCCATTGCTTTCCCCCTAAAGCTGGGGCTGCCAGACCACACCTCATCATCCTGGGGTGTGGGGGGCATGAGCCCCCCTCCCTGACCCCAGCTCCAGCTACCCTGGGGTCAGCTCAGGGCATAAGGAGGCCCTCGGTCCCGCCCACGGCTTATAATTTTAGAACCAGGGGTTCTTTAAATTCCTAGTACTGTGAGTGGGAGAAAAATCCTGGAACAGTGCTTAAAACAAGAGCTTAAACCCATGGACTCCAAGAGGAGGAAGATAAAAATGAACACACATTGAGCACTGACTGGATACAAACCCTCCCTGGCCCCCAAGACCTAACTCACTTTGAGGGTATTTAATGTATATTTATTGCCTTAGAGCCCAACATAGGCTTTGGGGAGGGTGATTTTTTTCACACACATACCTCCCCCCCCCATTTCACAGCTAAAGGGACTTGTCCAGGGTCACACAGCAAATGGAAACACTATGGGCTGAGTGGAAGGGCAGTGTTTTCCAGAGAAAGGGACATAGGCTCTGGGTCTTGAAGGATGTGTAGGAGTTTGCCAGATGGACAAGGCAAGAAGGGCATACCAGGCAGCTGGAAAGGTATATGTGAAGGCAGAGAAGGAAAACCTCAGGCGGGCATGGAGAGAAGCAGCGGAAGGGAGACACTCAGCGGAGGTAAACAGGGCCTTGAATGCTGGGCGAGGAGCTGGAGAGTCTCCGGCAGGTAATGGGGAAACACAGAAAGTGCTGGAGCAGGGGAAATTCACATAATTTTTCACAATAAAGACTCCTCTAGAGCTGGTGAGGGATTCAGCTTATTGGAAGTTGTTTCTTTTATGGAACTGGAGTCTGCCCCCTCCCACGTGGCAGCCCTTACAGGGTCCAAACTGCAGCCGAGCGCCCCCTCCTCTTCGGCTGCCTCTGGTTCTGGCTGAACACTGCTGGCTCCTCCAGCAGGGCCTCGTGGTTCTGGCGCGGCCACCCACCACTTCCCCAGCCCCGTCTGTCTCCCTCATCAGCCCTCAGAGTTGGGTATGACCCAGTCGCAGACCCCAAAGACTGGAGCCAGCCTGGCGGGGAGACCTGGCTTCAGTTGAGAGGGGAGAATACTTGCATTTTAATGGTGGAAACAGAGGCAGGTGCCAGCAGAGAAAGAATAGTCCAGCTGAATGCTGATGTCCTGCTGCCTGACCCCTCCCAGGGCAGAAGCCGAGGCCAGTCCTCAGGGCCTAGGGTCCGGGGGTGGGGGTCTGGGCAGACAGGAGGTAGACCCCAGGGATCAGGGAAGCAACAGATTTGGGGATGGATGAAGAGAAACACCCACTGCTCTATCCAAGGTCACAGCTGCCATGTAGCACTGGGGATGTGGCACAGGGAGTCAGATGTCCTCATCATTAGTCCTGAGGTCACACCATTCTGGTCACACCCTACCCTGTCCTTCCCGTCAGGTACTTTGGCCAAAACCACTCAGCCACCTTCTTGTCATTCATTTGGCTAAGCTGTCATTCCTAATTGCAGCCCCCACCACCACAGTCATCCCTCCAAAGTGCATGTTGCTGGATTTGCTGGTCACACTGGATGTGACAGCCCAGCCAGCTGCTGTCCCACCCCTCACAGCTGCGCAGATGGACACACTTCTGACACAGGCCTTTGCAGCAGGGTCCTGAGGGAATGCTGGCAGCTGAGACCACCTGCAGGCAACAGAGCATCAACACCCAGCTTTGCCCTTTGTCACACCGCACTAGGGGACACTCCGACTCTCAGATGCCTAGACTGCCCAAGTCAGGGCCGATTCTAACCCCCTGCCAACCACCACAGTTCCGTTCTTCAAAGCACAGTGGGTGCAGTCAGGGGCACGTGGCACCTCCTACCCTCTGGTGGTGGCAGCCCTGGGGAGGGCGTGGGCTGGGGGCCGGGGGCCGGGGGCTGGGGGCGAGGTCTCAGCTGCTTTTCCTGGGAAGTTCTGAATCCCTTCCTGCTGACTCAGCCCCGGGGGCTGGCTTGCCGGGGGCTGCCAAACCTCAGGTATGTCCTCGAAGGCTGCCTGGTGGGGCCTCCATCAAGGTGGTGGTGGGGAGCCTACTCTGGACCCAGTCCTCCCCAGGGACCCCAGCCCCCCCTTTGCCCCAGATGGAGTCTGAGCTTTCATGATGAGTTGGTGCCCAAATAGCAGAGGCCGAGACCAGCTGCTCACAGCCCCGGTTCTCCCAGGCTGAGGATTGATACATAAATGAGCTCTCAGCCAAGTCAGGTTCCCTCATATAGGGTCCCTGCTCAGCCCACTCTTCTTGCCTTGTAAAGACAATGCTGTCTTAGGTGGTCTAAGGGGAGTTGGCCTGGCTGCCCCTTCTGGGGCCCAGCACAGAGACAGAGACACACACACATACATACACACAGATGTGCACACATGTGCTCTCATGTGATGTATACATGCAGACCTGTGGGCACACCAGATATGCTTGATCATGCCCAGACTCAGCCCCAGAATGGCCTTTCTAGAGCCCCATTCTGAGAGGGAAGTAGAGCCAGGCACAGGAACCTCAGATTGTGGGGTCAGGCTTGGGCCAACTGGAGGGCCAGGGGCTGGAAAAACCCAAAAGAGGGCTTCAGGCAGGCTTTCTGGAGGAGAGGACATTTGGTATGGGCTTTGAAGAATGAATAGGAGTTTGCCAAACCAAGATTGGTTGTCCAAGGGTCTTGAATGCTGGTTTTAGAGTTTACCTTTTCTCTGTGAGGATTTTGAGCAGGGAGGGGACACAGACAAGTCCCCATTTACTACTTCCTTTTGAGGACCCAGCCTCTCCCCTCAGGGAGCTTTCAGTCAGATGAGGGAGGCAGAGCCATTACCAGCCTGGAGGTATTGGGTTGGATCCTATCAACAGGCTTCTAAGACAGGTTCCATTATTATCTCTATCTTACAGCCAAGGAAAGCAAGGCTGAGAGAGGAAAGGACATTGCCCAGGGACCCACACGGAGACAGGGCTCTTCACACACAACCCTGGTTTCTTGTTTTTTTTTTTTTTTTTTTTTTTTGTCTTTTGAGGGCTGCACCCGAGGTATATGGAGGTTCCCAGGCTAGGGGTTGAATCAGAGCTACAGCTGCTGGCCTACACCACTGCCACAGCAACGTGAGATCCAAGCTGTGTCTTCGAACTACACCACAGCTCACAGCAATGCCAGATCCTTAACCCACTAAGCAAGGGATTGAACCTGCGTCCTCATGGATGCCAGTTAGATTCGTTTCCACTGAGCTATGATGGGAACACCACCACCCTGGTTTCTGGCTTGCATTTGTAGCTACTGATATGGCTTAAAGTTTGAAGGCCAGAATGATGAGGCTCCAATAAATCAACTTTGCCAAGAGTCATGTCTTTGCACTTGGGGTCCTGGCCTGGGAGGGAAGTCCCTCTCACAGGACATACAAGTTCCCCCTGGGCCTCTTCAGCAAGATCGTCTCTCTCCTTCATCCCCTGTCATTGGTTGCGGAGCAGCTTTAATGAGCGGCTTTTACGCAGACGGATGTCTGAGTAGGAGGCTGGGGGTGCTTCTCTGGGCCTTCTGGGAGGCCAAGGCCACAAGCCCGCCGTCTGGCCCAGCTGAACACAAACACTTGGAAATGGCCGACCCGACGGAATCTAGGTTGTGGTCAGGCTGTGGCTAAAGAAGCCACTGGAAAAACACGCAGTCCACGGGGCCAGGCCCAGCTTACGTTTCACCAGGCAGGAGTGGCCGGCCTGGCGCCTGGAGCGGAGGAATGTTCATCTCTAGCTCTTTGGAACCTGCCGTCTCTGACCGGGGAATCCAGCCGATGGGCGGTGCCACCTTGTCCTGTTGTCAGGCTATGACCTGCCCCCTAATGTGTCCTTGGAAAATCAGGCCCCCTGGCCCAGATGCTGTTGGAGACCCTTCTGCTTGCATGCCCCTGACAATGGGGAGCTCATCCCTTTACAGCTGTCATGTCTGGCAGCCAGAAGACTATAATGGGACCAGTTTCCCACAGGAAGCTCTGGCTCGCTTGACCACAGGGAGGGGAGGTCACTGCAGCCTGAGTACTCCCCCCCTCCCTCCGCCCTGCACCCCTCCATGGGTCCAGCCTCCTCCTGGGCCTCTGGACTTTCTCCATGACCTTTGAGTTCTGTGTCCTAAGTGGACCCAAAGGTATCTCCCCAGAAAGTTCTCCTTGTCCCATGGCTGTGTTTCAGCACTAATCTGTCACCTGCCTGAGCCATGGGCTGGGCAGGTGGCCCACACATCCACTGAGCACCTTCTGGATGCTGGAATACTTTACTTGCATCTTTTCACTGAATCCTCCCAGTAAGGTTGTTCCCATAATAGCTCTACTTTACAGCTGAGGCTCAGAGGGCTTATTTGTCATCCTGGGGGAGCAAGTAAATACATCCTGGGGGAGTATTCTGGAAGGATCCATTCCCCTGCTGGCATCAGGATTGTGGCCTGGCAGCCTTGTCTTTTGGGCTGCGGTGGCCCCTGGAGGCCAAACAGGGAGTTGCAGCCTGTGCCACTTCAGTGGGCCTTTGTCCCCAACTTCCCACAGGCTGTGGTCACTTACCTGTTCACACGCCCTCCATGGCTGTCATAGTCCCAGTCAGTGGGGGCAGGAGCTCTGGATGAACTTTTGATGGGTCACCATGGAGATCCCTGAGCACAAAATCCAGCATCGTGGAGTTCCCATCATGGCTCAGTGGTTAACAAACCCGACTAGTAACCATGAGGTTGTGGGTTCGATCCCTGGCCTTGCTCAGGGGGTTAAGGATCCGGCGTTGCTGTGAACTGTGGAGTAGGTCACAGATGCGGCTCGGATCCCACATTGCTGTAGCTGTGGTGCTGGCTGGCGGCTGTAGCTCTGATTAGACCCCTAGCCTGGGAACCTCCACATGCCGCAGGCCCTAAAAGGACAAAAGACAGAAAAAAAAAAAAAAAATACAGCCTCTTGTGTCAAACCCAGATCCTCCCCTCAGTAATCTCACAGCCTCAGTTTCCGTAGCCAAGAACAGAAATGACAATGGCCTTTGCTTCTTCTGCTCTAGGTGCAGTAGGTGCTCAGTGGCTGCAATTATCAGCCTCAGTAACATGCAGGAGTGGGGCAGGGATGGTAGCTGGGCTGTCCTCAGCCTCAGCTCCCCTTCCTCAGCAACCGCCACCCCTCAGGGCTTTGCAGTAGTGTGAGGTGAGGGAGATTAAAACTCCCTGAAGCACCTAGATCAGGGAGGGGTTCAACTTCCCCACCCGGGTCTGAGGCCTCCAGACTTCCTCCAGGGGTCTGGTGTGGCGGGCCCTGAAATGCCTTCTGGAACAGAAATCTTACTAGGGATTGAGTATGAGGCCTCACTGATGAAGGGATTGCTGTTAATTCCATCCTGAAACTTGCTATGGAGGCCCTTGAAACTGCACGTGTGGATCCTTGGAGCTGCTCTGGTATATCTAACCTGGGGCTAGACATCCCTTTGCAGCCTGGACTTGGAGAGAGCCCCAGATCTTTCCCTATAGTGACCCAGGGGATCTGGAAATTTCTACTAGGTCTTGGGTAGGGGTCCCCCTAAATTCCCACGTGGGAAGCCACAAAACTCACATTCAGAGGATCATACCTTTATTGGTAGCCCTGGGAGGGGGTGGAATTTGTGTCCATTCTTTGAGGTGGGAGACTGAGGTGCAGGGAAGGTTGGAGGGAAAATTGAAAGGACCCTAGGGCCTGGGAAAGGGGTCCAGGGCTTAAGGACGGCAGTCACCCTACATCCGCAGGGCCAGAAACCCAGTTCCTGACCCCCCTCGCTATCTCAGGTGACCCCGACGGCTTCCCTGGAGGTAGAGAAGGCTCAGAGCTGGGCTTAGCGGACACAGCCGCAGGGGCTTCAGGAGAAGGGGCAGGGCCAGGACTGGGGCGGGGTGAGTTGGGGGGGCTTGGTTAAACAGAGAACACGTGTCTCACTGGTCTGAATTTGCCCAGTCCTAGGAGAGATAGTGAAATTAAACTACACCCTTTGAGAGACTTCGATGAAAGGCCAATGTGGGATGACTGAGGTCACAAACCTCTCCACACAGACCACAGCTCTTCTCACCTCTCCACCCTCACTGGGACTCTCTTTGGTCTGGAAAATTCCCATCGGCCAGGTAAGAGTAAGGCTAAGGGCTGGAAAGCAGCAGATCGTCCCCAGGGACACGCAGCCCTGCCCCGTCCCTGGTGACTGGGCGGAAGATGGGTTGGTGATGGGCCTAGGGTGTTTTGATGGCTCTAGGCCAATCGTGGCACCGCTGCAGAGTTGTCATCTTATCTCTATTCCAGAAGAGCAGTGCCAGGCAGGAGAAACCAAAATGCCCTGGGCTCCATGGTGCCCTCAGCTCTTGGATGCTGGCTGACTGGTGAGGAGGGGATGGCTAGGGGAAGAAGAAAGCTGGGGATGAGGCAGCAGGGAGTCAGGGACCCTGAGGGGTCAGGTTCTGGGGAGAGGGTCTGTGGGAGAGGAGGCTGGGATCAGAGGAGAGGGGTGGGATCTTGGGGAGGAATAGAGCCGTGATCCTAGCAAAGAAGAGAAGAGAGAGCATTCAGGCAGAGAGAACTGCCAGTGCAAAAGCCCTCGGGTGGTGGAGTTCCCAGTGCAGCTCAGTGGGTTAGGAACCCAACAGTGTCCAGGAGGACACGGGTTCAGTACCTGGCTTTGGTCCGTGGGTTAAGGATTCCGTGTTGCCACAGCTGCAGCGTAGATCATAGATGCAGCTTGGATTGAGGCATTGCTCTGGCTGTGATGTAGGCCTGTAGCTGCAGCTCCGACGCAACCCCTAGGCCAGGAACTCCCATATGCCAATGGCCTGTTAAAAAAAAAAAAAAAAAAGCCTGGGGAGTTTCCGTTGTGGCATAGCAGAAATGAATCTGACTAGTATCCATGGGAATGCAGGTTCGATCCCTGGCCTCACTCAGTGGGCTGGTGATCCTCCACTGCTGTGAACTGTGGTGTGGGTTCCAGGCGTGGCTTGGATCCCATGTTGCTGTGGCTGTGGTGTAGGCCAGCAGCTGCAGCTCTGATTCAACCCCTAGCCTGGTGGGAGAGAAAAAGGGAATTGGAATTATTTTTCTTCTTTTTCAGCTGCCCTGAGGCATATGGGTGTTCCTGGGCCAGAGATAGAATCTGAGCTGGAGCTGAGACCTATGCCATAGCTGTAGCAATGCGGGATTCTTAACCCACTGCCTCAGGCTGGGGATTGAACCGGAGCCTCTGCAGAAACAACCTGGATCATGAACCCACTGTACCACAGCAGGAACTCTGGGAATTGGATTTTTTTTTTATTTTTAATTTTTACTTTTTTAAAAATTTTTTTGTATTTTTGCCATTTTCTTGGGCCACTCCCGTGGCATATGGAGGTTTCCAGGCTAGGGGTGTAATTGGAGCTGTAGCCACCGGCCTATGCCAGAGCCACAGCAACGTGGGATCCAAGCTGCATCTCGGACCTACAGCACAGCTCACGGCAACGCCAGATCCTTAACCCACTGAGCAAGGCTAGGGATTGAACCCGCAACCTCATGGTTCTTAGTCGGATTCGTTAACCACTGAGCCACGACGGGAACTCCGGATTTTTTTTGAAATGTTTGTTTTGAAGTATAGTTGATTTACAGGTTGTGTTAATTTCTGCTGTCCTGCAAAGGGATTCAGTTATACATATATATACACATTCTTTTCCATATTCTTTACCATTATGATTTATTACAGGATATTGAATATAGTTCCCTGTGCTATACAGTAGGGCCTTGTTATTTATCCATTTTATATATAATAGTTTGTGGGCACTGGATTCTGAGAGGGGAGAGAAACCAGAGGCTGGATCTGCTTCAAGTTGTAAGATTGCCCCCTGGTGGCCCAGTGAAGAACAGGAAGCGAGACAGGCTGGTTCACCTGCAAATCCTCTGCCCACAGAAAGTAGCCTGAGCCAGGCTGCTACGGCCTTTGTCTTCCTGTCTCAGTCTCTCCCTTGGAAGACTGGGAACAAGATGACCCCAGACTGCCCAAGAGCATGGGCCCCATCCTCAGTGCTTTGAGTCCTCAATGCTCATATGATTCTCACTAAGTCTTAGGGGCAAGAGCTACTTCTTCTTGTTCTTTTTTTTTTTGGCCGCGTCTGCCACATAGGGAAGTTCCCAGGCCCA
The DNA here is from genome assembly GCF_016906955.1 of Phacochoerus africanus. Lineage (NCBI taxonomy): Eukaryota > Metazoa > Chordata > Mammalia > Artiodactyla > Suidae > Phacochoerus > Phacochoerus africanus. The sequence continues at coordinate 59,604,222 of NC_062547.1, read as the reverse complement.
GGATTGAATCCAAGCTGTAGCTACAGCAACGCTGGATCTTTTAACCTGCTGCACCGGGTGGGGATCAAATCCACACTCTGCAGCAACCCAAGCTGCTGCAGTCAAATTCTTAACTCACAGCACCATGGCAGGAACTCCCTCATCTGCTTGAATTCTACAAGTCTATGTGCCTGAGCCTGGAGCCTGGACGCCTCTCTACATTCTTCTACATCTGTGGCATATGGACATTCCCAAGCCAGAGATTGAATCCGAGTTGCAACTTTGACCTACGTCACAGCTGCATCAATGCTGGATCCTTAAGCCACTGCCCACTGTGCCAGGCTGGGGGTTGCACTGACACTGCCACAGAGGTAAGCCAGATCATTAACCCACTGCACCACAGCGGGAACTCGGGGGCAGGAGCTACTTCTATTTCCACTTCACAGAGGGGATAACTGAGGTTCAGTGAGGGCAGGGAAACCTGTTGGGAGAGACTGGACCCCCACCAGGGGCCAGCCCAGTCTGCAAGAGCCCAACTTCGAGTTCTGCCTCTATACATCCCCAGAGTCACCTCCCTGTGCCTCAGTTTCCCCAATTCTTCAGTTGAGGGACGCTGGGGAGAATAGCATTAATATCTTCTTCAAATATTCTCGTTTGCTGATTTTGGTGTCCACTAGTGATTCTTGCATGAGTCAGTGCAATCATTGGCCAGTGGGGGGCCCATCAAAACTGCTCCTCTGACCATCATTAATAAGTTTACAGATAACAAATGCTGGAGAGGGTGCGGAGAAAAGGGAACCCTCTTACGCTGTTGGTGGGAATGTAAATTGAAACAACCACTATGGAAAACAGTATGGAGGGTCCCCAGAAAACTAAATGGATAACTACTACATGATTCAGCAATCCCACTACTGGGCATCTATCTGGACAAAACTACAATTCAAAAAGATACATCGGAATTCCCATTGTGGCACAGCGGAAACGAATCCAACTAGGAACCACGAGGGTGTGTTGAAGAATTTCAGGGCAGTGGCACAGGAGGTTAAGGATCCAGTGTTGCTGCAGCTGTGGTACAGATGGCAACCAAGGCACAGGTTCAGTCCCTGGCCCAGGAACATCCACATGCTGTGGGTGTGGCAAAAAAAAAAAAAAAAAAAAGCTTAGTTTGGAGTTCCTGTCGTGGTGCAGCAGAAACGAATCCGACTAGGAACCATGAGGTTGCAGGCTCAATCCCTAGTCTTGCTCAGTGGGTTAAGGATCTGGCGTTGCTGTAAGTTGTGGCGAAGGTCAAAGATGTGGCTCAGATATGGTGTTGCTGAGGCTGTGGTGTAGGCCGGCAGCCGTAGCTCCGATTTGACCCCTAGCCTGGGAACCTCCATATGCCACGGGTGTGGCCCTAAAAAGCAAAAAAAAAAAAAAAAAAAAAAAGAGAGAGAGAAAGAAAAGAGAATTTCAGGGCAGAGATCAGGAATGAGGCTCTGTGCTCTGGAAAAACTGGCAGAACAGGCCTTCAGATAGTTAGATATTTTCAGGAGGAAATTGAGAACCCTATTATTTGCATCTTCTGGTACTTAGAAAAGCATGAAAATCATTAACTGAGACACCTGCTCCTTGAGACGAGCAGCCACCTTCTGCCGAGACATGTCCTTGATTGCACATCTTCCTTCTCCAGAATCATAGATAAGCTGGCCTCCTCCCCACCCCTTCAGAGCAGTTGCTCAGAGCTGAGTCTGTCTTCTGGGCAGTAGTTCTCAGTAAGTCTCCCTGTAAAACTGAAGCTCTCACAATGAACTTTTTAAAAGATTAATTCATTAATTATTTATTTGTCTTTTTAGGGCTGAACCTGCAGCATATGGAAGTTCCCAGGCCAGGGGTTGAATTGGAGCTGCCGCTGCTGGCCTACACCACAGTCACAGCAGTGCCAGATCCCAGCCTCATCAATGACCTACACCAGAGCTTGCAGCAACGCTAGGGTCTTAACTCCCTGAGCCGCAACAGGAATGCCTGTATTTTTCTTTTTTTTTTATTATTATTATTTATTTTATTTTTATTTTTTGTCTTTTGTCTTTTGTTGTTGTTGCTGTTGCTATTTCTTGGGCTGCTCCCACGGCATATGGAGGTTCCCAGGCTAGGGGTTGAATCGGAGCTGTAGCCACCGGCCTACGCCAGAGCCACAGCAACGTGGGATCCGAGCCGTGTCTGCAACCTACACCACAGCTCACGGCAACGCCGGATCGTTAACCCACTGAGCAAGGGCAGGGACCGAACCCGCAACCTCATGGTTCCTAGTCGGATTCGTTAACCACTGCGCCACGACGGGAACTCCTGTATTTTTCTTTTTAAAGCTTCTTCTTTTTTTGTGTATGTGTCTTTTTAAGGCTGCACCTGCGGCATATGGAAGTTGCCAGGCTAGGGGTCAATTTGAAGGAGCAGCTGCCGGCCTATGCCACAGCCATAGCAGTGTGGGATCTGAGCCGCGTCTGCGACCTACACCACAGCTCACAGCCATGCCGGATCTTTAACCCACTGAGCGAGGCCAGGGATTGAACCCACATCCTCATGGACACTAAGTCAGGTTCTTGAACCACTGAGCTGCCGTGGGAAATTCACATTGTGCATTTTTATTTCATTTGACAATCTTTACAAATTCTATGGCAAAATAAGGAACCTAACGATCTGACAGCCCAGCATCCTGTCTCAGTTGGTCCCAAGGGCTGGGTGTCATCTGTGGGGTCCATACCCAGGCAGGGGCAGTTACCCTAGTCAGGATCATGCACTCCAGGTATATGGCTGCCACTAGCCAAACTCTAACCTAAAGCCTGCTTTTTTTTTTTTTAATCACCCATCAATCCCAGACACTTTGCTAATTAATTACTATGATGAATATTAGAACAGATTTTTCTCCGATGGGAGGAGTGGGGATAATGTGTGTGGATCACGGAGAATATTAACAGCTCTCCCACTCAGACACCTGATCAGAGTGCCAGCCACATCTGGAGCTGGTGAAAAGTCTCCCAGGACTGGCCCAGGCCCAATGAACCAGAACTTGTATGTATGTATTTTGCTTTTTAGGGCCGCATCAGCGGCATATGGAGGTCCCCAGGCCAAAGGTTGAATCGAAGCTACAGCTGCCAGCCAATACCACAACCACAGCAGTGCCAGATCCGAGCCGTGTCTGCAACCTACACCACAGCTTACTGCAACGCCGGATCCTTAACCCTCTAAGTGAGGCCAGGGATCAAACCCGCAACCTCATAGTTCCTAGTTGGATTTGTTTCCACTGCACCACTACGGGAACTCCCAGAACTTGTATTTAAACCCATCCCTGGCCTAGACCTCTCAGAGTAGCCCCCTTGCCTGGAGACTCTGAACTGATCTTGTATCAATTTGTTTGGAACCCTGCCCAGGTTATAGTGGCTTTTGCTTCTATCTGTGGAAACTTAAGCAGAGAGTGTGCCTTCCTGAGGGCACCTGACCAGGTGAGTGGAGGTGTGATTTCACAGAACCTGTGGGAGGGGGAGCTATAGCGGATATAGTGAGCTATATCCACTCACCTCTCAGAGGCGGCCCAGGGCACGGATTCCCCAGTCCCTCCCACCAAACCGACTCACAAATCTATGAAATACTACACAAATGGCATGCAAAAGAGATGCAAATCCTACACATATTTAACTCAAATAAAGCAAATCATGCATATTATATGCAAACAACAAACACATAGGCAAATGTCATGAGAAGGGGGGGGTGCCTGGGTCAGGAGTGGGGATTGTCAAACACATGGCAAGGGACATGTTGAGTGTAATAGAAATGGTGGAGGTTTCCTGTCCTGTGACTGGCCCTTTATGTGGATCAGCCCTTGGGCCCCACAGCTACAAGGTGAGGGGGTCTTGTTGCTACATCTCTGGTCCCCAGCCCAGGAGAGGCAGGTTTCCAGGCCTCCAGTTCTGTACTCTCTGAGGGGCCATGGCGACCCCTGGTGGAAGGGGGTGGGGCAGCAGCTGGGCTCAGCCTACTCCCACCCTCATCTCTTCCCTATGCAGTGGTCTCCAGATTCACCTCCTGTGGGCTTCCTCTCAGGTAAAACCCCTGATCATCCACTTCCAAGCCATAGGTTGTGGAGGGATAATGAGTAGGACTGCACAAGGGGACTGGTCAGTGTTCCAAGGGCTCTGGCTCCTTTTCCTGCATAAGCCTCGTAGGGACTTCTAAAATGCACACTTTGGAGGAGTTCCTGTCATGGCGCAGTGGAAACAAATCGGACTAGAAACCATGAGGTTGTGGGTTCGATCCCTGGTCTCACTCAGTGGGTTAAGGATCCAGCGCTGCCGTGAGCTGCGGCATAAATCACAGACATGGCTCAGATCTGATGTTGCTGTGGTTGTGGTGTAGGCTGGCAGCTGTAGCTATGATTGGACCCCTAGCCTGGGAACCTCCATATGCTGTGGGTGCAGTCACCCCAAAAATAAAATAAAATAAAATGCACACTTTGGAGCTCCCACTGTGGCTTAGCAGTAATGAACCTGACTAGCCTCCATAAGGATGCAGGCTGGCTCCCTAGCCTCACTCGGTGGGTTAAGGATCGGGTGTTGCTGTGACCTGGTTTCAGATAAAGTGCCCATGTTGCTGTGGCTGAGGATGTAGTGTAGGCCAGCGGCTGCACCTCTGATTCAACTCCTAATCTGGGAACTTTCATATGCTGCAGGTATGGCCCTAAAAAGCAAAAAAAAAAACCAAGCTCATTTCCCACTAGTATATAAAGAAATGAGAGACCACTTCTCTGCCAGCCCCAAACCCTTGGTTCCTTCCCCACTGGCCAAGGCTGTGACCTGTATCTCCTTCTAGAGATATTTTTGTAAACGTCTCCCCCCGCCCACTTTTCAAAAATGTACACCAACTGTAATCCTTCCTCCTCTTTGCATTAATGCTTTGTGGAGAAAAGCTGCTTCAGCCTTTTAAATGGTTGTATACTATTCCACTACATGGTTGGACGGCCTGATTTAAACAGTCTGCATTGAGAGATATTTATTTTTTTGCCACGTCCATGGCATGTAGAAGTTCCCAAGCCAGGGATAAAACCCATGTCACAGCAGCAACCCAAGCTGCTTCAGTGAGAACACCAGATCCTTAACCTGCTGTGCCACACGAGAACTGCTATTTTCATTTTTTTTTTGTAGTTACAAAAAATGTGGCAGGAAATGCATCATTTTGCACTCTTTTGCATATACTTGTAGAAAAATTCTTAGAAGGAAAACTGATGAGGGAAAGGGGGGGCGTGCATTTTTAATATTAATAGATTCTAGAAAATTGCCATTTTAAGCAGCCGTACTGATGAGCAGTCTCCCCAGCACTGCCTTTGGGCTCACACCCTTGGCTTTGCCTGTCTCTCTCCTAAGTGGGGATCTGGGGTGCAGGTCACAAAGCCTCTGAACCTCAGTGTCCCCACCTGTTGCATGGTGGTGGCATCAGCACTCACTCTGCCAGCGAGGTGGGCTCAGAGGGTGCTCCTCTCTGCCATGTAATCCTTATGGCTCGATTACTGTGGTGTGGCCACATTTTAGGCCTTTTTTGAATAGAGCAATATGAAATGTTAAGAAAGTGTGACTTTAGAAGCAGAATTTGACCTAGGGAGTTTCCTCAAATTAGAACTTCCAAGGAGTTCCCTGGTGGTGTAGTGGTTAAGGATTTGGCATTGTCACTGCTGTGGTTCAGGTTCCAACCCTGGCCTGGGAACTTCCGCGTGCTGTGGGGCTGCAAAAAAACTCAGCTAACCAACCAACCAACCAATCCTCCAAGAAACCCAGCGGGGAGGTGGCAGCCAAGTGAATCAAGAGCTGCATTCACACCACGGCCCACGGCCACAAGAGGGCGCAAGTGAGCCGAGGCTCCAGTTCCACCTGGAATCTACAAGTTGCTGCTTTGTCTATTTCCCTTAGGGCCACCACCCCACCCCACCTCCCACACCTGACCCCACATGATTGTTTCCGAGGACCCACCCTCTCCACCTCGTCTCCAGTGCCCAGACCACCTTCCCTGGTACATCCCACCCTCTCCCTCAGCACCTGCCCAGCAGCTATCATGTGTACTGCCTCAGCTCTCTGATACTCCTTGGCCTCTGTTGATTTCCTAGTTGCAAATCTTGAGAGATGACTGTGCTGTCTGATTCTGGATCTCTGACTGTCTCTCTCTCTCTCTCTCTCTCTCTCTTTTTTTTTTAATCTTTTTTGGTCTTTCCTAGGGCCGCACCCCCTGCACATATGTTTCCCAGGCTAGGGGTCGAGTTGGAACTACAGCTGCCGGCCTACACCACAGCCACAGCAACATGGGATCTGAGCCTTGTCTGTGACCTACATCAGACATCACGGCATCGCTCGATCCTTAACCCACTGAGCAAGGCCTGGGATCGAACTTTTGTCCTCATGGATACTAGTCGGGTTTGTTAACCACTGAGCCATGACGGGAACTCCTCTGACTCTCTCTCAAACTGGTTGGTGGGCCCATCACTCCACTGAACTCATGCTGCTCCAACCTGGCAGTCACTTCTCTACTCTTACATCCTACTCCTGAAATCTGTCCTTCTGGCTTCCATGACATCCTCTCTTGATTCTCATCCCATATTCTGGCCTCTTCCGACTTCCAGATTTCTCTCCTGAACACAATTCCTATGTCCAGGGGTGTGATGGACACCCCAAGCCTGCCAGTCTAAAGCTGAGCTACCTTCCCTCTGTGAGGTCCTCGTCTGATCTCCCTGTAGCTCAGTCTAGCCCATTCTGCTCATCAGCAAGTCCTGCAGGTTCACCTTCCCCTCACCCCTCCCACTCCTGTCTGCACTTGGCCACCCACTATCTGGGTGATCACAGGACACTGACCTCCCCTCTCTTCCTGAAGTCTGTTTTTTTGCCTTTTTAGGGCCGCACCCTTTTTAGGGCCTGTAGCATATGCAGGTTCCCAGGCTAGGGGTCAAATTGGAGCTATAGCCGCTAGCCTATGCCACAGCCACAGCGACGCCAGATCCGAGCTGTGTCTGCGACCTAAACCACAGCTCATGGCAACTTCCAATCCTTAACCCATTGAGCGAGGCAAGGGAATGAATCTGCATCCTCATGGATACTAGTTAGATTCATTAACCGCTGACGGGAACTCAACTCCCTACAGTCTGTTCTTGATGAAGCAACGAAATATGAAGACCTGAGTTTCCCGGGTTTGCTCCCTGATCACACCACGCCCGGCTTCTTCCAAGGGCAACTCTCGCCCTCCCTCCAGCTGGTGGGGGCACCTCGGGCAGCACCCACCCTTCACCTCTGCATGCTTCCTTGCTCACCTCCTTTTTTTAAGGCACCTTTCTGAATGGGATGTCAGCCATACAACGGAATGAAGCACTGACACATGCTACAATGTGACAAACCTTGCAAACATCATGTGGAGTGAAAAGCCAGACACGAAAGGCCACATATTATAAGATTCTATGTCTATGAAATGTCCAGAGACAGAAAACAAATTAATGGTTGACAGGGCTGAGGAGAGAGAATGGAGAATGACTGCTAATGGGGCTGGGTCTCCTTTTGGGGGTCTCACAAGAGCTGGAGACCCCTCAAGCTGTGTTTTGGGGGCTGCTCAGCATCCTAACAGCTCCTGCTGGCAGGGACAGGGTGAAGAGCAGCTGGGAGGGCTCAAAGGAAAGATCACATGTACTGGGCTGGGCGGGGGGGGGGGGCGGTCCTAATGGCTGTTTGCTGCCTGCGCTGAAGATTTGAGGGAGGGGAGGTCCTGTCGTAGTGCAGCGGAAATGAATCTGACTAGGAACCATGAGGTTGTGGGTTCGATCCCTGGTCTTGCTCAGTGGGTTAAGGATCCGGTGTTGCCGTGAGCTGTGCTGTAGGTTGCAGATGTGGCTTGGATCTGGCGTTGCTGTGGCTGTGGCTGTGGCGTAGGCTGGCAGCTATAGCTCCGATTTGACCCTTATCCTGGAAACCTCCATATGCCGTGGGTGCAGCCCTAAAAAGACAAAAAAAAAAAAAAAGATTTGAGGGAGGGAAAGAGGCGGCAACTAAGCAAAGAGCCTGGTCTACAGCTGCAAAGATGGGAACTACTGCAAATATCCAGCATTGGGGCTGAGGAGCTCCTACCACTGCACTTCATTCATTGGAGGAAGACCCTTCCAGACACAGGGGTGGTGGCCACTCTGAGATACATCATGTGGAGAAGAGTAGGGCATGCCAAGTGGAGATGCTTATGCAGGGACACACCCAGACTGTCCCAGATCATCTCGGCAGGACACTCTAAGGACGGGCCTGCTGTGGTCACCTGTGCAGAAGGGGCCAGGGTCTGGACAGGGATGGCTGAGTTTGGAGTACCTGCATTCAAAATCCATCTTTTTTTTTTTTTTGTCTTTTTCTAGGGCCACACCCATGGCATATGGAGGTTCCCAGGCTAGGGGTCTAATTGGAGTTGTAGCCGCCAGCCTATGCCATAGCCATAGCAACTTGGGATCCAAGCCGGGCGGGTCTGCGACCTACACCACAGCTCATGGCAATGCTGGATTCTTAACCCACTGAGTGAGTCCAGGGATCAAACCCGCAACCTCATGGTTCCTAGTTGGATTCATTAACCACTGAGCCACGACGGGAACTCCCCAAATCTATTTCTTGGGAGTTCCCATTGTGGCTCAGCAAGTTAAGAACCTGACTAGTATCCATGAGGATGTAGGTTCAGTCTCTGGTCTTGCTCAGTGGGTTAAGAATCCAGCTTTGCCACAAGCTGCAGCGTAGTTTGTGGATGTGGCTTGGATCCGGCGTTGCTGTGGCTGTGACATAGGCTGGGAGCTGCAGCTATGATTTGACCCCTAGCCTGGGAACTTCCAAATACCGCGGGTGTGGCTGTTAAAAAGAAATACAAAAAAAGAAAGAAAAAAAATTTCTTGGCTCTTAAAAGCAACAGAAATGGAGCCATGGAGGACAGTATGGTAACAGAGTGGGGAGAGCAGCTAGCTACCCCAGAGGCCCTAGGTTGGGGTGGGCATATGTGCGGGGTGGATAGGAGATAGAGGGGCGGGGGGCTAGGCAGGAGTCCAGGGACTCAGTGACAGGGCCAAGCTTCTTCGATTCTAGGAGACCTCTGCACTCAGCCTTTTGAGGTGCAGGCTGGGATCCCACTGAGCTGCATGTCTGTAAGCTGGCGGACCTTCTCTCCTTATGGTGTCAGGCACTAGAGTATTAGCAGCACTGTGGGGACACCCACAGGGGTTGGAGACAGATGGGGGGTGGATCTCTCCAGCATGGGGACCTTGAGGCCAAGAACTGGGAGAAGGTGATGCATCCAGCTGGCCAGGGTCTGGGGGTGAGCTGATGTGGAGGCACAAGGGAGTTGGAACACTCTGTGTCCAGAAATGACAGTGTGGGGTTAGGGCCACAGTGAAACTGACTGACGGGTAGATGGGAGCACTTGCCCAGGGCCTTGAGCTGTCCTGAGCCTGGGCTTGTTAAATTCTCCCAAGAGCCAGATTTACCATCTTCTCTCCCAGTATGGGGAAGAGGAGGAGGAGATTGAGGGAAGGTCCCACTTGAAGGCTGAAGCAGAGAGGGAAGTAGGAGAGGGGACAGAGAGGGACATCCAGGAGCTGGGGAATGCTGAGTGCTGAGCCTCAGGCCAACAGGATTTCAAGAGCACAGATGCAGGAAAGCACTTGGGAAATATATCGTCTTTAATGACATTCCAACCAAAAATGGTAGAACTTGTATTAACAGAAAAAAAGAAGAGTGTCAAACCAATTCCCAGGAAAATTCTGAGTTTACAGCAGACTTAAATCAAAATTGTCTGAAATGACACAACAGAAGTGGGTGTGGGAAGCAGGGTCTGGGCAAGTGGGCACATGAATGGACAAAGGAGCAAACAGAATCACAACTTACACAACTGTGCAGCTGCAGCCCTGCTCCTGCGAGGTCAAGCGCCGCCAGGAACAGCTCTGGGAGTGAACGACATCGAAATAAAAATCAGTCCAAAATTTTAATGGGAGAAACTGTGCCAAGTCCTAAAAGAAATAGTTCAGTCTTAACCAGAGAATTCGTTTTCAAAAAAACCAAATGGGGTTGGGAGAATGAGCAGCGTCAGCCCGTTTCAAATCTCAGCTGACAAGCAAAAGATGGCCTCAGTGTTGCCTGCCGGTCAGCTCGGGGAGCGCTGCCTGCTGTCAGTTCTGGGTTTCCTGAGGTAACACGAGTGCCGGAGAACCACCACAGGGCCCACCATCCTTTTTTCTGCTCGTCCAAGTACTTAATTAGTTGCGTCTGAGATGATGTGGCCGGGGTCTCCAACAGGTGAGGTGGTTGACATTCGCTTCACCTGCCAGCTGCCTCTGGCCTGAAAAGACAGAGACAGAGAGTTGGGTTGGGGGGTGGGGGGTGGAAGTGAGACTGATGACCCACCAGGCCTCCACATCCCTGAGGCGGCTTAGAACATGCCCGGAGCCAAGAGGATGAGCCAGGAGGTGGGGGAGGGATGGAGGGGGTCAGTCCTGGGTCACAGCTGGCCTTGCACATGGATGTGCTTCAGTGGCAGGAACTGGCCTCCGCTGGCCGGGCTCTGGTAAAGGACTGACGTGGCACCATGGGGCATAGGTGAGCGTGCGGGAGACCCAGTGGGGTCTAGAGCTGACCATGGTCTCTTGAACATCATGGTGAGACTTGGTGAGCAGGAAGGTCAGGAGCCCAGCAGGATGGGGCCTGGTTGGCAGTCATGGGTGGTCAGGAGCACTCTGGCTGCAGAGCAGGGACTGACATGTATCAGGCACACGTGATCTTGGGACATCTGTCCACAGGAGCCCCCTCCCACCATGATGGAAACCACTACTGACAATGGCTCTTCTTGGGCTGGCTCTTCCAAGGCGAGTCCTGTTTGTAGCCCATGAGAGCAGGGCCATTCCCCTTCCCAACTCATGCTCTTGGACCTGGCCATCGATGGGCGCCCAGATATCACACCCTCCCTGTGACACTGGCAGCTCTGCCTCTCCTGAGTCCATGGCCACCACCATCAGACGGTGTGGCACAAGCTCCCCTTCAGCTTCTTCCTTTTTTTTTTTTTTGGTCTTTTGTCTTTTTAATTTTTTAAAAATTTTTTAATTTTTAATTTTTTTTGTCTTTTGAGGGCAGCATATGGAGGTTCCCAGGCTAGGGGTCTAATCGGAGCTGTTGCTGCTGGTCTATACCACAGCCATAGCAACTCGGGATCCTTAACCCACTGAACGAGGCCAGGGATCGAACCTGAAACCTCATGGTTCCTAGTCAGATTTGTTTCTGCTGCGCCATGACAGGAACCCCGGTCTTGTCTTTTTTAGGGCCGCACTCATGGCATATGGAGGGTCCCAGACCAAGGGTCTAACTGAAGCTGCAGCCGCCAGCCTATGCCACGGCCACAGCAACTCCGGATCTAAGCCGCATCTGCAACCTGCACCACAGCTCCCGGCAATGCTGGATCCTTAACCCACTGAGTGAGGCCAGGGATCGAACTCGAATTCTCATGGATACTAGTCAGGTTCGTTAACCACTGAGCCACGACAGGAACTCCACCTTCCTCATTCTTGAACTTTATAGGCTGAACCCTGCTACCTGTACCCTTTACCCCATCTGACCCCACCAGGCCCAAGGCCTTGCTCCTTGCAACCCTATCTCCATGCCCGGCCTCAGCTATTACCTCCCACATGGCCCAAGGAGCTGCCACAGTGCCTGCACCAGAGGACAGTGTGGGGCAAAGGAATCAACAGACCCTTCCAGGGCTGCCTCATCATGTGACACAGGGACACTGAGAGGACAGCAATTCTCTGCCCGACCTTAGTCAAGAGCAGCTGGGATGAGGACACTGGCCTCAGGAGGACACACTCTGCCCTTGGATGGACACCCACAGGCCTGTGTTCCCAGGACACTAGTGAAGGGAGGGGTCCACTCACAGGCCTGGAAGGTGACAGGCTGGTGCCCGGTGTGGGACTGGGAGCCAAAGAGCAGCTCAGGGCTAAGGAGATGGCTCCCAGCTAGGGTGGCATGGCCCTGAGACCTGTTCTCTGGAAGAGCATCTGGGCCTGCCCAGGGCAGAGGACCAGGAACAGGGTGGTGTCCACACCACAACCCCGACTTTCCTGCTTCATGTGAGGTTGACAGGATCCTGCTTCATGGTCCACAGAACCCTCACCCTGATTCTCTCTCACATCCTCACACCTACTGTGCTTGAGGCACTGAGCCCTGGGCAAGCGCAGAGCAGGGCAAACCTGACCACCTGGTGGTATGAGAGTGACTTGCCCCGCCCAGATTCTCAATATGGGTGGTGGGGTTGCTATGGTGATGGGATATGTACTGCTTGGCACCAGGAGGCATCCATTCCCTGCACCCTTAGGAAGGGCTGGGGGTAAATCGGTGGGACATCGACTCTGGTACTGCTGGGAATTTGCGTGTGAAGGCAAGAGATGGATTGTGTAAGGCCCTGCCCACTGCTGCATGGCCCTGTCACACCCGTGCCTGTGCAACCTCTTCAGGACAACTTTGCTCATAGGGTCAGGCCCCTGGGACTGTCAGTGGGAGGCTGGGAGGCCCCAGGGAGGGTGAGAGGGATGGGGCCCCCTGATCCTGGCTGGCCTGGCATGTTGCTCCACACGCTGAGAAAGTCCCCAAGGGCACGTCCTGAAACAGCTGAGATCCCTGGCTCATCTTCTTCCCAGTCACCAAAATGCATCTTCACTCTGGCCCAGCTGGGCACCAAGCCGAAGGGGAGGCCAGGATGATGAGCGAGGCCATGGCATGAAGGTGGTGGAGGCTCTGAGCCCAGTGGATCTGCACCTTCAGACAGTCAGGGCCTCATCTGCCCACTCCCCACTCTCTCTGGATGGTAGAGCCGTCCTCGAGGAGGGAGGGCTCCTTCCCAACAGGCAAAGCTCTCAGCCACTGCCTCAGGTGATCAAATCCTGTGAGGGGTGAAGGCCTGGGTCCTTGTTGAGCAGGTCTCACAGAGTTGTGCTCTTTTTTTTGGTTTCTTTCTTGTAAACTTTTATTTAAGTATCAACTACGAAGACAAATAATTGTTTCATATATGCATAATTCTAAAATAATTTTGGGGAGTTCCTGTTGTGGCTAAGTGGTCACGAATCCAACTAGTATCCATGAGGATGTGGGTTCGATCCCTGGCCTCATTCAGTGGGTTAAGGATCCTGCGTTGCTGTGGCTGTGGTGTAAGTCTGGCAGCTGCAGTCTGATTCGACCCCTAGCCTGGGAACTTTCATATATCGCATGTGTGAACTTTCATATATCACGCCCTTTAAGACAAAAATAATGATAATAATAATTTTGCTCAAATAAATGCAAATAGATTACATATACTTCCACTGTGCCTTAACTTTTTTTTTTTTTTTTTTTTTTGCTTTTTAGGGTCGCATTGGTGGCATATGGAGGTTCCCAGGCTAGGGGTCTAATTGGAGCTGTAGCCACACCGGCCTACGCCAGAGCCACAGCAACGGGATCCGAGCCGAGTCTGCGACCCACACCACAGCTCACGGCAATGCCGGATCCTTAACCCACTGAGCAAGGCCAGGGATTGAAACCACAACCTCATGGATACTAGTTGGATTCGTTAACTACTGAGCCACAACAGGAACTCCCCCAAATTATTTTAGAATTATGCACATATGAAACAATTATTTGTCTTAGTAGTTGATACTTAAATAAAAGGTTACAAGAAAGAAACCAAAAAAAAAGAGCACAACTCGGTGAGGCTCTTAACTTTTAAATTGAATTTCCCTTGAATCTACTTCAAAAGTGTTCATATTTTTTCCCTTTTCTAATTTAGAAGGAAAAAGACTCCTTTTTGTCTCCAGTCTAATTGGGCCATCAAAGTCCTTAAATCCAGTTCCTCCTTCCTCTTCTCCTTCCTCCATCTAAAACCTTACTCTTGCTTTTTACATATGCCTACTCTTGTTGTTTCTCCTTTCTCAAAACTCACAAACACAATTCTCTTTTTTGGGGGGCTGTGCCTGCAGCATGTGGCAGTTCCTGGACTAGGAATTGAACTTGTACCACAGCTGTAACCAGAGAAGAGCTGTGCTCTTTGAAATGGCTCTGCCAGCCTGCATGGGTCCTCATGATGGACTGAATGCCTGATGTGCCCACCTGGCTGCCAGGGCCTTTACAGGAGCCTAAGGAGACTGAGACGCAGCCAAGATGGCCAGTTCTGGGGACCTGCCACCGTCTCAGCTTTGTCACTCAGTCGGAGAGCCCACAGGTGTCCTTGGGGTTGTGCCTGAGGCTCACCTGGGATAGAAGGCTGCCTCCCCCAGGGGAGGGCTGGAGAGAGGTCAGCGTCTGCAGGGTGATCAGTGCATCCCCGGTGCTGGACAGTGGAAAGGGACCAGAGGAACCTGGAAGGGGTGGAGGGGTCAGGACAAGTGTTCCTGCCCCGGGAGTCACAGTGACTCCCAGGGAGGGGCTGAGAATGTGACTCAAATAGCTCCCCGCCCTTCCTACACCCCCTCCTCTGTGGGAGGGGAAACCAGCCTTTCGGTATTGAACTTTCTGTCCCCAGAGCACCAGCACTGTCTGCAGGGACTTTGGATCAGGAAAATCACCAGTGGGAACAGGAGCCTCACAGTGTAAATAGAGGAAAGAGGTGAATGCAGGGACCGGTCTGCTTCCTCAGAGACAGCTTGGTGGGCCCAGCCACAGGGGAGCAGCTGTCCCTGGGTCCGGTGGCCTCACTTACTGGAGCTGGGCATCGATGGGCAGCTGGCCTGGCCCCTGACTTCTGTGGGGTCCCCTGCTGTTTTAGCTGTGTAAATGGTAGCCTCTTCTTGAAACTTCCTCATGTTCTTTTTATACCGGATTCTTTTGTTGCCAAACCAGTTGGAGACCTGTTGACACACAGAGACAGAAGTCACTGGGAAAGGTGACCTAACAGTGAGACACAATGTGAACAGACTTCGGTTTCGCACTGCCCAGGGGTACATGGCTGAGTGCCAGTTCATGGCCCTGGGGCTGAGAAGGTGGAGCTGATGCACCGAGGAGCCCAAGGAAAAGTTTGCAGGAGGTTATAGGAGAGGGAGGAGCTGTGCTGTTTGAGAACCAGGCGCTGCTAGAGCCTGGGGCGAGGAAGGAGCTGGAAGGCAAACGAACATGTGTGTGACACGCTTGGAGAGATGTGTGTCTACTCACTGCAGGGGCTGGTGACTGACTGAATTCTGGATGGCTCCTTAGGGAATGCGAGAGCCCAGGGAGACACATATCATCAGTAAGCCTATTTCTGGGAAGTCAGGGTTTTTTAAATTTGTTTTTCTGTTTTTGCCATTTAGGGCCGCACCCATGGCATATGAAATTCCCAGACTAGGGGTCGAATCAGAGCTACAGCTGCCGGCCTACACCACTGCCACAGCAACAAGGGATCTACCACAGCTCAAGGCAACGCTGGATCCTTAACCCACGGATCAAAGACAGGAATCAAACCCAGCTCCCCATGGATACTAGTCGGGTTGTTTCTGCTGTACCACAACTGGAACTCCTGGGAAGTCAGTTTAAGGCAAGAACTCAACCGAATCCTTATCAAAGGATAAAGGACCAGAGTTCCCATTGTGGCTCAGTGGGTTAAGAACCTGACATAGTGGAGTTCCCGTTGTGGCGCAGTGGTTAACGAATCCGACTAGGAACCATGAGGTTGCGGGTTCAATCCCTGGCCTTGCTCAGTGGGTTAACGATCCGGCGTTGCCGTGAGCTGTGGTGTAGGTTGCAGACACGGCTCGGATCCCGCGTTGCTGTGGCTCTGGCGTAGGCTGGCAGCTACAGCTCTAATTAGACCCCTAGCCTGGGAACCTCCATATGCCGTGGGAGCGGCCCAAGAAATGGCAAAAAAAAAAAAAAAAACAACCTGACATAGTGTCTGTGAGGACTCGGGTTTGATCCTTGGCCTTGCTCAGTGGGTTGAGGATTGGTGTTTCCACAAGCTGTGGTGTAGGTCACAGCCTCGGCTCTGATTTGAGCCCTGGCCTGGGAACTTCCATGTATCTTGGGTGCGGCTATAAAAAGAAAAAGAAAAAAAAAATCCGTTTCTTTCACGTCTCATAATCCTCTGAATGTCAACCATGAAAAGAGCCTTTCTTTGTGCTGCCTGCTTCTCAACTCTCCTGCCCTCCATATGAGGGCGACCTTCCCTCAACCAAGCCAGGTAAGCACTTGGTTTCCACTCTACCTCTGAGGGAGATGCCGACACATCTTTGTGGAACTAAGTTCACAGAAGAATAGCAGGGAGCAGTTTTCCATGTTGAATTCAACTGGCCTTTTAGAAGGACAAAGAGCAAACTGCCATGACGGTGAGGGAGGGTGGCTGTGGGAAGCCAGTCCTGAGCCAGGGTCCACCCACTCCATGGGACAGATCCCAGCAGGGCACCTCATACAGGAGTGGGATGGCCTCTCTGCCAGCCGTAGCTCAGAGTCACTGGCCCAGTCCCTCTGTCCCCTTTGGCCCAGCTAGCTGCATCCACCAGGGTTTCTGCCTGTTGCCCCATCCACGGGCTCAGCTCTCCTGTCTTTTCTTCTTTTTTTTTTCTTCTTCTTCTTTTTTTTTTTTTGCTTTTTAGGGCCACACCCGAGACGTATGGAGCTTCCCAGGCTAGGGGTCTAATCGGAGCTATAGCTGCTGGCCTACACCACAGCCACAGCAATGCCAGATCCAAGCCACATCTGGGATCTGCACCAGAGCTCACAGCAATGCCGGATCCTTAACTAACTGAGCGAGGTCAGGGATCGAACCTGTGTCCTTGTAGATACTAGTCTGATTTGTTTCTGCTCTACCACAACGAGAACTCCTGTTCAAAGTTCTTTTTCTCCTAAGCTTATACCCCATTCCTCTTATACAACACAGCATAAACCTCTGGTACAAGAATGATATTAACACAACTTTATAAATCAACTAAGCTTCCATTAAAAACAATGATATTAAATTCTAAAGATGGAATTCCCATTGCGGCTCAGTGGGTTAAGAACCCGACATAGTATCCATGAGGATGTGGGTTCGATCCCTGGCCTTGCTCAGTGGGTTAAGGATTTGGTGTTGCCATGAGCTGTGGTGTAGGTCGCAGACATGGCTCAGATCCTGTGTTGCTGTGGCTGTGGTGTAGGCCAGCAGCTACAGCTCCGATTAGACCCCTAGCCTGGGAACCTCCATATGCCTCGGGTGTGGCCCTCGAAAAGACAAACAAAACAACACACACACACACACACACACACACACACACACACAAGCCTAACGACTGCAATTCCCTGAGTGCCATGTGCTACACTCCGTGGTGTTGTCTCTGGGAGCTCGAATTTCATACCCATCATCTGGGAGTCTTCACACCTGGTGGGTGCATCTGCCTGCCTAAGGCCCATGTTCACAGCCCAGACCTGGGATCTGAGCCCAGACAGACCGACTCTGAGCCTGGACACCTTGCTCCTGCTCCACACACTTCATGAACTGCCCTGGGTATCCACCTCATGGGGCTCAACTTTCCTTTCCTTCCAGGTTCAGGGAGGCATGGCAGGAAAGGACTGTCACCTGGGAGACTGTGATGCCACCCTTCCTGGCCAGCTCCTCTTTGGCTTCTTCGCTGGGGTAAGGGTTGCTCAAATGGGAATAAAAATATTCATTCAGCACTTCCGTGGCTTGCTTGCTGAAATTCTGCCGCTTACGCCTGCAAAAACAGACAGCTTCAGCCGGTGTGCATGTATGGGTCCTCATCCCATCTCCAATTCCCTAGATGCCATAACAGCAGCAGCCAGCACTTCAATCACCTTCCAAGAGGCTGTGTGAGGGCTACACCTGAAGCTGTAGCCAGGGCCCGGGGACAGGCTTGGACGCCCCCAGAACTTAAACCCAAGCTGACTTGGTTCCTCTTCCTAAGAGCTGACCCTCGGGTCACGGGTGGTGTAAGGCCTGACCTGGCATCGAGGAACCTCGAGCGCAGGGTCATCATGGCCTCGCAGGTGCTCTGCTTCAGCTGCATCTGGATGCTGTTGAACTTGCTGTGGATGATGCGGACCATGCGCTCGATCTCCCTGGGGGAGACAGGCCTTATCCTGCTCTGCTCCCGGAGAAGGTTGGTGACGTGTGTAGTAAACTCACGGCAGGCCTGGGGTGGGGACACACAGATGCCAGCTGGTGACTACCCAGCAGGCTGGCCTGGGGCTCCATGTGGGACCGGCCACCTGCCCCCCTCGGCTTCCACACAGGCTGGCTACTGAAAAGTGAAGGCAAAGGACTTCCAGTAAAATCAGCCACCTTTGCTGTGACACCAAGTGCGTGGAAGCCCTGGTCTGTGCCACCAAAGGAAGCCAGTTAGTGCTCCAGGTTTTGCTTTGACAAATGGGCATTCACATGATAGAAACTCTTCCAGGCAGAAAGATCACCTGTTCATATTTCTCTAGCTCAGAGTGGTAAATCTGTCGGATCTGCGACAGCTTGGCCCTGTAGTCAGAGTGCTCAAGGCCATTGTCATTTGGACAGCCACCTGGGGTTGCCGTGCTGGCCGCCGCCGCCAGTGCTCCTCTTCCTCGCCTCTCTGGCCTGGACACGCCCTCGGCCAGCAGCATGTTATCCAGTCTCAGGAGCTGAGCGTCGTCGTCGGAGGGACCCTCATCCTGAATGCCACGCATGCGCATTACTGAGTAAAAAGAGAGGAGACAATCAGCGACTATTGTTGGAGGGGAAACAACACAACATGTCGGGAGTTCCCGTCGTGGCGCAGTGGTTAACGAATCCGACTAGGAACCATGAGGTTGCAGGTTCGGTCCCTGCCCTTGCTCAGTGGGTTAACGATCCGGCGTTGCCGTGAGCTGTGGTGTAGTTTGCAGACGCGGCTCGGATGCCGCGTTCCTGTGGCTCTGGCGTAGGCCGGTGGCTACAGCTCCGATTCAACCCCTAGTCTGGGAACCTCCATATGCCGCAGGAGCGGCCCAAGAAATAATAGCAGCAACAACAACAATAACAACAACAAAAGACAAAAAAAAATGTCGTATCTGAAATTCTCATGAGCTCCTGAGGGGAAAGAAAGACTTCATCTGGTAACAGACATGGAGTAACCCACCGATGCTGGACTGGGTGCCGTGCTCCGGAGCACAGTGGGGGTGGGGCAGGCAGAGCTCACCGCACAGGTGGGTGTGCACGTGGGGGCCCAGGCAGGGCAGGGGTGGGGCGGCACCAGGTTTTGGAAAGCCTGAAGCCCTGAACTACGTTTCCAGATGGGAGAGGTATGTTCCAGAGGCTCACACGAGCAAAGGCAGGGATACAGGGCAAGACAGTACTGATGTGTGTCAGAAACCGAGGCCCCCTAAAACCAAGTTTCCTTACTGAGTTGATGATTAATATCTCTTTCCAAAGCTTTATTCCCTTTCTTATCCCCTCAATCCTGTGCTAATTGAATGTTAATAACCAGTCACATGACTGAAAGTGCTGTGATGGGTGACATTGTTAATGTGCAAATATTGCTATTATAGATAACATTTAATGTGCAAGCTCAGGTTACCTCTCTAGGGAGAGACGAGCTCACAGACCTCCCCCTCCCAAGCCATGGACCACTTGGGCAGAGAACAGTAACCAAAGACATTTTGATTCTTAAAATTATGATTAAAAAACGTCAGGAGGAGTTCCCATCATGGCTCAGGGGAAACGAATCTGACTAGTATCCGTGAGGACGCAGGTTTGATTCCTGGCCTCACTGAATGGGTTAAGGATCTGGGTTGCCGTGAGCTCTGGTGTAGGTTGAAAACGCAGCTCGGATCTGGTGTGGCTGTGGCTGTGGCTGTGGCAGAGGCCAGTGGATACAGCTCTGATTCAAGCCCTAGCCTGGGAACCTCCATATGTCTCAGGTCCGGCCCTTAAAAAAAAAGGCCAAAAAAAAAAATGTCAGGAGTTCCTGTTGTAGCTCAGTGGTAATGAACCTGACTAAGATCCATGGGGGTATGCATTCGACCCCTACCCTGGGAACTTCCCTATGCCATAGGTGTGGCTGTAAAAAGACAAAAAAGTCACACTGGGATTTCCCACTGTGGCATCAAGTTAATGATTCGCTTGTCTCTGTGGAGGCGCTGGCTGGATCCTCGGCCCAGTGCAGTGGGTTAAGGATCTGATGTTGCTGCAGCTGTGGTGTATGTCAAAGCTCCGGCTCAGATTCAGTCCCTGGCCTGGGAACTTCCTTATGCTATGGGGGCAGAAAAAAAAGTCACAAGGTGATGATTAATTCCACATTTGTTTTTCCTCTTAAAAAAACCCCCTCACTCAGGGACCAAGGTGGAGTGGATCTGAGGTTTGTCTCCCACTCCCTGGCTTGGATGCCTGCAATAAGCGCTGTATTTTCCCTCACCACAACCCAGTGTCGGTAGAGTGACTTTGATGTTTGTCAGTTGAGTGGACCTGAGTTTGGTTCGGTTAACATCTGTTGAATCTATTTGTCTCTGTTGTGTGTGTGTGTGTTGGGGGAGGATTGCTGCTATAAAGTCAGAGAGGAAAATTCTGATCCAGAGGTACCAGAAAAGATGAACTAACCCCTGAGAGATTTTTTTTTTTTGGTCTTTTTTGTCTTTTTAGGGCTGTACCCACAGCATATGGAGGTTCCTAGGCTAGGGGTCCAATCGGAGCTACAGCTGCCAGCCTATGCCAGAGCTACAGTGCTAGATCAGAGCCACATCTGCGACCTACACCACAGCTCACGGCAACACCGGATCCTCAACCCACTGAGCGAGGCCAGAGATTGAATCCGCAACCTCATGGTTCCTAGTTGGATTTGTTTCCGCTGCGCCACGACGGGAACTCCGAGAGATTTTTAAAAACATTTATTTATGTTTGTTTGTTTACTCTTTTTTTTTTTTTTTTTAATGGCCGCACTTGTGGCATATGGATGTTCCCAGGCTAGGGGTCAAATTGGAGCTACAGCCGGAGCCTATGCCTCAGCCATGGCAACTCAGGATCCAAGCTGCATCTGTGACTTACACCTAAGCTTGAAGTAACGCTGGATCCTTAACCCACTGAGCAAGGCCAGGGATAGAACCGGAATCCTCATGATACTAGTCCAGTTCTTAACCCATGGAGCCACAGTGGGAACTAAGATTTTCTTTTCCCTTTTTTGGCTACACCATAGCATATGGAGTTCCCAGGCCAGGGATCAGATGAACTGCAGTTTCTACCTACACTGCATCTTTGGCAGTGCTGGATCCTTTAACTTACTGCTGGGTCGAGGATGGAACTTGCATCCTGGTACTGCCAACACACTGCCCATCCCAATGTTGCCCATCCTGTTCTCTCAGCGGGAACTACCCCCCTGAGAGATTTTAAGCAGAGAAACAAGACAGTTGGCTCTGCAACTGGAAAAAGTGGTTCCAGCTGGGCCAAGAGGGTGCTGTGTGGACAGGCAGGGGAGGCAGTGGGGAGAGCTGTCACCATCCAAGGGGATGCAGGTCAGCTATGGGATGGCCAGAGGGAGAGGCCCTAGATCCATGACCACCAGATGTGTTGCTGAGGGTGAAAGAAAGGAAGAGGTCTGGGCGACTCTCACATTCACCCTAGAAGGTGCCACTTTCTCCCAAGCACAGCATGCAGGTGGGCAGGTGCAAAGATATTATCAGTTTGGTCCCTGACCCAGTTAAGCACAGAAGTCCAGGTGGCTGGGAGGCAGCTGCTTCCTGGGAGCTGGGGCTGATCTGACCAGTTCAGCCCTGTTCGAGACAGGTATTCATGAATCATTAGCATGTGATGTGTGGGAAATCCATACGTATCCGTGTGTATCCATCTGTACCTGCACCTACACTTGTGAGAAGAAGGCTACGCCCCTGAATGCTGAAAAACCAACTTTTTTAAAATTAATTTTTTTTGGTCTTTTGTCCTTTTAGGGCTACTCCCGTGGCATATGGAGGTTCCCAAGCTAGGGGTCTAATTGGAGCTGTAGCCGCCGGCCTACACCACAGCCACAGCAACAGATCTGAGCCGCGTCTGTGACCTACACCACAGCTCATGGCAATGCCGGATCCTTAACCCACTGAGCGAGGACAGGGATCGAATCGGCAACCTCATGGTTCCTAGTTGGATTCGTTTCCACTGCGCCACGATGGGAACTTAGAAAACCAACTTTTAAAGCACCAGCAAAAGAGGAGATGGAAAGAATTATCAAGCAGGTTGAGGAAAAAACCAGAAGTAGTCACAGAGGGGTGAAAGCAAGAGCTTTGTCATTAGGCGAACGTAGCTAACCTCTAATGCTGGGGGGTACGGTAGGGTAGAACTTGACCAGCAAGTTCCAGAGAAGTGTGAGAGGCAGGCAGTGCAGGGAAGACGCTGCTGCAGGGGTTACAGAGTGAGGCTTGGGTTTGAGGAGGGTGGACCTCAATGTTGGAGGAAACACCTGTGGCTACAGAGAAAAGAAGACTGGGGAGAGGTTCCTGAGGGGACAGGGATGGAGGCAGGGAACGGGGAAGGAGGTAATCATTTTTCTTTTTCTTTTTCTGGCTGCCCCATGGCATATGGAGATTCAAGGTGCAGTTTCAACCTACGCCCCAGCTACTGCAGAGCCTGATCTTTTTTTTTTTTTTGTCTTTTTTGTTGTTGTTGTTGCTATTTCTTGGGCCGCTCCCGCGGCATACAGAGGTTCCCAGGCTAGGGGTTGAATCGGAGCTGTAGCCACCGGCCTACGCCAGAGCCACAGCAACGCGGGATCCGAGCCGCGTCTGCAACCTACACCACAGCTCACGGCAACGCCGGATTGTTAACCCACTGAGCAAGGGCAGGGACCGAACCCGCAACCTCATGGTTCCCAGTCGGATTCGTTAACCACTGCGCCACGACAGGAACTCCGCAGAGCCTGATCTTTTAACCTAATGTGCTGGTCTGATCTCATTATGTCACAGCGGGAACTCTGAAGGAGTTAATCATATATACCATCTACCTAGTTCTGACAATCTGGAAAAAACAAAGTTTAAGGTGTTTCCCTGGGGAGTTCCCATCGTGGTGCTGTGGAAACGAATCTGACTAGGAACCATGAGGTTGCGGGTTTGATCCCTGGCCTCGCTCAGTGGGTTAAGGATCTGGCGTTGCTGTGAGCTGTGGCATAGGTCACAGATATGGCTTGGATCTGGCGTGGCTGTGGTGTAGGCTGGCAGCTGCAGCTCTGATTAGACCCCACCTGGGAATCTCCATATGCCGCAGGTGTGCCCCTACAAAGCACAAAAAAAAATTGAGTTTAATCCTATCATCTATTTACTCATTAATCACTTGCGCCTTTCTTGTTTCCTATGTAACAGATGAAACCTTTTCTGTTAAAAACTCACTACTGAAGGAGCTCCCATTGTGGCTCAGTGGCTAAGGAACCCGATTAGCATCCATAAGGACGTGGGTTTGATTCCTGGCCTCGCTCAGCAGGTTAAGGATCTGGTGTTGCCGTGAGCTGTGGGGTAGCTCGCAGCTGAGGCTTGATCCCACATTGCTGTGGCTGTGGCGTAGGCCAGTGGCTACAGCTCCGATTTGACCCCTAGCCTGGGAGCCTCCATATGCTGCGGCTGTGGCCCTAAAAAAGACAAAACAAACAAACAAACAAAAACCCCTTATTACTGAAAACTGAAGGAGCTCACGAGATATCCTTGCAGGAATTTTCCTCAAATGCAGGGACCCTCAACTCACTCAAAGGAACCCTCGCCACTTACTTAGTCCCACTGGGTTGTAACGGAGCTCTTTCCAAAAGAACTAAAGGAAAGTGCACCTTGTATCAGTTGCCAGCCTTCCAGCTCAGAGACTCAGCTCTCTAATGACCTTTCTTGGCGTTCAAGGCGGGCCAGATGTAACTGCTGGGCACCCCTGGACAGAGTTAACCTGGGCTGCCTGATCTGGTAAAGGCCCACATGAATCTAACCATTCCTAACCCAGAATGGATAATGGAGGTCCTCTCTGCTCAGTCCTTCCATTTGCAAATTCTATTGATTCTACCTCCACGATCAACCCACCATCCATCCCCTCCCTTAATACTACTCTGGGAACTCTGCTGTGCTGACCCTGCTCCTGCCCTCTGTGACCTGCGAGGCAACCCCTCCCCTCAGATCCAGGGTGCACACCTGCGAGCTGACTACCTTCAAATCTCATCATGCCAGTCTTTTGTTCAAAGACTTCAACCAGTTCCTGCATCCACAGCTAAAGCCTAGAATCTGACACCTGGCATTCAGGGCCTTTCCTGACACCCTTCCAAATCCACCTTTGTGAACTTGCCCTCTGATGAGCCCCCCATAATCCCCTGTAGCACAGCAGATGCTCTGTGGTTGTCTCAGGCTTACTTAGCAGCTCCTCCCTGAGCACCCACGGTCCCAGCCAGGGCTCGGGAGTGGATCCACAAGGACACACAGGACCCCATACCTCACCAAAGGGCCACTAGCATGGCCTGACTCCCGGGGGTGAGGAGGCCACCTCCACACCTCCCATTACAGCTTCCTTGTTACAATTAGGGGCAGAAGTGGTCCAGACTGGACATGCAGCTGAGCGAAGGGGTGTGTGGGGGCATGTTCGTGCTAGTGCGCAATGTACATATATGTGTTCATGCCAGTGTGTGACTCTGGCCCGCCGAGGGTTGCGAGGTGGTCTTTCTTTTATTCTTTTTTTTTTTTGGTCTTTTTAGGGCCACACCCATGGCACATGGAGGTCCCCAGGCTAGGGATAGAATCGGAGCTGTAGCTGCTGGCCTACACCACAGCAACACCAGATCTGAGCTGTGTCTGTGCCCTACACCAAAGCTCATGGCAATGCCGGATCCTTAACCCACTGAATGAGGCCAGGGATTAAACCTGCGTCCTCATGGATACTAGTCAGATTCGTTTCCGCTGAGCCACGATAGGAACGCTCCTTCATTCTTTAAATTCAACAGCAAACATCTTAGAACATGTCATAAGCCAAGTACCCAACCAGGGGCTAGATATTTTAAAAAATACACCAAAAAAACTGTGGACCTTAGTGTCCTCAAATGAAAGCTCTCAAATTACAAAGAGAATACCCATCCCTTTTCTCATATTTTTTTTACAGGTATGCATTGTTGGGGGCTTTTTGAGAGAGGCACTTTGAAATGCTGATTAAAACTGAAAAAAGTGCATAGCCTTTGATCTTCAAATTCTTATTCTGATAATTTATCCCACTGTAGATGCTATATTTAGGGGACACACAGGACCACCCTATAACTGTGAAAAACCAAAACCACTCAGACGTCCATGAATCAGGAGACAGTAGGCTTGTCACACCCCAGGCCCTGTGGTGTTAACGGTGCACATGTCACGACAGGCATCCACATGCTACAAGCTTTGTGTCTTTAAAGCTGAACATTTTTGTGAATGCATGTGTATGAAGAGAAGCAAAACTTAAAAAAAGTTACCCTTGGGAGTTCCTGTCGTGGCTCAGTGGTTAACGAATCCGACTAGGAACCATGAGGTTGCGGGTTCGGTCCCTGCCCTTGCTCAGTGGGTTAACAATCCGGCGTTGCCGTGAGCTGTGGTGTAGGTTGCAGACGTGGCTCGGATCCCGCGTTGCTGTGGCTCTGGCATAGGCCGGTGGCTACAGCTCCGATTCAACCCCTAGCCTGGGAACCTCCATATGCCACGAGAGCAGCCCAAGAAATGGCAAAAAGACAAAAAAAAAAAAAAAGTTACCCTGTGCCTTGTCAACCACTGGTCCCGGCTGTAAACAAGTCCACACCAAGCATCTCTGCCCTCTGCCAGCAGCCCTTTGCCTGAAGCACCATGCATCTTTCTCCCAGCATACCCTCCCCAGCCTAATTATGGGCATTAGACATGTGTTACCATCAATTACACAAGCTCATTTGCCATCCCAGTTGTGCTCAGCTCCCCTAGCGCCCTTGGCTGGAGGGCAGGAGACTTCAAAGACCAGGAGCTCAGCTCAGGGACACATTAGCTGGAGGGGCTCAGAAAAGGAGATGGGATGGAAAACAAAGGCCTTCCCTACCAAACCACCAAATTTCCTTCTGTTCCCAATATACTATGGGTATGAGAACTCCAGTAAACCAAACAATGAAGGAAAATACAATTATGAATATCAACTTTTTTTTTTTTGGTCTTTTTAGGGCAGCATTTGCAGCATATGGAAGTTCTCAGGCTAGGAGCTGTAGCTGCTGGCCTACACCATAGCCACAGCAACGCAGGATCCTTAACCCACTGAGCAAGGCCAGGGATCGAATCTGCATCCTCATGGATATTAGTTGGGTTCATTTCCATTGCACCACCATGGGAACTCCTCAATACATTTTTTTTAAAGAAACAAGGCACGACTATAGGATGAATTGTGTCCTCCCAAAATTCACATATGGAACCCCCCATGGATATGTGGAATAGGGCCTGTGAGGAGGTAATTACAGTCAACTGAAGTTAAACCATAGCACTGTGGCCTTCTAAGAAGACGAAGAGAGGGAGTTCCCACTGTGGCACAGTGGGTTGAGGATCCCATTGCAGTGGCTTGTGTCCCTGTGGAGTCTAGGGTTTGATCCCTTGCCTGGAGCATTGGGTTAAAGGGTCTGGTGTTGCCGCAGTGGTGGTGTTAGTCAAAGTTGCAGTTTGGATTCAGTCTCTGGCCCAGGAATGTCCATATGCCTTGTGAGCAGCCAAACAAAAGAGAGAGAAAAAAGAGTTAAAGATGGCTCCCCCAATCCCCCTGCCCCCCTATCCCTCACCCCTGACCTTTTTTTTTTTTTTCTTTTGTGGCTTATGGAAGTTCCCAGGCTAGGGGTTGAATGGAGCCACAGGTCTATGCCACAGCCATGGCAACACTGGATCCACATCTGCAACCTATATTGCAGCTGCAGATTGGGGCAACCCCAGATCCTTAACCCACTGATCAAGGCCAGGGATTGAACCCATATCCTCATGGACACTATGTAGGGTTCTTAACCTGCTGAGCCACAATGAGAACTCCCCATCCCTCTTTTGAGGACATAGAAAGAAGGCATCATCTGCAAGCCAGGAAGAGAGCCCTTACTTACTAGGAATTGAATCAGCCCCAGACAACAGAACCACTGAGCAGCTTAAAACTTTATTAACTGACACTGTGGTCTGAGAATCCTGCTCCACGGTATGTGTGTCACAAAGTCTAAGATGTGTATGAGGAGGAATGTATGTGCATGTAGGTCCACTGCCTTCAGGTTTCCCCTTCCTTGGAGTCCCTTCTGGATCCTTCCCCTTCTCCTGACAGCTTTTCTTCTGTGGGTGCAGTACAAAGGATGTGATTTTAGCTTGGTTGGTTCAGTCCTAATCTACATCAGAACTCCTTGAGAGGTGGTATCTGGTTTTCCTTCTGTGTTTTTTTTTTTGCCTTTTGTCTTTTTAGGGCTGCACCTATGACATATGGAGGTTCCCAGGCTAGGGGTTGGAATCGGAGCTGTAGCCACTGGCCTACGCCATAGCCACAGCATCTATGGATCTGAGCCACGTCTGCAACCTACACCACAGTTCACGGCAACACTGGATCCTTAACCAACTTAGCGAGGCCAGGGATCTAACCTGCATCCCAGGGGTTGCTATTCGGGTTCCTTAACCACTGAGCCACGACGGGAACTCCTGCCTTCTGTCTTTGGAAAGACCAACACAGATATGAGAGGCTGCGTGTAGAAACCTTTTCAGCAACATGCCAGAGTTATTTTATTTCATTATCATTTGTCTTTTTAGGACCACACCCATGGCATATGGGAGTTCAATCAGAGTCCAGGCTGGGAGTTCAATCAGAATCCAGGCTAGGAGTCCAATCAGAGCTGTAGCTGCCAGCCTACACCACAGCCACAGCAACATGGGATCCTTAATCTGCTGAGCAAGGCCAGGGATCAAACCTGTGTCCTAGTTAGGTTGCTTACTGCTGAGCTATGACGGGAACCCTACCAGAGTAATTTTATGTCTTTTAAATGGAATGAGACTTGTGAGCTTATTCTTTTGTGTATCTCCTTTCCTTTTCCTAACTCATCTTCCTTGTATGTCACACTGGTACTGGGCAGTGGTGGGCCAAAACCCTACTATGCCTGGGTCAATGCCAGGAGCTGTGGGTACATCCTAGAGCCTCCCCAGTCCTAGGTGCAAGCTCTGGGTGTGGAACAGGCCAGAAGTGACCCTCTCAGGGAGTACTTCCTGTCGTACCTCTGTAGGATGTCTGCCTCCCCGTGCATCACTACTGTCATCAGTCTTGGGGCAGAGATGGCACTGCCACCTGGAAAGACTTTCTTTGTTCTGGAGATGGAGTGCTGAGGGAAAGTCCTGCGTGCAATAAAAAGGCTCACTGCAGGGAAGCCCCTCCAGGGGACGCTAAACAAAGAGGAGGGAGCCTGGGCTGGGTTTTAAAGGAAGAGCAGGAGTTCCCATCGTGGCTCAGTGGTTAACAAATCTGACTAGGAACCATGAGGTTGTGGGTTCGATCCATGGCCTTGCTCAGTGGGTTAAGGATATGGCATTGCTGTGAGCTGTGGTGTAGGTCACAGACGTGGTTTGGATCCTGCGTTGCTGTGGCTGTAGCGTAGGCCAGTGGCTACAGCTCCGATTAGACCCCTAGCCTGGGAACCTCCATATACCATGGGAGCGGCCCAAGAAATGGTAAAAAAAAAAAAAAAAAAAAAGACAAAAAAAAAAGGACGAGCAATCCATTCCTGTGGGAAGATCCATTTAGTGAGGATGCAAGACCACTTGAACCCCCAAAGGAGAACACTGGCTGGATGGCATCACAAATGTGGCAGGAACCCAGGCTGTGAGCACTTCTTCCAGGGAAGGCAGATCACATTCCTGGCCCATGTGGGAACACCTTCGCCAAGGCAATAGCATGGGAACAAGGGTGGGGGGCTTCCAAGAAGGAGTGGGGTGGGGTGGGGCAGGTGGCCATGGAGATGAGCCGGCAGAGGGGGTACGGGGCAGGGTGAGGAAGCTGCACCGACAGGAGGGAGACCAGGGCCGTGGGACGCCCAGCAGGAGGCCCAGAGAACCGCACATTGAAGGTGCAGGGCCAGATCTGGAGTGGGAGGTGGTCCCACTCTCCTAGGAGAACCAAGTCTCTCGTCTCCTTCAGAATCTGATTCCGAGTAGTTCCCTGGCATCCGCTGCTCACTCCATCCACTCAGCTCCAAGCTGGCTCCCCCTCAGGCCTGGACACCACATTCCTACCTCAGAGACACTTTCTCAAAAAGGAAGTGGAGATGTCCCATCAGTCAGGTCCTGGCTCAAACATCCCCCCAGAGATTGACCTGCCCACTTGCCCACCCCTCCTCCACCCATTCTGTCTATATGGCTATGTGGAATGACCCTGCTCCCCAGGGACCATTGCTATCTTGTTCACTGCCATAGCTCTGGTGCCCAGAATGTGCCTGGCCTCACAGACTCATGCTCCAGAAACAGGAACTCCTCCCCAAGTTGGCCTCCAGGTGAGGTCAGTGCTGAGCAACGGCATTCTGACCAGAAGGCCACCCATGCTGTCGAGGGTCCTTTAAATTTTTGTTTCTTCTTAACTCTAAATGAAGACATCTTTGAAACACAGCCTGTTGGGTGTTGAGAACTGCCTGTATTTACCTTTGAGGCAATGTCCCATAGGTCAGTTCTTTAAGCAATGTTCTAGATGAAGCCTTGTTTTAAGTCACTGGATTTTCTCAGTCCCATGAGACTTTACAAAGAATATTCCTTTAGCAAATACTCATAAGTTTCTGAAATCACAGTTGACATGCATGCTAGATACTCATCAGACTTAGGGAGTATTAACACTATGCAAATTCCCATCATTTCTAATTAACCCTAATGGAAATACATCACAACCTAAGTGCTGAAACCTCAACCAAATATGCAAATTAATTTTCATTTCAATATAATTTTGTGGATCCAGTGTTGTTATGGCTGTGGTATAGGCTGGCAGCTGCAATTCCAATTCAACCCCTAGCCCGGGAACTTTTTTTTGGTCTTTTTTTAAGGCCATACCCGCAGCATGTGGAGGTTCCCAGGCTAGGGATCTAATTCGATCTGTAGCTGCTGTCCTAAGCCGCAGTCACAGCAATGCCAGGTCGGAGCCGTGTCTGCAACCTACACTGCAGCTCACGGCAACACCAGATCCTTAACCCACTGAGCGAGTCCAGGAATCGAACCTGCATCCTTATGGATACTAGTCAGGCTCGTTAACCACTGAGCCACGAGGGGAACTCACCAGGAACTTCTTTAAAAAAAAAAAACAAAACAGCCTGGGAACCTCAATATGCTGCGGGAGCGGCCCAAGAAATAGCAAAAAGACAAAAAAAAAACAAAAAAAAACCCCCAAAAAACACAGGAGTTCCTATCATAGCTCAGCAGAAATGAATCTGACTAGTATCCGTGAGGACTCAGGTTTGATCCCTGGCCTTGCTCAGTGGGTTAAGGATCTGGCGTTGCTGTGGCTGTGGTGTAGGCCAGTGGCTACAGCTCCAATTTGACCCCTAGCTTGGGAACCTCCATATGCCATGGGTGTGGCTCTTAAAAGAAAAAAATATATATATACACACACACACACACACATATATAGATAGATAGATAGATATGCATTTGTTAATTAAAGCCCTGTGATTCTGTCATAAACTACTGCCTAAACTGCTGAGGTACAGTAAAAATAACATGCAGTTTGTTTACGTTTGTTTTCCTGTGGCAAGAGAGCAAGAGGAAAAGACAGCAAAATGCTGTAATATAAAATGCAGCCAGGTGAAACAACCAGAAAATTAATTCATGCTCTCCTGAGGCTTTAAGAACATTTAAGAGCAACAGCTAAAGAAAATAGCATTTGTGGACAGTTTCCATCCATATTAAACAATTTTATATCTCATCCAAAGAAACGCTCCAAATTTTTTTTTTTTTTGCTTTTTTTAGGGCCGCACCTGCAGCATATGTAAGTTCCCAGGCTAGGGGTCGAATCGGAGCTACAGCTCCCAGCCTACACCACAGCTACAGCCACACCCACAGCAACTCGGGATCTGAGCCGTGGTTGTAACCTATATCACAGCTTACCGCAACACCGGATCCTTACCCACTGAGCAAGGCCAGGAATGAAACCCAAGTCCTCATGGATACTAGGCAGGTTTATTACTGCTGAGCCACAATGGGAACTCTGAGCGCTCCAATTTTAACTGAACAATACCCAGAAGCTTCCAAAGTTGGGCTACCGTCACCCAAGGTACGACCTTTATTTTGCTGAGTCCTGCACAGGGAGGTAACCAGTCCAGCAACACGCACACCATGTCCTGCCCATTCCTAGGCTGGGAATCACATTTTAAAAAATTAATTAATTAATTAATTAATTAATTTATTTATTTGTCTTTTGTCTTTTTGTTGTTGTTGTTGTTGTTATTTCTTGGGCCGCTCCCGTGGCATATGGAGGTTCCCAGGCTAGGGGTTGAATCGGAGCTGTAGCCACCGGCCTACGCCAGAGCCACAGCAACGCGGGATCCGAGCCGCGTCTGCAACCTACACCACAGCTCACGGCAACGCCAGATCGTTAACCCACTGAGCAAGGGCAGGGACCAAACCCGCAACCTCATGGTTCCTAGTCGGATTTGTTAACCACTGCGCCACGACGGGAACTCCCACATTTTTATTTTTTATTATTTAAAAAAAATTTTTTTTTGGTCTTTTTGCCTTTTCTAGGGTCGCTCCCGCAGCATATGAAGGTTCCCAGGCTAGGGGTCTAATTGGAGCTGTAGCTGCCAGCCTTCGCCAGAGCTGCAGCAACGCAGGATCCAAGCCGCATCTGCAACCTACACCACAGCTCACAGCAACGCCAGATCCTTAACCCAATGAGCAAGGCCATGGAACGAACCCGCAACCTCTTGGTTCCTAGTTGGATTCGCTGACCACTGAGCCATGACGGGAACTCCCGGGAATCAGATTTTTTAGACTGGCCAATGCCCTCCCCTTAGAGGAATTATCTCAGGGACTGATATTAAATAGGTTCTAGATGACAGTAAAAAGCAGCATTTTCTGTTAAGAAAGATTAATCCCTTCCAAGCCATCACCAAGTTTACTGATAGTTACTGTTTGCCAAGCCTGTGCTTTCCCTGGCATTCCAGGGAGGGAGTAAGAAAACAAACCAGAAGCAAACACAGAAGATAATCTCAGTGAATGGTTAAAATCTAAGAAGAAACCTGAATAGGGAAAATTGCTACATGGAAGTGCTGTGTACCAAGGCCTTAAGCCCTGGGATCACTCTCCTGAAATCCTCCAATCCCTGAGAATTTTTTTTGTCTTTTTTTTTAGGGCCACACCCGTGGCATATGGAGGTTCCCAGGCTAGAGGTCGAATTGCAGCTGTAGCCATTCGCCTCTTCCACAGCCACAGCAACGCCATATCTGAGCCCCATCCTCGACCTACACCACAGATCATGGCAACACTGGATCCTCATGGATACTAGTGAGATTGGATTCTGATGAGCCACGAAGGGCCATCCTCCGAGTGGCTTTTATAACAGCTTTATTGAGATAGAATTCACATAACATACGATTTACCAACTTACGCTGAATAATTCAGTGGTTTTTAGTACTTTCACTAAGTTGTGCAATCCCCATCTAACTTTTTCATCACCCAAAAAAGAGACACCATGCCCGTTAGCAGTCACTCTCTATCCCCACACCCCAGCCTCTGGCAATAGTTAATCTCTCTCTACCTCTTTTGAACATTTCTCATAAATGGAACCACACACCATTGTGGACTTTTTTGTCTGGATTCTTTCATTCAGGATAAGGTGTCTTCTGTTTGTTTGGGCTGAACCACGGCATATGGAAGTTCCCATATGGGGTCGAATCAGAGCTGCAGCTGCTGGCCTACACCACAGCCACAGCAACATAGGATCCGAGCTGCCTTTGGAAACTACACTACAGCTCAATGCAACGCTGGTTCCTTTAACCCACTGAGTGAGGCCAGGGATCGAACCTGCAACCTCATGGATGCTAATTGGCTTCTTAACCCAATGAGCTACAACAGGAACTCCTAAAATGTTTTCTTTTCCTTCCTTCCTTCCTTCCTTCCTTCCTTCCTTCCTTCCTTCCTTCCTTCCTTCCTTCCTTCCTTCCTTCTCTCTTTCCTCCTTTCTTTCCTTCTTTCTTTGTCTTTCTAGGGCCACACCTGCAGCATATGAAGGTTCCCAGGCTAGGGGCCGAATCGGAGGTGTAGTTGCCGGCCTACATCACAGCCACAGCAACTCGGGATCTGAGCTGCGTCTGTAACCTACACCACAGCTCATGGCAACGCCAGATCCCCAACCCACAGAGGAAGGCCATTGATCAAAACTTTGTCCTCATGGATGCTAGTATAGTTGATTTATGATGACTCAGGTGCACAGCAAAGTGATTCAGTTTATTTATATATGTATACATAAATTCTTTTTCAGATTTGTCTCCATTATAGATTATTACTAGATATTGAATATAATTCTCTGTGCTATGCCATAGTTCTTGTTAGTATAAAGTGGTTTTTTTTTCTTTTTTTTACTTTTTAGGGCCACACCTGTGGCACACAGAAGTTCCCAGGCTAGGGGTCGAATTGAAGCTGCAACTGCTGGCCTATGCCACAGCCACAGCAATGTAGGATCCTAGCTGTGTCTGCTACAGCAACACCAGATCCTTAACCCACTGAGGGGGGCCAGGGATCGAACCCACGTCCTCATGGATACTAGTTGGGTTCATTACCATGAAGCCACAACAGGAACTCTGAAGTCTTCTGACACAAGCTACAACATGAATGAGCTCTGATTTGAGCCCTAGTCTGGGAACTTCCATATGCCACACAAGTGGCCCTAAAACAACAACGACAACAACCAAAAAAAAAGGAAGAAAGGAAGGAAAAAAAGAAAACTTCACTCCTTTTTGTTTTTTGGCAACACCAGAGGTATTTGGAAGTTCCAGGGCCAGGGACTAAACCTAAGCCACAGCAGTGACAACACCAGATCCTTAACCCATTGAGCCGCCAGGGAACTGCTATAGTCCTTGATTTGTTTATTTGTCTACACTAACCCATCTGTCTATCCAACAGAACTTTCCCAGTGATGGAATGTTCTAGATCTTCACTAACATAGGAGCCATCACTTACCTGTGGCTACTGAGCATCTGAGATATGAATAGTGTGGCTGAAAATAACTCCTTATTTAATTTTCTTTTTTTTTTGGTCTTTTGTCTTTTTAGGGCCGTACCCATGGCATATGGAGGTTCCCAGGCTAGGGGTCTAATCGGAGCTACACCATAGCCACAGCAACGCAGTATCTGAGCTGCATTTGAGACCTACACCACAGCTCACAGCAACGCCGGATCCTTAACCCACTGATCAAGGCCATGGATCAAACCCGCAACCTCATGGTTTCTAGTCAGATTCGTTAACCACTGAGCCATGACAGGAACTCCCAGAACTCCTTATTTAATAATACTTCGTTTTATTTTATTTTATGGCCACACCCATGGCATGTGGAAGTTCCCAGGCCAGGGATTGAATCTGAGCCTGAAGCTGTGGGAATGCCAGATCCTTTAACTCACTGTGCCAGGCCAGGGATTAAACCTGAGCCTCTGAAGCAACCAGAGCCACTGAAGGCTGATTCTTAACCTACTGTACCACAGTAGGAACTCTTAATTATACTTGATTTTAATTAATTCAAATGTAAATCATCCCCATGGGCTGGACCATAGCTCTAGTCTACAGCTGCACAGGAGTGGAGGCTGATCAGAATTGGAGGCTCTACTCATGAGTCACCCTGAGATGGGAGGTGGGGGCAGGAAAAACGCTCCAAGCAACCTGAAAAAAAAAAAACCCAGCTCTAGGGGATAGGCTTGCTGCACAGCCACGAAGAAATGCTATATATGGGTCTTAGCCCTGGGTCTAGCCAATCACAAAAGGGAACCGAACTGCAGAAGTCACACAGAGGTCCAAAGGGCAGTCTGGATACAGACCCAACCGGAAGGCTGAAGCTACCAATCATGATACTATGATTGCAACAGACTTGAATAGCTGAGAAGGAAGGGAAATAAAGGTATAAAACTGCTGGATTACTTCTGCCTGACAGCTCGAAGCCAGGCCCTTGCACTGCGGTGAGAAAATACTAGGGCGTTCCCTTGTATGATGGGTTATTTACACTCCGGACAGCAGCTGCCTATGCTCCTGCAGCACAAGGAGGGCTCCCAGACTTGAAAGCCAGACTGGTGGAGCCGGGATTTCTTGTTCCTCAGAGACACAGCAAACACAGAAGCAACCAAGCCTTGGCACAGCATACTGGAGGCCAGTATAGGGGACAATTACAGCTGGGAGATGATAGAGCAGGCTTCTCTGTGTTAGTTGCCTGGGATACCTGGTGGCTGGCTCTTTAAGGGGCTGACCACGTGCGCCCAATGTTTCTTTCTTTTTCTTTTTTCCCCTTTTTTGGCTGCCCCAGAGCATGTGGAAGTTCCTGGGCCAGGGATCAGTCTGAGCCACAGTTGTCTGCTACGGCAATGCCACATCCTTTAACCCACTGTATTGGGCTGGGGATTGAACCTGCATCCTGGCGCTGCAGAGATGCCGCTGATCCCATTGCATTATAGTGAGAAACTCCCTGAGATTTCTTTCTTTCTTTTTTTTCCTTTTTTTTTTTTTTGTGGTCTATTTGTCTTTCTAGGGCCGCACCAGAGGCATGTGGAGTTTCCCAGGCTAGGGGTTGAATTGGAGCTACAGCTGCTGGTCTGTGCCAGAGCCACAGCAATGCAGAATCTGAGCCATGTCTATGACCTACACCACAGTTCATGGCAACACCAGATCCTTAACTCGCTGATTGAGGCCAGGGATTGAACCTGTGTCCTCATGGATGCCAGTCAGATTCGTTAACCGCTGAGCCACATCGGGAACTCCTGAGATTTCTTTTTTACCCAAGTTGGCACTCAAGTTCACCTGGAGGCAAAGCCCGGCCCCAGACCAGTGTGTGGGACTGTTCCCTCTCTGGAGCTAAGTCACTGAACACAGGCTCTGCCTTAGTCCTTGTCAACACAACATACCTAAAACTCAAATAATTCTGAGTTCTGTAATGCACTCAGCCCCAAGGGTTTCAGAAAAGGGACTGGGCCAATATTGTGTCCTCCCAGCTAAATTCAAAGCTCTTCCAAAGAGTTTATTTGTTGTCTTCAGGACAGCTCCTCCCGATACCAAGGATGGCTGCTTCAAGGGATTTGGGGGAGGGGGTGTACTCCTAGGGTATTCTTGGCCTTCAGAGGTTGCTGAAGGCAGGACCACTCTACACATACTGTAGAGAGCACAGGTGAAGCGCCTGCACCCCGACCCTGGAAGGTGCCCTCCGAGTCCCTCCTACAGGCCGGAGGAGGCATCAGAAGGCAATTCCTGGAACTAACTCTTAAGGCTTCCAGGAAAGCCCACCAGCATGGTTTACCTGGAGGATGGCTTTCTTTTGAGGATGATACAGATGATAAGCCTTGTGTTCTAAGTCAGACCCCAGACACTCAATCTTTCTGAACCTCATAAGGTGTACAGGATAAAAAGGATTTCACTTAGGAGGTATTGGTCACCAGAAAGAGTTCTTCATTCAACAACAATATAAGGTGCGGGGAGTTCCCGTTGTGGCTCAGTGGTAACAAACCTGACTAGTCTCCATGAGGATGTGGGTTTGCTCCCTGGCCTTGCTCAGCGGGTTAAGGATCCGGCATTGCCATGAGCTGTGGTGTAGGTCACAGACTTGGCTCGGATCTGGTGTTGCCATGGCTGTGGCGTAGGCCGGCAGTTGTAGCTCTAATTCTAACCCTAGCCTGGGAACCTCCATATGCCTCAGGAGTGGCCCTAAAAAAAAGTGTGTATACCATGTGCTGTGTACCAGGGCCGTCCTAGGACCAAGCCCATCCTAGACCTTGAATTCATGGGAGGACACAGATGGTGGAGGCCAGGGACCATTATGAATGCAGTGAGAGGTGGCCGCACAGACAGTGCCTGGGGCATGTGCGGACAGGATTTCTTCCCAGAACCAGGACAGGGAAAACACATAGATTGTCTTTAGGTTACTAGGGTGCAACTCCCTCTCTCTGGCGCTTCAACTATGCTCATTTGTATGTTTTGTTTGTTTCTTTGTTTGCCTGCTTGTGTGTGGTGTGTGTGTGTGTGTGTGTGTATTTTGGCCATGCCGCAGGCACAGGGAAGTTCCCAGGCCAGGGATCCACCAGAGGCACAGCAGTGTTGACGAAGGATACTTAACCAGCTGCACCACAAAGAAAACTCCTCTGCTTATCTCTGAAACATGAATAAAGTAAGCAGGAAAGTTGGGGCAGTGATGCTGGGAAGTGCAGAGCTGACAGCTATGGCCCATGCTCCATCAGTGCCCACTGGGTTTTAAATGCTCTGTGCAGGTTCAGTCTTTACCCTAAAGTCCTGCCACATTAGCCAGAGGGAAATGTGAGAGATGAGGGTGAAATCAAGAAGCTGATGTAACAAAGAGAAAAAAAATTGGAGTTCCCGGTGTGGCTCAGGGGTTAACAAATCTCACTAGCATCCATGAGGATGCAGGTTCAATCCGTGGCCTTGCTCAGTGGGTTAAGGATCTGGTATTGCTATGGCTATGGTGTAGGCTGGCAGCTACAGCTCTGATTTGACCCCTAGTTTGGGAACATCCATATGCCACAGGTGCGGCCCTGAAAAGTGGAGGAGGGGGGGAAGAAGCTGATGTGCCATCTCCCAATTGGGTGCCCCAGGAGGCCCAGCCCACTGTTCATTGGGCAGAGGCCCATGGAAACCCCGTGCAGGATCAGGACCCTGAATAGTTTTCTTTGGGCCAAGGCTTGGTCATTCCTGGTCATGGGGTCAGGGGAAGCTGAGCAGAACTGAGCTTTCATTTTCTTTCCTTCCAGAGTTGGCCCTTCTTGAGACTGGAAGGTCTGTGGTCTGTGTGTTGGCCATATGGTGCTCTCACAACTGCTCTTCCTATTGATATGAAAAGACACCAGGCCACACTGAATTTGACATTTAGGCCGTGAAGCCTTGTGCTTTCCAAGGCTGATCTGTGCTTCCTCATCCCTGAGTCATCGTGCCCCCAAATGTACCAGGCATTCCAATGTTTGAACCAATGAGTGGAAAGGAAGCATGGTTTTCTGAAGAAATACCCAGATCTATTGCATGGCCTGTGTTCTGAGCCCCACAGCTGCCTTGGGATTCAGCCTGGGTGGAGTCAGAAGCCCTGCGTGTGGTCCTTGCAGCCTGGGAAGATGGGACAGGGCAACAGCGTGGGCTAAAATGGACACCTCAGCCTGTCCTGACAGCAGTAGGTGTCAAGTCTTTCTTTTTCTCCAGAAACTGATGAGTTTGAAGCTGACCAATGGCTGCAGTCACATATGGACATACAGAACCAGATGGAGTAAAAAGGAGACATGCCCAGACGGCGCACCCACAGCTCTCCAGAACCGGTTTCCTGATCAGCCCCAGCATCTCACCAATGGGAAAAACAAAGAACTACAGCTTCCTGATTTTTTTTTTTCAAGAGTAATGGGCAATATATAAATCACAGACAAGAATCTCCTATTATAGAGATCTGCCGTCACTACACTTCTTGGAATTAGATGTCCGTATTTCTCCCACAGATTTTTGTCCTAATGTACCACTATTATTTTTATGATCTTCTGACTTGCCTTTCATACTGTTATGTGCCAACCACCACACATATTCATATACATAAATAATATAAACAGAAATTAAATTTTTTCCCTGTGACCATGAAGCTCTAAATGAAGCATCTGGAATCTTGAAAAGATACTGTGTAGAAAAGCACTGACCCTTGTCCAAAGGTAGGGTCTTTGCCATCCCCTTCTGGGAGGTCACCTCTGGATACTTGGAACCTTATGCCTGACAGTAGTGTCTCGGTCTGCCTGGGGCCCTTGAGTCACACTAGAGAGCCTGCGGCTGACTTGCTGGGGGCTGCCAAGAAGAACTACAGCTTCCTGATTAAAGTACTTTTAAGAATTGCTTTTTAGGGGGTTCCCTGGTGGTTTAATGGTTAGGATTTGGCGCTTGCACTGCTGCAGCCAGGTTCGATCCCTGGTCTGGGAACTGAGATCCCACATCAAGCTGCTGCACACTGCGGCTAAAAAAAATAAATAAAAATTGCTTTTTATTACTACTAAATTCCCTATTTTGCTAGCTAAGTTGTCGATAAAAACCTCAGAGACCCATATATCCAAGGAGCTCTGATGAGAGAGCCAAATGTTGAAACAATGGGGAGATCCCCAAAGGCCCCCTGACCCCCGGGGCTGCAGCAGGCTGGGGCTGGCAGGGGGACAGGACACCTCAGAGAGAGGCACCAACACTGGGAGATTTTTATGAGGGTGAATCAATATCACACAATTCAGTGGTACTAAGAGCATGTAGCTGTAGCCAATGTCTCCAGGAGCTGCACACACAGCCCCTGGAGTTGTGGTGTGTCCCCCATGGGCAATTTCTTTCAACCCATAAGAGTCTCAGATTTTGTCACTCATACAGCTGCAGGAATGCTGCTTATCCTGTTCACACTGTGCACTGAAGAGAGTGCAGGGAGGGGTTGAGGGCAAACTTGTTTAAACCTCAAAAAAACAAAAACAACCCCCCCAAAAACCAACCTTTGTTTACTAAAAGCCACAATATTTGCTCCTCATAATTTAAATAAGGAATGGACCAGATAGGCCACTAGACATTCAAACACCCATGAGAGGCACCTGAGTGGGAGCTTAGTGTGGGACATTATAGCCCTGGAGGGCAGAGGGCATCTGCACTGGAGGGTGAGGGTGACTTGGTGGGGGACAGTCAGTGGCTGAGGTGGTTCTTACTGTCAGAGATGGGCGTTACAAATCTGGAGAGAGACAGGGAAGGGATAGATGGGAGTTTGGGGTTAGCAGATGCAAACTATTATATCTAGAATGGGTAAATAACATGGTCCTACTGTATAGCACAGGCAACTATATTCAATATCCTGTGATAAACCATAATGGAAAAGACTATGAAAAAGAATGTATACACATGTCGGAGTTCCCGTCGTGGCACAGTGGTTAATGAATCTGACTAGGAGCCATGAGGTTGCAGATTTGATCCCTGGCCTTGCTCAGTGGGTTAAGGATCTGGCATTGCTGTGAGCTGTGGTGTAGGTCATAGACGTGGTTTGGATCCCGAGTTGCTGTGGCTCTGGTGTAGGCCAAGGCTACAGCTCCGATTAGACCCCTAGCCTGGGAACCTCCATATGCTGCAGGATCGGCCCTAGAAAAGGCAAAAAGATGAAAAAAAAAAGTATATATATGTATAACTGAGTCACTATGCTGAACGGTAGAAATTAACACAACACTGTACGTCAACGATACTTCAATAAAAGAAAAAAAAAATTTTTTTTTTGGTCTTTTTTTTTAGGGCTGCACCCACGGCATATGGAAGTTCCCAGGCTAGGAGTCACACAGCCATAACAATGCAGGATCTGAGCTGTGTCTGCAACCTACACCCCGGCTCACAGTAATGCCAGATCCTTAACCCACTGAACAAGGCCAGGAGTCGAGCCCATGTCCTCATGGATTCTAGCTGGGCTCATTACCACTGAGCTACAAGGGGAACTCTAATAAAAATTTTTAAATATCTGTAGAGAGAAAAATCGAATGAACTCTGTGATGTTGAACTAGAATTAAAGATACTGAAATGGAAATTCTCTTGTGGTGTAGGGAGTTAAGGATCCAGGGTTGTCACTTCAGTGGCTTGGGTTGCTGCTGTGGTGCAGGTTCGATCCCTGGTCTGGGAAATTCCACATGCTGTGGGTGTAGCCAAAAAAAAAAAAAAGATGTTGAAATGCACTCATGGTTTTCAATATATGCAGATATAGAAAAAATAGATGTGTGTGTATACACATATATAAGTATCAACCACAAATACACCTTAGCTCTGTGCCCTGAGAGTGAGTGACCAGAGCAGTAACATCTCAATAGCAACATGCACATCCAAGGTCAAAATCTACTCTAAAGGAAACCAGGACTCCTGGAGAAACTGCTGACTCTGGCGGGGCAGACAGGGAAGAATACGAGCCTGGGACACTTTATGGCAGCAACAAAAGGAGCACCCAAAGGCCAATGGTGACACGTTAGAAGGGCATGCAGCCAGCTTGAAGGGGCTCACACTAGCCAAATCAGGGCCAATTTGAGCACCAAAATGAGTGAGGATAATAACAGATAGTGATAAGACTCAACCAACCTAGACTGATACAAAATACAAAAATGAAGAAATGGAAAATTTAATGAGGTATAGTCTCAGAGTATCTCCTATAGAACACTTATTACAAAGGGAAAAAGAGCAACAGTAAAAAGGAGAAGCCTGAGAGTTCCTATTGTGGCTCAGTGGGTTAAGAACCTGAGTAGTATCTATGAAGATGTGGGTTCGATCCTGGCCCGCCTCAGTGGATTAAGAATCCCACGTTGCTGTGAGCTGCAGGTCACATAAGGTTTTAAATAGCAACTACAAACAGATATGCCCACATTTAAGTCCTCTGGCCAACACACTTCATTCCACTTCAAATCATAC
This sequence comes from Phacochoerus africanus, assembly GCF_016906955.1. Taxonomy (NCBI): domain Eukaryota; kingdom Metazoa; phylum Chordata; class Mammalia; order Artiodactyla; family Suidae; genus Phacochoerus; species Phacochoerus africanus. The sequence goes on along the minus strand of NC_062547.1, from coordinate 59,562,733 downwards.
ATCTAATAGCCACCTTGACGTTTCCACTTAAATTTATAATAGAAATCTTAAATTTAACATGTTTGCACTCTTTAAAAACTGAAATATAGGAGTTCCCATGGTGGTTCACCAGGTTGAGAACTTGATATGTGTCCGTGAGGATGTGGGTTTGATCCCCGGCCTTGCTCAGTGGGTTAAGGATCTGGTGCTGCCATGAGCTGCAGTGTAGGTCACAGATGTGGCTCGGCTGTGGTATAGGCTGGCAGCTGTAGCTCCAATTCGACCCCTAGCCTAGGAACATCCATATGCCGCAGGTGCCGCTCTAAAAGAAAAAAAAGAAGTCTGGGAGTTCCATGGTGGCTCAGTGGGTTAAGGATCTGGTGTTGTCATTACTGTAGCTCTGGTTACAGCTGTGGCTCAGGTTTGATCCCTGGAATTTCTGCATGCTGTGGGCATGCCCCCCCCCCCAAAAAAAGTAGTCTAGCAGACACCATCTCATTTGAGTGATCAGAATTAATGCCGCCAGTAGGGTACAGAGTGGAATTCCCGTCGTGGCTCAGCGGAAATGAATCCATGAGGACACAGGTTCGATGCCTGGCCTCGCTCAGAGCGTTAAGGATCTGGTGTTGCCATGAGCTGTGATGTAGGTCACAGACTTGGCTTGGATCTGGTGTTTCTGTGGATGTGGCGTAGGCTGGTGGCTACAGCTCCGAATAGACCCCTAGCCTGGGAACCTCCATATGCTGCAGGTGCAGCCCTAGAAAAAACAAAAAACAAACAAAAAAACCCACATGAGAACATATGTGGTGTAGGTCGCATGTGCGGCTTGGATCTGATGTTGCTGTGGCTCTGGCATAGGCCAGTGGCCACAGCTCCGATTGGACCCATAGCCTGGGAAGCTCCATATGCCGAGGGTGCGGCCCTAAAAAAAAACAAAAAAGGAGAGAGAGAAAGAGAGACAAACAAAACAAAACAAAACAAAACATAGGGGATAGAGCAAATGTGGGCACCAATGACCAGCCTCTGCATGAGAAGAGGCATCACTTCATTTTGAGGATGTATAGTGGAAATCTAATCATGCGGACACACCAGATAAACCCAGATGGAGGATCAACTAGAGTGGAAAAGATAAAAATCATAAAAAAAAAAAAACCACAAAAAACCCCAGGTGGAGCGTCCTGCCTGTGATCTTCCAGATGGTCAAGGTCATGAAAGTCAAGGAAATATGAGGGCTTGTCACAGATGGAACAAGACCAAAGAGATGTGATAACTAAATGCGAAATGCAATTTTGACCTTTTATTTTTTATTTTTGCTTTTTTAGGGCTGCACCCGAGGCATATGGACCAGGCTAGGCGTTGAATTGGAGCTATAACTGCCAGCCCAAGCCACAACCACAGCAATGCAAGATCTGAGCTGCGTGTGCGACCTACACCACACACAGTTCATGGCAATGCTGGGTCCTTAACCCACTGAGAGAGGCCAGGGATCGAACCTGAATCCTACAGATCATAGTCAGGTTCGATACCGCTGAGCCACGACAGGATGTCTGAAATTTTGACTTTTTTGTCTTTCTCTATAAAGGACATTATTGAGACAACCGGCAGAGCTTGAATGAGACCTGAGGATTCCATGGTGGTGAGGTATCAGTGTTCCTTTCCCGACTGTGACAGTTGTCCTGTGGGTAAACAAGAGACTGTCCTTGTTTGTTGGAAATATGCTCAAACATGCAGGGGTCATGGGACATGGCAGCAATTTACTCTCCAATAGTTCAGGGAGAAAATGTATTTGCACTGCTCTTAGAACATGGATATAAATCTGTGATTGTTTCAAAATAAAGTTAAATACACCCAATCAAACATACGAGAACAGGAATTCCCGTCGTGGCTCAGTGGTTAACGAATCCAACTGGGAACCATGAGGTTGCGGGTTTGATCCCTGGCCTTGCTCAGTGGGTTAAGGATCCGGTGTTGCCATGAGCTGTGGTGTAGGTCACAGATTTGGCTTGGATCCTGCTTTGCTGTGGCCCTGGTGTAGGCTGGTAGCTACAGCTCTGATTAGACCCCTAGCCTGGGAACCTCCATATGCTGCAGGTGTGGCCCTAGAAAAGAAAACAAACAAACAAACAAACGAATATGAGAACAAACGTAGATGCTTTAGGCTATAGTGGCTTTGTAAACCAAATGGAACATAAGCTTCCAGATTACAGAATACATGGAGGATAAAAGAATTAGAACAGAAATACATCACAAGCTGGCTTTTACGAAAAGTGGTGATAAAGATAACAGATAAAATGTTGACTTCTACCTATTAAGAAGTGACACCATGAAGATCCATAATGGGATATTTCTTTTTTTTTTTTTGTCTTTTTGCCATTTCTTGGGCCGCTCCCGCGGCATATGGAGGTTTCCAGGCTAGGGGTCGAATCGGAGCTGCAGCCACCGGTCTACGCCAGAGCCACAGCAACGTGGGATCCGAGCCGCATCTGCAACTTACACCACAGCTCATGGCAACGCCGGATCCTTAACCCACTGAGCAGGGCCAGGGATAGAACCCACAATCTCATGGTTCCTAGTCAGATTTGCTAACCACTGAGCCACAACGGGAACTCCATAATGGGATATTTCTTTAAACCAATATGGTTCCCAAAATCTGCTGTCATTAAAAAAACAAGTATAAAAAATCATGTCCACAATGGGATACTACTTCTCACCCACTAGGATGGCTATCATAAAAACTAACAAACCCAGTAAATAACAAATGTTGAAGAAGATATAGAGAAACTGGAACACTTATGCACTGCTGGTTAGAAGTGTAAAATGGTGTAGTTGCTGTGGAAAAAACCAGCCTGGCAGTTCCTCAAAAAGTTAAATATACAAATACTGTGTGATTCAGGAATTCCACTCCTGCCTATATACCCCAAATAACTGAAAGCAAAATCTCAAACAGATATTTGCACAGATATTAGCATCCTTATGTACAATAGCCATTTACAAATGTCCCACAACGAATGGATAAACAAAATGGAGCATTATTTAGCCTTTAAAAGGAAGCAAATTCCAGGAGTTCCCTCTGTGGCACAGTAGGTCAACGATCCAGCATTGTCTCCGTGGTGGCACATGTTTGATCCCCAGCCTGGTGCAGTGGCTTGGGGATCTGCTGTTGCCGCAGCTATGGCATAGGTCACAAATCCATATGGCTCTGATTTGATCCCTGCCTCAGGAACCTCCCTGTGTCATGGGTGTGGCCAAAAAAGAAAAAATAAAAAAAAAAGGAAGCAAATTCTGACACATGCTATAACACAAATCTTGACGATATGATGCTAGGTAAAATAAGCCAGACACAAATGGACAAATACAGCATAAGTCTGTTCATATGAGGTACTTAGAGTAGTCAAATTCATAAAGACATAAAGTAGAATGGAGGTACCAGAGGCCAGGGGAGTGGGGAATGGAGAGTTAGCATTTAATGAATACGGAGTTTTAGTTTAGGAAGATGCAAAAGTTCTAAGGATGGCGGTGATGACTGTACAACGGTGTGAATGTACTTAATGCCACTGAACTGTACACTTAAAATGGTTAAAATGGTAAATTTTACTTTATATATATTTTATAACAACAAAAGTTTTTCAAAATGTGGGGGAGGAAAAGAATATCACATCTTTAAAGCATTTGGATGAAACTTAAATGTAGGTTTAAAATTGAATTTCTCAGGAGTTCCCATTGTGGCTCAGCGGTAACCAATCCTAGTAGTATCCATGAGGACAAGGGTTATGATCCCAGGCCTCACTCAGTGGGTTAAGGATCCTGAGTTGCCATGAACTGTGGTGTAGGTCACAGATGAGGCTCAGATCCTGTGTTGCTGTGGCTGTTGTGCAGGCTGGCAGCTATAGCTCCGATTGGACCCCTAGCCTGGGAACTTCCATATGCCATGGGTGTGGCCCTAAAAATTTTTTTTTTTTTAATTTGAATTTCTCAGGGTTCCCTGGTGGCTCAGTGAGTTAAGGATCCAGCATTGTCACTGGAGCAGCTAGGGTCACTGCTGTGGTTCAGGTTTGATCCCTTTGATCTCTGGCCCAGGAATTTTTGTGTGCCATGGGCACAGGCCAAAAAAAAAAAAAAAGGAATTCCTCTTTCAGTCACCAGATAATTCACATAGCCTTACATATATGAACTCACACAATTTTCAATAACCATGAGTTAAGTGTTATTACTGTTCCCAATTCACAGAGAAGGAGTGGGAACAGAGAAAATTTCAGTCATGTGCTAGGGTCATGGAGTCAGAGGCAAAGCGTTATTCACCCTGTCACTGCTCTCAGCCACTATCCAAGTCAAATACTTGTCAATCTTGCACCAAAACCATGTTCAGAAAGAAACATACTTTTGTACCACATACATACTTTCCACAAGCTCCAGGTGACACACCATATTAAAAAAATTGATCTCAATGAAAACTAACCTTGGAGTTCCCTGGTGGCTTAGTGGGTTAAGGGCCTGGCATTGTCACTACTGTGGATAGGGTCACTGCTGTGGCATGGGTTTGATCCCTGGTCTGGGAACTTCTACATGCCATGGGTTAGACAGAAAAAAACAAAAACAAAAACAAAAACCCAACTCATTCTAAGAAATCAAGTGACAGAATTTTTCTTTTTTTTGACAACCTTTTTCTTGATGACTTTGGTTTCAATGATGTCTTCCTCTTCTTTGGTAGCTTCCCCCCTTTTTTTTTTTTTTTTTTGCTTTTTAGGGCCGCACCTATGGCATGTGGAGGTTCCCAGGCTAGGGGGTCGAATCAGAGCTATAGCCACCGGCCTACACCAGAGCCACAGCAGTGCCAGATTCCAGCCACGTCTATGACCTACACCACAGCTCACAGCAATGCCAGATCCCCAACCCACTGAGCGAGGCCAGGGATCGAACCTGCAACCTCATGGTTCCTAGTCAGATTCGTTAACCATTGCGCCATGACGGAATTCCGTGGCTTCCCTTATAAACTATCTTCAAGTTGTTATTAACCTTGACCAAATGACCAAAGTCAGCACCACCAGTGATAGGACTTATTGACAGCATGTACTCCGACATGATGCACTGAGAAGGACACAACAACGCTTCCGTGGGATTCCTGCCAAAGATGCACAACCTTAGTCTAATCATGAGGAAAGAACAGATAAACCATTCTGAGGGACACTCTATAAAATGACTGAGCAGTTCTTAGCAAAAGTGTGAAGGTTGTGGATGATGAGGATTGATGGAGGAAACTTCAGAGATTGGTGGAGACAAAGGAGACACCATGACTATATGTTATGCAGGATCTCAGACCAGAAAAAGGGCATTTAGGACAAAAACTGGGGAAATTTAAATAGGGCCCATTGCTCAATTACAGAGCATTGTACCAACATCAATTTCCTGGTTTTATTTTTTATTTTTTAATTTAAATTTTTTTGAGAGCCCCAGGCCAGGGATTGAACCCATGCCACAGCAGGCACCTGAACTACAGCACTGACAGTGTTGGATCCTTAACCCAATACACCTTCGGGGAACTCCAATTTCCTGGTTTTAATTATTGCAGTATGGCTCTGAGGGCATCGCCATTAGAAAGAGCTGTGAGAAAGGTATAGGAGAACCCTCCGTACTAGTTTTTCAACTTTTGTGAAAGTCTAAATTCAAAATAAAGAATATTTTGTTTCGTCTTTTTGTCTTTTTAGGGCCACACTCATAGCATATGGAGGTTCCCAGGCTAGGGGTCTAATCGGAGCTGTAGGCGCCGGCCTACGCCACAGCCATAGCAACACTAGATCTGAGCCACGCCTGAGAGCTGCACCACAGCTCACTGCAACGCTGGATCCTTAACCCACTGAGCAAGGCCAGGGATGGAACCCACAACCTCATGGTTACTAGTCGGACATGTTTCCACTGCGCCATGATGGGGAACTCCAAAATAAAGATTTTTTTTTTTAAACAAAAGGATCTGCAGTAGCAGAAACTTTGGTGGGGATTACTTTGGATGCCTAAAACAAGCAAATAAAATTGTGATTCTACTTTCCTAATTCTGTCATCTTAGATCCTTTTGTAAAACAACATAATGCCATGGTGCTTCTGAGGCCTTATAGCTAGAATGCAGCTGCTTGTTACTCTCTGGCAATGGTATTTCTCTAGTTACAAAATAAATGAATGGGATACACCAGGAGGCAGGGCTCTGTCAAGGCAGAAACAACCATCTGGACCATCTGCTGCCAGAGAGGGATGTGACAAGCAAGACAGCCCATGGTACATGTTAGGGCTGAGCCAGGACCAAAGGTACAAGGTTGTTGTGGTCCTAGATCCACATAGGAAGTGTCTTCTCAATAGCCTACCTGTCTTTTCCTTGATCTCACAGAGCACGCTGAAGAGAGCAGGCTTCATCCGATGGCAATTCAGAGCATGCTTTCTGAAAGAGAGGCGATAGAGGAGCAGGTGAGAAAGGGAGGGAGTCATTCTGGGCATGAGTAAAGATTCTCCACACTGAGTCTGCCAGTTCTGTTGAAAAATCCCCCCCCCCTTTTTTTAAATTAGGGCCCCACCTGCAGCATAAGAAGGTTCCCAGGCTAGGGGTTGAACTGGAGCTGCAGCCGCCAGCCTGCACCACAGCCACAGCAATGCCAGATCTGATCCGCATCTGCTACCTACGCTGCAGCTTGCGGCAATGCTGGATCCTGAGCGAGGCCAGGGATCGAACCCGAGTCCTCATAGATACTAGTTCAGGTTCTTAACCCACTGAGCCACAGCGGGAACTCCTACACTTGGCTTTTTAAGAGACCAGGATCTGGAGTTCCCGTCATGGCTCAGAGGTTAGCAAACCCGACTAGCACCCATGAGGACGCAGGTTCAACCCCTGGTCTCGCTTGGTGGGTGAAGGATCCAGCGTTGTGGTGAGCTGTGGTGTAGGTTGCAGTCTTGGCTTGGATCCCGAGTTGCTGTGGCTGTGGTATGGGCCAGCGGCTACAGCTCTGATTTGACCCCAACCTGGAAACATCCATATGCTGTGGGTGTGGCCATAAAAAGATAAAAAGACAAAAAAAAAAAAAGAGAGAGAGAGAGAGAGACCAGGATGCTGTGGGGGAAGGAGGGAAGTTAGAGAGGCAAATGGGGCTGACAGGCAGAGCCTTATCTAAGTCAGTGGAATGACCCTCACTTTTGTTCACCTGTGATGGAAATTGTGTTGGCAGAAGGATGGTCCCCAAAGAGGCCCACATGCTAATCCTCAGAACGACTTAACAAGGGAAAAAGAATTCTGCAGATGATTAAAGTTAAGAACGTTGAGGGGGGATGTTTAACTTGGATTATACAGATGGGCTCAATCTAATCGCATGACTTTGAAAGTGGACAAACTCTCCCATCTCTGGTCAGCGAAAGAGATGCGATGGCAGGGGTCAGAGACAGTACGTTGTGGGCTTTGAAGATGGAGGAAGGAAGGGTCTAGGAGCCAAGGACTGCAGGTTGGCCTCCACAAGCTGGAAAAAGCAAGGAAACGGACCCTCATCCAGAAGGAATGCCCTACCAACATGTTCATTTCAGCCCAATGAGAGCCACGTTGGACCCAGAAGCTACAGAAATGGAAGATAATAAACGTATCTGTGGGGTTTTTTGGGCTGCCCTGTGGCATATGGAGTTCACGGACTAGTGGTCAGATCCAAGCCGGAGTTTTGACCTACATGACACGGCAGCTGCGGCAATGCAGAAATGCTGCCTATCCTAGTGCACCAAGCAGGAACTCCTAGATGTGTGTCTTTTATTTAGTTTTGCTTTTTAGGACTGCCTGTATGGCATATGTAAGTTCCCAGGCTAGGGGGGCAAATTGGAGCTGCAGCTGCTGGCCTATGCTACAGCCACAGCAACTCTGGATTCTAGCCGTGTGTGCAACCTGCACCACAGCTCATGGCAACACTGGATCCTTAATCCACTGAGTGGGGCCAGGGAACGAACCAGCATCCTCATGGATACTAGTTGGGTTCATTACCACTGAACCACAAGGGGAATTCCAGATGTGTGTTTTTTAAGTCACTAAGTCTGTGGTTATCTGTCATAGTTGGCAATAGAAAACTAATACAGGAGGCAGTGGAGGATTTTACAGAATTCGCATGATGTGAATTCCATATCTATTAGTGGATTCTTTTTGAGATGTAATTCACATACCATAAGATTCACCCTTAAGTGTACATACAAATCTGTGGCTTTTAGTAAATTCATGATGTGTAACTATCACCATTATCTAATTCCAGGATATTCTCATCACCCCTAGAAGAAACCATCCCCCTTAGCAGTCATTTCATATTTTCCCTTCCTCCTACTCGGCAACCAATAATCTGCCTCTATAGATCTGTCTCTTCTGGACATTCTGTATAAATGGAAATCATACACTATGTGGTCTTTTGTGACTAGCTTCTTTCATATAGCACGTTTTCATGGTTCATCCAAGTTGCTGTGTTTCATTGCTTCATTCCTTTTTATGGCCATTGCATGAATATATTTTACCCATTCATCAATTGATGGACATTTGGGTTATTTCCACTTTTGGGCTACTATGAATAATGCTGCTATGAACAAGCATATACAATTTTTTGCGTAAGCATATGCCTAGGGACAATGGCTGGGTCATATGGTAATTCTCTTTAACTTTTTGAGGAAATGTCAAACTTGCCAAGTGGCTACACCATTTTATATTCCCATCAGCAACTTAGGAAGTGCCCAATTTCTCCACATCCTCATCAACACTTGCTACTGTCTTTTTCACTATAGCCACCTTGGTGTGTGTGGGGTGCTATCTCATTCTGGCTATGATTTGCATTTGTCTAATGGCTAATGATGCTGTACATCTTTTCATGTGTTTATCAGCCATTTTTCTTTAGACTCCTTTGCTCATTTAAATTTTTTTTATTTTCATTTTTGTCTTTTGTCCTTCTCTAGGGCCGTACCCGTGGCATATGGTGGTTTCCGGGCTAGGGGTCTAACCGGAGCTGTTGCCACCAGCCTATGCCAGAGCCACAGCAACACCAGATCTGAGCCACCTCTGCGACCTATACCACAGCTCATGTGAGCAAGGCCAGGGATTGAACCCAAAACCTCATGGTTCCTAGTTGGATTCATTTCTGTTGAGCCACGATGGGAACTCCTGCTCATTTTAATTTTATTTTTTTTTGTCTTTTTAGGGCCGCACCTGTGGCATATGGAAATTCCTGGGCTAGGGGCTGAATCAGAGCAGCAGCTGCTGGCCTACACCACAGCCACAGCAATGCCAGATCCAAGCCATATCTGTGACTTACACTGCAGCTCACAGTAATGCCAGATCCTTAACCCAATGAGTGGGGCCAAGGATTGAATCCACGTCCTCAAGGATACCAGTCGGGTTAGTTACCACTGAGCCACAATGGAAACTCCCCTTTGCTCATCTTTAAATTGGGCTATTTGTGTTTTTATTGTTGAGTCATAAGACTTCCTTATATATTCTGGATACTAGAAGCTAATCAGATATGTGATTTGCAAAATCTTTTCTCCCATTCTGTAAGTTGTCTTTTGATTTTTTTTTTGGGGGGGGAAGCAATGCCCATAGCATGTGGAAATTCTGGGGCCAGGGATTGAATTCAGTAACCAGAGCCACAGCAGGGATGCCAGGTCCTTAAACCACTGAGCCATCGGGGAACTCCTTGACTTTATTTATTTATTTTTTTTTTCTCAGCTGCACCTGCAGCATGTGGAAATTCCTGGGCCAGGGATTGAACTCAAGCCATAGCAGCAACCCAAGCCACTGCACGATAATGGTGGATCCTTAACCCGCTGTGCCACAAAAGAAGTTCTTGACTTCTTATATGGCTGCACTCACAGCATATGGAAATTCCCAGGCCAGGGACTGAATCCGAGCCTCAGCTGTGACCCATGCTACAACCGCAGCAACACCAGATCCTTGAGGCACTGCCCTGGGCTGGGGATTGAACCTTCATCTCTGTAGCGACCTGAGCAGCTGCAGTTGGATTCTTAACCCACTGCACCACGGCAGGAACTTTATTTATTTCAAACTTAGGTTATAAACGTTATGCCTATGTTTTCATCCAATGATTTTTTAAATAGGATTGGCTCCTACATTTAGGTATTTCATTCAAATTAATTTTGTCCATGGTATAAACTGAGAGTTCAACTTCATTCTTTTGCACAAGGAGATCCAGTTCTCCCAGCACGATTTGTGGAAGAAACTTATTTATTCTCTCTTCATTGAATGGTGTTGACATCCTTGTCAAAAGTCAACAGATCCTAGATGAGTGGGTTTATTTCTGCACTTTTAATTTTATTTCATTGATCTATTTGCCTATCCTTAAGTGAACTGCATTTTAAAAAGATCACTGTGGCTGGTCTCTAAAGATGGAACTGGAAGGCAAATATGGAAACAGGAGCACCAGTCTGGAGTTTTATACAGCTGGAATGCTGCTGGCTTAGTTGAGTTACAGCAGTGGACATAAAAAGTAGACAGAGCATTGGTTTGGGGGCATGGAAGCAACAAGACCTCCTGATAAACTGGTGTGGGATTTTTTTGGGAAAGAGGGGATTCAAGGATAACTACTAGTTTCAGGTTTGAGAAACTGGATAAATGTAAACACCATCAACTTCAACAGGGAGACAAAGGCAGCAGTTTTGGGAGAGGAGGGTCTGGAAAGGAGGGCTGTGCTTTGATGAGGTTATACTTAGAGCCTTATGAGCTACCCAGGAGGAGGTATCAGGTAGGCAGCTGGTACATGCGCATGGACTTAAGGCTGGAGATGAACAATATAAAGATGGAATCCTGGGCACAGAGATGGCACTTTAAGCCATAAGACCCGAAGGGGTTACCATAGAAGAATGTAGAGAGGAGTCAGGCTCCAGGCTCAGGCCCATTGACTTCTAGAACTCAAGCAGATGAAGGAGTTCCTGTCATGGTGCAGTGGGTTAAGAATCAGACCACAGTGGCTTGGTTGCTTCACAGGGCAGGTTTGATACCCAGCTGGGTGCAGTGGATTAAAGGATCCGATGTTGCTGCAGCTGAGGCTTAGATTCAGTCCCTGGCCTGGGAACTTCCGTATGCTGCAGGAATCTGAAAGGATTCTGAAACTCAAGCATCTGAAAGGAGACTGGGATCCAAACTGCCAGTTGGGGGGAGAACCAAGGGGAAGAGTTTCAAGGAGAGAAGAATAATCTGTGAGAAATGCTTCTGAGAGGTAAAGCAGAAGATACCGGAAGAGACTTTGGATTTAGCAACATGGAGGTCACTCTGGTGACTCAGCAGGGGGAGAAGAAGGTTGGGAGAGAGTGGGTGGAGATGGGAGAGGAAGTGGAAGTAGCAACCACTAACTATGACATTTGATCACAATGGAGGGTAAAGAAATGCAGCAGGGGCTAAAGAAAGAGCATGTATTAATCATGTTTTAATTTTCTGTCTTTTATTTATTATTTATTTGTTTGCTTTTTAGGGCAGCACCTGAGGCTTATGTAAATTCCCTGGCTAGAGGGTCAAATCGGACTACAGCTGCCAGCCTACGCCACAGCCACAGCAACACAGGATCTGAGCTGTGTCTGCGACCTACACCACAGCTCACAGCAACGCTGGATCCTTAACCCAATAAGTGATGTCAGGGATTGAACCTGCATCCCCATGGATACTAGTCGATCTAGTTACTGCTGAGCCACAATGGGAACTTCCGAATTTTCTCTCTTTTGTGATGCTTTGACATCCTGATGTAAGGAGAGACTAATCCTTCCAGGGCTAGCTAAACCCAGACGTGGCAAACAGCTGGCCTGAGAGCATGCCTTTCACATGCAAATTCAAATCCAAAACCCACACTTTCGACTCTCTCCTTCCTTTATCTAACTCTCAGCACCAGCCAATATTTCCCCAGCCCTAAAATTACCCCAGGGCCAGGTACCAGACAATAAGAGATCATTCCTAAGGCGCAGAGGCTGCTGAATTATTTAAACTATCCAGTTCTAAACTTGCTCAAATTGTCTACCCTGCTTGCCCTTTCCTTCCCAAGGAGATCGTAAGAAAGTCTCCTGGCCACGCCTTCCCCTCACTTCTGCCTCTCACTGGGCTTCCCCACTTGGCCCTGCATGGTGTGGCCCGCCTCCTCCTCTCAGGAATGGTAAGTGATAAACTTTTTTTTTCTTTATCTTTTTTTTAGGTCCACAACCATGGCATATAGAAATTCTCAGGTTAGAGGTTGAATTGGAGCTATAGCTGCCAGCCTGCACCACAGCCACAGCAATGCTAGATGGAGTCGCATCTCTGACCTATACCACAGCTCAGGGCAATGCTGTATCTTTAACCCACTGAACAAGACCAGAGGTTGAACTTGAATTCTCATGGATACTAGTCAGGTTCATTACTGCTGGGCCATGATGGGAACTCCCATAAGTGATAAACTCTTCCTTCAAAGTTTTCTCCATGTCTGTCGTCTTAACCACACCTGAATAAAAAAAATCCCAGGTAATGAATCAAGACAGGGTGAGTCAAAGAAGGTTTTCATTTGTTCTTGTACTTTTACCTTAGTTTAGTTTTGTCTTTTTAGGGCTGCACCCACGGCATATGGAGGTTCCCAGGCTAGGGGTCGAATCGGAGCTGTAGCTGCCGGCCTGTGCCACAGCCACAGCAACTTGGGATCCGAGCTGTGTCTGCGCCCTACACCACAGCTCTTGGCAACACTGGATCCTTAACCCACTGAGCAAAGCCAGGGATCGAACCCGAAACCTCATGGTTCCTGGTCGGATTCATTTCTGCTGTGCCATGACAGGAACTCCTGTTCTTGTACTTTTAAAGATAGGAGATATTTGCACATGTTTATATGCCCCTGAGTCAGTCTAAGGAGGGATTTTTTTTTTTTTTTTTGGTCTTTTTAGGGCTGTACCTGTGGCATATGGAGGTTCCCAGGCTAGGAATCAAAGTTGAGCCATGATGAGAACTCCAAGGGAGGGAATTTGATAATGCGAGAGAAGAGAGTGAGGGGAGTTCTTGTCGCCATGGTGCAGTGGGTTAAGAATCCAACTGTAAAGGCTTGGGTAGCTGTGGAGGTGTGGGTTTGATCCCAGCATGGGGCAAGAGGTTAAAGGATCCAATAGTTGCGGCACAGGCTGAAGTTGGCGTTCAGATTCAGTCCCTGGCCCGGGAACTTCCATGGGCCATGAAATTAAAAAAAAAAAAGTGAGGATAACTGCAATCTCAATGGTGTGTACATGTGCCAGAATGTCAGTGAACAACTTCGAAGAGTATTATGCCATTATTTTAACATTTACTGTTGTTATGATTTTAAACCCTGTAACACTGTCAACCAAGCATCCATTATTCTTTTCTTTTTTTTTTGCAATGCCTGCAACATGCAGAATTTCCCGGGCCAGGGATGGAACCTAAGCTACAGCAGGAACAACGTCGAATCCATAACTGCTAGTCCACCAGGGAACTCCCAAGCATCCATTAGTAAAAGATGCTGCCAAGGACAGGTAATGTACCTGAAAATCAGTTAAGTTCACAATGGAAGTCAAATGTGATTAATATCACAAGAAAGGTCAAAAATCTGCCACAATTCACTACTCTATTAATCTATGGGAAAATGTCCTCGTTTCCAAGTGCCTTCCAAATTCACCATGCAGCCCTGTGGGATGCCTTTCAAAAGGCTAGAGTCGGGGTGCAGGACTCAGATACAAGTCTCTGAACCCAAATATGAAAATGTTTATGGGGGAGTTCCCGTCGTGGCGCAGTGGTTAACGAATCTGACTAGGAACCATGAGGTTGCGGGTTCGGTCCCTGCCCTTGCTCAGTGGGTTAATGATCCGGCATTGCCGTGAGCTGTGGTGTAGGTTGCAGACGCGGCTCGGATCCTGCGTTGCTGTGGCTCTGGCGTAGGCCGGTGGCTACAGCTCCGATTCGACCCCTAACCTGGGAACCTCCATATGCCGCGGGAGCGGCCCAAGAAATAGCAACAACAACAACAACAACAAAAAAGACAAAAGACAAAAAATAAAAAAAGAAAATGTTTATGGGGGATGAGATTTGGTTTTCTGTGACTCTAAAACCAAACGTTTATTATACAGTATATAGTATTTGATCACACAGGATATTATGCCAACATGTTTTCCTTCCATAGAAGTAGTATTGCCATTATTGAAAATGGACTCCAGTTAGAGCTTATCTTCTGTAAATGTAATTCTAAAAATACGAGGAGGGAGTTCCCCTTGTGGCATAGCAGGAAACGAATCTGACTGGTATCCATGAGGATGCAGGTCCAATCCCTGGCCCTGCTCAGTGGGTTAAGGACCTGGTGTTGCTGTGAGCTGTGATATAGGTCATAGATTCGGCTCGGATCTGGCGTTGTGGCTGTGGCTGTGGCATAGGCCAGCAGTTGTAGCTCTGATTTGACCCCTAGTCTGGGAACTTCCATATGCTCCGAGTGAGGCCGTAAAAAAACAAAACAACATAAAAACAAAATGAACAAACAAACAAAAAACAAGGAAAGAGAATGATGTTGGCTGCTCTGCTTCCCTAAGGGACTCTAGGAATGTTTATTCCCAAGTGAGTTTCCTACTTATAAAACATCTTACTTTACAGTATTAAGCACCTTTTAACAAACACAAGATAATTTCACAGAATGTTTTTTGTGATTTATTATGAAAAGTAAACAAATGCCTACACTCTGAGCTTGTCCTTGGCTTAGAGGTGATCAAGCAGTTGACAGCAAACCATCAATGATTACATAAAATATGACAGACTGGTGAGTTCCCAGCATCACCAAAGGGGATGAATTAATTTATGTGACAGACACACCCTAAGGTGATGCTCACTGAGCATAATCCTCTCTCCTTGAGTTCAGGCAGAATCTGTGTCTTGAAACATGGCAAAGGTGATGGTATAGTCGCTCCCATGGCTTTGTCACATTATCTGTGACTCCACCTCGTGGACTGGGGACCATCACTGTTGGCCTTGAAGCCAGCTGCCCTGTTGTAAGAGAGCAGGTGGCGGGAACTGCAGGCAGCAACTTGCAGCTGAAAGCAGACTCCCGCTGACAGCCCAGCAAGAAAAAAAGAACCTCGGTTCTATAACTACAGGGAACTGAGTTCTGCCAACAACCCGGTGAGAATGCAAGGGGACCCTGAGCTTCAGATAGGAACCCAGACAAGCCAATACCTTGACTGCAGCCTTGTGAACCTCTGAGTAGAGAACCCAGCTCAGCTGTGCCCAGATTCCTACCCAGGGAAGCTGAGATCCTAAATGTATGTTGTTTTAGGGGGGAGGGGGAGAGAATGGGTTGGATTGGGAGCTTGGGGTTAATGGATGCAAACTGTTGCTTTTGGAATGGATTAGCAATGAGATCCTGCTGTGCAGCACTGAGAACTATGTCTAATTACTTATGACGGAGCATGAAAATGGGAGAAAAAAATAATGTATACATGTATATGTAACTGGGTCACTATGCTGTACAATAGAAAAAAATTGTATTGGGGAAATAACAAAAAATTTTTAAAAAATAAAAAAATTTTAAAAAAATGTATGTTGTTTTAAACTGCTAGCTTTGTGATAATTTGTTACACAACAACAGAGAGCCAAGACAACTGAACAGATTGTATTGTAAGCCGGTGAATAAGGGACTGTGGGGAGAAAAACAAAATCTGTGCTGGTGCCCCTAGCAAGTACATGACATGTTTTATCCAACAAAGTATCAGCCTGAAGACAAAATGTTAATGTTTATAAAGAGTAAAATTCCAATGAATGAGAAATCATAAATCCTTTAAATAGACTTCTGAAGATAATCTAAATTAAAAGGAAAGCAAAACAAAACAGTGAATATCCTTTTAAAACCAGTGCTCAAGAAAACCAATCTGTAACAAAACTATTGAGAGTCACATAGAATCATGCCTGAAAATGAAAGCATACAGTGTTATCATCCTCTAACCCCACTTATTCAATATTTATATGACAAACATTTATTGGGGCACTACTATATACTGGTCACTGTTCACACAGTGGAGAAAGGAATGTGGGAATGAAGAGAACATAAGTCACATCCTGGCTTCTACCAACAGTATATTGTAGCTCCTGATTTTAGCTATAATTTATTTTTCCAAATTATGGAACACTCTGCCTTCCTGAACAAGGAATCATTTTATTTTATTTATTTATTTTTGGAGTATTTATTTGCTTATTTTTTATTAGCATATAAGCTGACTTACAATGTTATAGTAGTTTCAGGTATACACCATAGTGATTCAATATTTTTATAGCTTCTACTCCAAAGTTATCATCATATATTGACTATATTGGAGTTCCCACTGTGGCATAATCGGATCAGCAGCATCACTGGAGCACTGGGATACAGGTTTGATCCCCAGCCAGCACAGTGGGTTAAGGATCCAGTGTTGCCACCCATGCAGTGTAGGTCGCAACATGTAGCTGGGATCTGATACCTGGCCCAGGAACTCCATATGCCACAGGGCGGCCAAAAAAGAGAAAAAAAAAATTATTATACTCCCTGTGCTGTACATTATATCCTTGTAGCTTACTTATTTTATACCCAATAGTCTGTACCTTTTAACTTCCCTTTGCCTGTTTAGCCTCTCCCCTCTGGTAACTACTAGTTTATTCTCTGTATCTGTGAGTCTGTTTCTGTTTTATTTTTTCAGATTCTGCATATAAGTGAAAAATACACTATTTATCTTTTCCTGTCTGACTTATTTCCTGAACAAAGTATCATTTCAAATTACTGAGAAATTTGATTTAGAAATGTATTCAAATAGTGGTGGTGGTTATACAACACTGAATGTACTTAGTGCCACCAAATTGTACACTGAAAATGGTTAAAATAGTTAATTTTATTTATGTAAAGTTTACTGAAATAAATAAAAAATGAGCTCCCCATATTTATTCCTACACAATTTTAATAGAAAGAAACTGTAAATAACCTAGATACTTTTTTTTTTGTCTTTTTGTCTTTCCTAGGGCGGCACCCACGGCATATGGAGGTTCCCGGGCTAGGGGTCGAATTGGAGCTATAGCCTCTGGTCTACATGCCAGAGCCACAGCCACAGCAATGGGGGATCCGAGCTGTGTCTGCCATCTAGACCACAGCTCATGTCAATGCCGGATCCTTGACCCACAGAATGAGGCCAGGGATTGAACCCGCAACCTCATGGTTCCTAGTTGGATTCGTTAACCACTGAGCCATGACGGGAACTCCCCTAGATACTTATTAACAGAGGATTTGGAAAAGAAATTGTGACATACCTGTTAAAAAAAAAAAGTATATTCAGAGATCTTAGCCCTGTGAAATAGTACTTCTTGAAAAAGTGTCCCCGAGAGTGACAATGATTCCAATATCTCAACAAAAGCTAAAATCCAATCCCCTTAACTACTGTCATTTCTAGAAGGATTATTTTAGCTGGCAGAAACCGTCAATAATATTATGCACCTCCTTGGAAACAGATATAGGTACAGAACAAAAATTTGAAGACATGTTGCCTACCCTGAGGAAATAAAACCTTGATGGAAAACCTAGAAATTCACAGAGGCTTTCAAACTCCAGAAAGGAATGCAGCCCAGGAGTCAGATGTCCCTGGCCTTTTACAATAAGCTTCTCTTTAAAAGTGAAACTGGAAGAATCAATCCGTGGTGGGTGCCATCAATTATCTATAGTCATTCTAAAAACAAACCTACAAAAAAATGAAACAAAAACAGCTAAGTAAATGGGGGTTGAGACTGTGTACTGTTACCCAGGAAACAAGGAATGTTAATTTAATACAACACAAGAAAAATTCTGCAGGACTTGAATAAAAGAGCAACCTTTAAATGAAATAAATTCAAGTCTGTGAAAAGCTCATTATAATGTCCTTATTTCCTAATTTGCCCATGGAGAATTGTGACATGTTGATTGTCACAATCAACACTACTGCTAAATTTCTTACTTGAAACCACAAAGATGGAGTTCCTGCTGCAGCGCAGTGGAAACGAATCTGACTAGTATCAGTGGGTTGGGGATCTGGCACTGCTGTGAGCTGGGGTATAGGTTGCAGACACGGTTCTGATCCCTCATTGCTGTGGCTGTGGCACAGACCAGCAGCTGTAGCTCCAATTCGACCCCTATCCTGGGAACCTCCATATGCCACAGGTGCAGCCTTAAAAAGCAAAAAACAAACAAAACCCACAGAGATGAGACTCTCTCCTGAGTGGAAAGGTGAAATAACTTCTCACTGCTTGTTCCAATAAGCTCAACCCCTTCGCAGGGCATTTGAGTCTCTTTACCAGAATCTCTCTGACCTCCCTCCTGTGCACTTGGGGAAGTTCTACCCTTCTGCCAAGATAAGACGCTGATGGGTTGGCCTGTCCCAGCCTGGATTCACTACTCCCTTCTCCATTCTGTTTTTTTTTTTTTTTTTTTTTTTACTCCATTCTGTTTAAAGTGTTTACCATGACTGGCCTGGGATTCACAAAGACCTCAACTTACTCATTTTAGAAATTCCAGGCCAGCATCAGCATACTTGGCACACTAACTGAGCAAAGATTTGTTGAACTGAACTGAAGGAAAGGTAGAAGCTGGAGAGGTCAAACTGGCAGAGCAGACACGAAGAGTTTGAAGACAGAGCTTTGACTTAAGTGGAAGAGTCAAAAACTAGGGTGAAGAATTGCTGGGCTCCACAGTCAAAGATGGGAGCAGAAGTTAAAGGCACAGAGCTCAGCTGGGAGCCCCTCTTCTTGGTCTCTTTAGGGCCACACCCACAGTGGTCACTCATCCACTCTAGAAATGAAGGAAAAGTGGTAAGGGGCTTTATAATGCTACATAAAAAGAGAGACAATCAAAAAGGATAAAGGCCAAAAGACACTAGATTTGGGCTGGAGGAAGGGATGAATAAAGGAGAAAGTTGTTTTCGTAAGAATTAATACCAGGGAGTTCCTGTCATGGCTCAGTGGAAATGAATCTGACTAGTATCCATGAGGACAAAGGTTCGATCCCTGACCTCGCTCAGTGGGTTAAGGATACAGCATTGCCATGAGCTGTGGTGTCGGTCACAGACATGGAGGCTTGGAACCAGCGTTGCTGTGGCTATGGCGCAGGCTGGCAGCTACAGCTTCAATTCAACCTCTAGCCTGCAAACCTCCATATGACGTGAGTGGGGCCCTAAAAAAACCCCAAAAAAACAAAACAGGATCCTGTAAATCACTGGAGTGCTCAATCTGAAAGTGAAATTATTGTCTCAAGACATTTCTGAAGAATAGATAGTAGAGAGGAGCCCATGACTAATTGAGCTTTCTTCTTCTTCTTTTTTTTTTTTTTTTGGCCATACCCTCGGCATATGGAAGTTCCCAGGCCAGGGACTGAAACCAAGCTGCAGCTGTGACTTACGCCATAGCTGTGGCAACACTAGATCCTTAACCCACTGCCAGGCCACGGATTGAACCCCTGCTTCGGCAGTGACCTGAGCCCCTGCAAAGACAATGCCGAATCCATAGCCCGTTGTGCCACAGTGGGAACTCCTAATTGAGATTTCTTCTGATGCAGGACCAATACCTTAGAAAGGCTGGAATACTTGGAGAAGTACTTATACAAGAAATAGAATAAACTTCATGCTCACTCCTTGCTTGGCAAGGACTTCAAGGCCATGCTCAATTAAATAGCACCTAAGGCAGGCAGTCATCCCACTGAGCCCCCCTTTGAAGGCTGAGAACCACACCACATGCACTCTCGGCAATATGGAGGTACACAGGCTAGGGGTCGAATCAGAGCTCACAGCTCACGGCAACGCTGGATCCTTAACCCACTGAGTGACGCCAGGGATTGAACCTGCATCTTCATGGATGCTAGTCAGATTCATTTCTGCTGAGCCACAACCGGAACTCCCACACCGCATGCTTTCATGCGCCACGCCTTCCCTGCACACGTGACAGCCCCAGCCTGGAAAGCTGTTCCCACTCTGCCTAGGCAAAGACTCTCCTTCAGACCACAGTCATCTCCTAGACGCGTCTGTCTTTCAGCCTTGACTTCAGCTGATTCTAGTGTCCCATGGTACACACTGAGCAAGCTCTCATCCTGCTGAGAGGGAGTCTCCTTTGCCCTGGCTGATTCTTCATCACCCTCTCTCTACTCATTCTCCAGTGTGTGATTCTTCTGAACGGTGAGCTTTTGGGACTCAATGCTGCATCCCCGACCTGGCATAAAATGAAGGTCTACTGAGCACCTGAGATTAAATTCATGAGAATGAACTTTATTTATTTTTTTTGGGGGGGGGGGTTTCACTTTTTTCTTTTAATTGAAGTATAGTTTATTTACAATTCTGTATTAGTTTCAGGTGTACAGCAAAGTGATTCATATGTACATATTATACATACATACATATAGTATATATATATGCTTTTTCTTTTCTTTTTTTGTCTTTTTGCCTTTTCTAGGGCTGCTCCCTCGGTATATGGAGGTTCCCAGGCTAGGGGTCCAGTTGGAGCTGTAGCCACCAGCCTACACCAGAGCCACAGCAATGTGGGATCTGAGCCATGTCTGGGACCTACAACAGCTCACGGCAACGCCAGATCCTTTACCCACTGAGTGACACCAGGGATCGATCCCGCAACTTCATGGTTCCTAGTCAGATACATTAACCACTGAGCCACGACAGGAACTCCTCTTTTTCTTTTTTTAATGGCTGCACCTGTAGCATACCTGGGCTAGGGGTGGAATCAGGGCTGTAGCTGCCAGCCTATGTCACAGCCACAGCAACGCTGGATCTGAGCCACAACTGTGACCTGTGCTACAGCTTGCAGCCAACGCCAGATCCTTAACCCACTGAGCAAGACCAGGCATCAAACCCACATCCTCCTGGACACTATGTCAAGTTCTTAACTTGCTGAGCCACAACAGGAACTCCTATATATGCTTTTTCAGATTCTTTTCCCTTATAAGTTATGACAAAATTTTGAGTATAGTTCCCTGGGCTTTATAGTAGGTCCTTGTTTGCTATTTATAGACGTGTGTATATATTAATCCCAAACTCCTAATTTGTCCCTCCCCTACTCTCTTTTCCCTTGGGTGGCCATTGACTTGTTTTCTATGGAGAATGTACTTTAAAAAACATCTTCTGAAGCTTTAGTCCAACTGTCTAATCTCCCACAGCACTGGATCACCTCCCAGCTCCTCTGAGCTGGAAGTGATGTCATGTCCCAGGGAGCCCCTGGGAGCTCTGCAGAAAGCAGGGAGGGCGGCAGGTCAGCATAAGCATTCAAGAGAATAAGGCCAAATCTCCACCAGCCACCCCCTAGCTGTCTGACCTCAGGCAAGTTCTTACTCATTCAGGTCCAGTTCCTCATCTAAGAAACTCAGTGAAACAACCCACTTCCTAGGGTTACTGGGAGGCTTAAATGAGAGAAATCATGGCTGCTGCTGTCATCATCAACCATTGAATTCTGACAGAGGCTCTCAGTAACTGTCCCTTAAATGACTGAGTGGTACCTGTTAATTTACTAAACTTTTCCGAAATATTCTGCATGTTGTTTTACTTACTGATAAAACCACTTCAAAAGGAATTTTTCCGTGATCCTAGATAGCTTCAGGAAATCATTTTAAAACCGACCAAATCCAACTCTTAGGAAAAGTACATCAAGAATAGCAAAGACTTTCCTTTGGCACTAGACCAAGCCAAGCTAAGCATGCTAACCCAGGGGCAAAACTAAAACCTGCAAGCAGGCTAAGAATGCAGACTGCCAGGCACCAAGTTGACTGGTATCTACAGAACCTCCTTAAGAGTGATGAAAAGAAAATTTCAGCTCAAAGATTCTACTTCCTGGGTTTAGACTAATAGATCCTCTCATGCTAATGCTGTCTAGCTTTAGGAAATTCCAAACCATAAATTCCTCTTCTGACTCCTTGCATTCTTCGATGGGTATGCTGAAAGCTAAATGCTCACTGATATGTATTAACATGTATACTTCTATTTTTTCTTTCTTTTCTTTCCTTCTTTCTTTCTTTCTTTTCTTTTCTTTTTCTTTTTTTTTTTTTTTTGTATTTTTAGGGCCGCACTGGCAGCATATGGAGGTTCCTAGGCTAGGGGTTGAATCAGAGCTGTAGCTGCTGGCCTATGCCACAGCCACAGCAACATGGGATATGAACCATGTCTGTGACCTACACCACAGTTCATGGCAACGCCAGATCCTTTAACCCACTGAGCAAGGCCAGGGATGGAACCTGCGTCCTCACGGATGCTAGTCAGATTCGTTTGCACTGAGCCACAACAGGAACTCCAACGTGCATACTTCTAAGGACCCACATTCCCATAGTTAGTATTCCAGAAGTACTGATTGAGGGGCACACCATACAGTTGACAGTGTGTGCCTTGTTATTTTGGTTCTAAGGATAGTCAAATTATGTCATCAACTCCCTTTAATATTCAGAATCGAATCCATATTATAAGTAAAGTCTGAAGAAATACTAGTGGAATTAAGAAAGCCATCCAAATTTCTACTAGTAGAAAATACCTAACAAGTCATATATGTAAAAATCAAATTTAAAAAAGTTCAGAAAAATCTTTTTTTTTTCCCAAAGGAAAGCTATGAAAACCTTAATTGTACTATGTGCTATACTGCCTAAAAGCCAACTTATAAATATAATCTTTTTGGAGTTCCCATTGTGGCTCAGCGGAAACAAATATGACTAGTATTCATGAGGACTAAGGTTCAATCCCTGGCCTTGCTCAGTGGGCTAAGGATCCAGCATTGCTATGAGCTGTGGTGTAGGTTACAGATGAGGCTCGGATCTGGCATTGCTGTGGCTGTGGTGTAGGCCAGCAGCTGCAGCTCCAGTTCAACCCATAGCCTAGGAACCTCCACATGCCTCGGATGCAGCCCTAAAAAGCAAAAAAGAAAAAAAAAAAGAAAAAAAATTTCCATTTGTCAAATTAACCATCTACTAGGTAAACTGATTCATGAACACTGAAATAATGACACACTATCACACCCCCCCTTTTTTTTTTCTTTTTTAAGACCATGCCCGTGGCATTTGGAAGTTTGCAGGCTAGGGGTACATATAATAGGAGCTATAGCTACCTGCCTATACCATAGCCACAGGAAAAGCTCAGGGTGACCTACACCACAGCTACGGCAATGCTGGATCCTTTAACCCACTGTGCCAGGCCAGGGATGGAACCCACATCCTCACAGAGATGTTGGGTCCTTAACCTGCTGAGCCACAGTAGGAACTCCCAAGTCTACCAGGTTTTGATGAATGGCAGCTTCCAGGCTCCAGGGCACCTAACACCTAAGGATTCTCAAAGGTGTGGTACACAAACATGCTGTGGGGGTGGGGGTGGTGGGGAGGAGACCCAGAGCTTGTACTAGATTTTCGGAACTACCCATGATCCAAATACTGGTTAAGAACTCTGGGAGTTCCTGTTGTGGCTCAGTGGTTAACGAATCTGACTGGTATCAATGAGGACACAGGTTCGATCCCTGGACTTGCTCAGTGGGTTAAGGATCCAGCCATTGCCGTGAGCTGTGGTTGCAGACTCGGCATGGACCCTGTGTTGCTGTGGCTGTAGGCCAGCTACAGCTCCAATTTGACTCCTAGCTTGGGAACCTCCATGTGCCGCGGGTGTGGCCCAAAAAAGCAAAAAAAGATCTCTGAGAGAAGAACTTTGGAGCCTGACAATCCTGACAGGGCCCTTAAACCTCTCTGATAATCTCATAAACATCTCATAAAGGTAGTCAAAAGAAACAAATGAAAAAAAAAATACGTAAAGTTCGAAATGTAAAATTTATTATTATAAACAAAAATCAGGCTATGCATGATAGAGCAACATACTCAGAAAATCCTTGGCAAATGAGAGAAAAATTTCTGCCTTCCTGGCCCCATGTAAGAAATGAAGGAGAATGTGATCAGTAAAACGTCCAAATTGGAAAAGCCCTCTTCTCCAGGAAAAGCTCAGGGTGTTGGCAAAGAAGGTCAGAAGATCATTCAAAGAGACTGGTTAGGAGTTCCCGTCGTGGCGCAGTGGTTACAAATCCGACCAGGAACCATGAGGTTGCGGGTTCAATCCCTGCCCTTGCTCAGTGGGTTAATTGATCCGGCATTGCCGTGGCTCGGATCCCTGAGATGATCCTGCTAGCCAGGTGAGCTAAACTGACTCCAGGGGCTATGAAGGGGTCAGCAGGGCACAGAGAGGGGGCCAGGTCAGAAAGACTTGTAAATGCCTCACCCAGTAGGCTGAGCAGGAAAGACACAATCTACTTCTCCACCCAGGTTGCTAATCTACCAGGCTGCAGGGTTTACAGAGAGGAAAAGACCCACCCAAGCTGTGTTTTCTCCAGGGTAGAGTAAGTGGCCCACCTGAAGATTAAAGACTGTTGTTGGCACTTGGGTGACTTTATGGGCCTTGAATTTATCTAAAGGCTAAGCAAGAAGTGGGGCAGATTTGAAGTTTCTCAAGTTTCAGAATAAAAAGCTCCAGGGGTCGTAAACCAGGAACCAGTGACCCAATAGCTATGTTGTCAAGCAAGGATAAAGCCCCACTATTTGGTTTATTAGCCTTAAAAGAAAAAAGAGGAGTTCACGTCGTGGCGCAGTGGTTAACGAATCTGACTAGGAACCATGAGGTTGCGGGTTCGATCTCTGCCCTTGCTCAGTGGGTTAACGATCTGGCGTTGCCGTGAGCTGTGGTGTAGGTCGCAGACACGGCTCGGATCCCACGTTGCTGTGGCTCTGGCGTAGGCCGGTGGCTACAGCTCCGATTCAACCCCTAGCCTGGGAACCTCCATATGCCGTGGGAGCGGCCCAAGAAATGGCAAAAAGACAAAAAAGAAAAGAAAGAAAAACGAGCTCTCTTTGAGAATAGCAAGAAGAGGTGACTGACTGCATTCCATTCTAAAGCCTATCTAGGGAAGTCTAGAATCTCAAGAGATTGCTACAAGAAAAAAGGACCAGCCTCAGGGCTGTGCTGGAGTGACTCGTTCTTGAGGAAGGTCACATCTGAGCAGAGCTCACTCCTTAAGCAGCTCCCATCCTAGGACAGAAGGAACACAGGTACCTTCACAAGCACCCAAAGCACTGCCTCTGTGGTTCCTGGGTGTGAAGAGCCCATTTTCCTACTCCCCTAGCTCCTACCATTCCTTCCAGAAGGTAAGTGTCACAAAATTTTACTGAATGCTAGGTGCCAGGCATTGTGCACAGCCCTGGGAATACAAAGGAAAGCATAGCAAAGCCCTTGTTCTCAGACTGGTCAAGCAGACAGGGCATCACCCTCTGCTGGCCCAGATCATATGTGCCAAGAACTACTCATCACACCTATTATTGTTATTATTATTATTACTATTATTTTGCTTTTTAGGGCCACACCCATGGCATATGGAAGTTCCCAGGCTATGGAGTGAATTGGAGCTGCAGCTGCTGACCTACGCCACAGCCACAGCAACATGGGATCTGAGCCTCATCTGCGACCTACATCACAGCTCATGGCAACGCCAAATCTTTAACCCACTGAGTGAGGCCAGGGATTGAACCTATATCCTCATGGATGCTAGTTGGGTTCATTACTGCTGAGCCATGACGGGAACTCCCCAGTGCACCTATTATGATAATTACTTATAAGTTAGTCTCCTACACACCCTGAGTTACTTCTGAATATACTCTGAGAGGGCAGAGAATATCTTAGCCATCTTGGTTTCTGTAGCACCCAGCACCATGCTCTAGTGGGGGTGAGGGTGGGGATGGGGGTGGGAGTGTGACACTCTTAACTTTCCAGAGAGAGGCCATAAAACTACAGAAATAGTTGACATTCCACAAAAAGCAAAGGAAAGAGTGTTTGAAGAATGAATGCAGGTCATATACAGATTTTACTTTGCCTCCTCCTTTTTTGGGGCTGCTGTTCACCTGGCTTTGCAAGCCCTCCTCACTAGAAGGTTCTAAGAGGCATAGTCCATACCATCAGACCCTAGTCCCATCTACCTGGATCATCCCTTACACCCAAACAGGTCCCATTCCACAAGGCCTTGTCCTCCAAAAGGAGGTCATTCAGTGCTTTCTTTCTTTCTAATAATTCAAACAAGTTCCAAACACAGTGGGGTGCTCTGTCAAGCCCATTCTACTAATCCTGGCTCACTAACAAGTGGTGGGTGGGGGTCAGTGAGACAGGTGGTCTTAAAACCCCTGTTTTTCCCACTGCAACTGAAATAAAACCAAACCCTTTCCTGAGACTTGCAGGCTCCATGTGATTCAGTTCCAGACTCTCTCCACTCTACTCAGGACTTTCCGTCCCTTGGCTCTCCTTTCTTTCTGCCCTCCCCACCTTGGCGCCTCTCTGAAGGTGCTGTGCCCTCTCCACCTGGCTTCCTACAGCTTACCACCCCTTTACTTAAAGCTGTTCTCACAACTTACACTTATTTTTGCTACTTACTTTTTCTTCCTCAAACCATGAGCTTGAGAGCAGTGACTATGTCAGCATCCAGCTTGGTGCCCTGCACTTAGGGTCTAATTAATATTTGCCAAATTAATAAAAAAAAAGGGGTCCTCCATTTCCCCCACTAACTTTTGTTTTGGGTGGTTCCCACACCAAATCACCTCATCTCTTCATTCCTGAATCCATTTCCCACAACTCATTCTCCATTACCTAACCTCCCAAACTTTCCATCCTCATAAATCCCACTGATCCATTTCCTCGTTCATCCTTCACAAATCGCATGTGCGCCCATTTCTTAGCCCTAACACTCCCTCCCCAACACTCCTCTTCCCCCTTACATTCCATAAACTTTCCATCCACAAACTCCCCCTCGCCCCAAGACAAGCGCCTAAAACCCATCACCCACTGCTTAGCTCCATAAGCTCCCTTTCAATCCGTTTCATTTTAACCGGGTACATCCCTTTGGCCTCAGAGCCAAAGGACCTTTCCGTCCTCCTCAAGCCCTCCCCCCTCCACATGTGCCCTCCCTCTCTACGCCCAGAGACTCACCCCATCTCTCACGCTGCACCCTCCTCACCCCTCACGGCCCCAGCCATCCCAGCCCTAGCCCTTCCGCCCGCCCCCTCAATAAGCGACTTTAGGTGACTCCCGCCCAGCCCGCGCAGCACCTGGCCTGCGCCTCGTCCAGGCTCTGGTCGGTGATGGCCATGATCTGTTGCAGGACATCGGCCGTGTCGGAGTCCGGCGGGGGCGAGGGCGGCGGGCGGCGCGGGGCGGAGGGCGGCGGCGGGGGGTGCGAGGGGTGCTGCTGGGCGTCCATGAGCGGCGGGGCCGGGCCGGCGCCTAACCAGTAGCCGCCGAGCCTAGAGAGCTCGCGCGGGAGCCCTATCCAACTGCTGCTGTCTGTGAGCCGCGCGCGCGCGCTTGGGCCCCGCCCACCGCCGCCTCCAGCCAACCGCCGCCAGCCCGGCGACGGCGCCCCACCCCAGGGACCCGCCCTACCATCGCCGTCAGCCAACAGCCGCGGGCCAAGCTGTCGCGCCCCGCCCACGAGTACTCCCCTAACTGCCCCTCTCAACCACCCAGGACATTGTTGGGGGGTTGCCAAGGCAACGGCGCTTTCCACTCCCACCTTCCTCCAGGCCGGGAGAGCGCAACGTTGGCTTTGCTCTTCCTCAGAGACCCTCCCACTTCCCACATCTCTGCCTCCCATACTCCCTCAGAGCAACCATTCCTGCTCAGAGACACTTCTCACAACCCCCGCAGCTCCTGAGAGCCCTCCTTTCCCAGAGAGCCCCAACATCCCAGAGACTCTCAACTCTCCTCAGAGCCCCTACTCCTTGGGGACCTCACTTCTCAGGGCGCCCCTCTCCCCCAACTCTTCCTCACAGGCTGCCATGTCTCAGAGTACCTCACTCCTCACGGATCTACACATCTTAGAGTCAATTTCTCAGACCACCCCCTCTTCCTCCAAGACACCCCTTCCTTCTCAGACTGCACCCGCCATTCCTCTCAGAGCCCCATCAACACCCCTCATTCATCTTCAGAAGCCCTGAGCCCCAGATACCTCCTCAGTCAGCTAATGCTCCCCTCAGCCTCAGTCCCATCAGGTGGGTCACTTGGGCTCCTGGCCTCCTAGCTCCCCCTCCCCTGCCCCTAGTGTTCCATTTTCCATTGGTTGGGGGTGGGCATGGGAACGGGTATGATGAAGGTGACTGGGAGGTTAGAACTGAGTCATGTTCTCAGCTGCAAAAGTCAATTCTATTCATCTTCCAAGGTCCAGCTTAAGAGTGACCTCACTTATTTGTTCATTCTTTTGCTCTACAGCATATTCTACTAGCACATGAAGGATGCTTTCTGATGACCTACACTTGGATGTACCCCAAATCAGAGGGAATCTTCACAGGCCTTTGTTTTTAGTTGTTAGGACTTCTGGCATCAGGGAAGGATTCTTGTGCAAGAGAAAAGGAACAGATCAGGCATAAATAATTTCTCCAAAGACACAGGACCTCCTAGAGCCTGTTTGCTCTGAAGACAGAGTCCAGATGCAGGCTCATAAAAGGACCTCAACTTCCTGGGAACCCTTCAAGACAGGGTCCATATTCTTCCTATTGCTGTTGGAGAGGAAATGCAAACTCCAAACGGTATGAATGGATTTGGGCACTCCAAAGGGACTAGAAATGACTGATGTGGACTAGTATAAGAACAATACAGTAAGCTCCCTAAAAAGGAAACCGGACACTTGGCCCCAGTGACATGAAGTACTCGAACATGTGGGGAGCATGGAGAGCTGGTACCTTGTACAAAAGGTCAGCCACTAGTGCAGAACCACACAGGAGGCCTGAAAAGTAGTAGATAATTTTAGCATCTGTCACAGAACAGTGGTTGGAGGAGAGGTTGAAAGCTTCAGGGACTATATGAGACAAAAACTTGAAGTCATCTGGTGGAGAGGAGAGACCTACAAGAGAAGAAAAAAAACTGATGGGACAGGATCTCAAAGGAAACCAGGGGAGTTCAGGTTCAAAGATTCTGATGCAAGAGCAGCCAACTCAGAGCAGGTGAAACAGGTAAGCTTTGAAGACCACGGGGCTCCCACCCCATAGGAAGTGCTTGGCTGTCTTGGCACTCAAAGTGATACTTCTGTCCAACAGGCCCAGAGCTCCATGGAGACAAGGACTGTGTCTTTCACAGGTGTGTGTCCATCCACATGGTGGAAAGTGCTGGACTGGGTCATTTCTTCTGGAGATTCAGGGCCCAGGCCCAAGAAGCCAGGCTTCCTACCTTGACCCCAGTTCATTTTTTCTTTCTTTTTTTTTTTTTTTGCCTTTTCTAGGGCCACACCTGCGGCATAAGGTTCCCAGGCTAAGGGTCTAATCGGAGCTGTAGCCACCAGCCTACGCGAGAGCTATAGCAACATGGTATCTGAGCCACGTCTGCGACCTACACCACAGCTCACAGCAACGCCAGAACCTTAACCCACTGAGTGAGGCCAGGGATCAAACCCACAACCTCATGCTTCCTACTTGGATTCGTTAACAACTGAGCCAAGATGGGAACTCCCCCCACTTCATTCTTGTCTCCTCACAGAGCTACTGTAGGGCAGGGGGTTTTCCTAAAGGGAAACCCAGCCCAATTTAATATAGAGAGAATAACATGTTTTTGATTCTTTGGCAATGCATGCTTTAGTAGTTTAAGAATTTGGCCTCTAATGGGAGGCTTGTGTTAAAATTCTGGCTAGGTGTGGGAGCAGAGAATTTAGATCCTGATTTACTCTGTGCCTAGCAGAGTGCCTCTATAAGCATCTGAGAGGGGGCTTGATGTAGGTCCGGCACATCTGAAGCTTTGGGGTGAAGTGCGGAAAGCCAGGCTGAGCTTGTGACCAAATCTGGACTTAAATCCTTTCCCCAGGGCCCTCTCTAGTCCCTTGATGCATCTCTGTGCCCTTTCGAAGCTATGTAACCACAAGCCAGATCTCAACTTCTCTGAGCCACTGTTGTCACTTGAAAAAATATATAATACCTATGCCAGAAGATGCAGGTTGTGATTAAATAATGCACATAAAATGCTTATCGGTGTACCAGGCACATCAGAGGAGCTTGAGAAATGGCGACTCTAAAATCTTGCACACTGGTCCATGGACCCCACTACTAGCCCACAGGTGTGAATGTAGGTGGTGGAGTGGGCAATGGGATGGGCTCACCTGACTCTTTAACAATCTGCACTCAGATAAAGGGGCAGGCAGAACAGAGAGAGTTCACATGGGCCAGAAACCACTCTGGGCTCCAGAGGATGGAGACAAGATGAAGGCAGGGGAACAAGTGGAAGAGACAG
Source organism: Phacochoerus africanus (assembly GCF_016906955.1). NCBI lineage: Eukaryota > Metazoa > Chordata > Mammalia > Artiodactyla > Suidae > Phacochoerus > Phacochoerus africanus. Next base: position 59,532,520 of record NC_062547.1, on the reverse strand, counting down.
AGGGAACAGATGCAAGATTCCAACCAGAGAGGTAGAGCAACAGCCATGCAGAGACTAAAGGGGAATGAGAACTAAGCCAAGAAGACACCATGTTGAAGGATCCCAGCTCAGCCTGTCCTGAGGGGAAAAATTCTGGGACACAGGAACAGTAAAACCAAGTTGACAACAGAAAATGCTTGGGAGACTTCAGAGCAGAAAGAAAGATTTACTCTTTTACTCCCTTCATAGACCTCCTCAATTCTAATGGGAATAGGCAAGACCCCCTGGAGGCTGTGAGGGGTCTTAAACATTTCCCAGATCACACTCACCACTCCACAGTCTGTGCCCCCTAAACCACCAGCCTCAGGCAGATGGGGCACCTGCAGTCCATTCTTATTACCTTGTTGCACTGGGCAGCGTGGCCTGGGAGAGTCCTCATCTCTCCTACCTTTATTACCCACACCACCATGGACAAGGAAGCAGTCCACAGAGTTTACCAGGGATGTGTGGTAAAAACAGAAAAGTGTCTGTTAAAAAGCCCTACAGCCTGAGATGACTGAAGGGCCAGATTCCTGCACCCATTCAACTCTTTCCTGGGTGCTTACATGACCCCAATCTCTAGGCCTAAGACAGGCCCAGTTGCGGGTCTGGGTGGGACAGGCAGTGGTTTCGTGCCATGACAGACTGAGGGTCTGCCTTAGGTCTGGCCTGCAGATTGGGTAGAGCCAGGTGCAGCCACAGGTGGCCAGGGGCAGCGATCTGGCATTTGCTCTATCCTGCCGAAGTCCAAGGTTAGCTAAAGGGTGGAGTCCATCAGGGGATGGCCATTCTCAGGAAGCATGATGCGAGTGCTTGTGCCTGTCTGGGTAGAGGGTGTGTAGCGAACAGACTTGTGGTCAGACTGGCGGAGGCACAGACAGCAGAGGAGGCGGCGGAAGGTGCGGCGCATCTCAGCATCACGGCATGAGTACACCACGGCGTTGACCAGTGAGTTGGCCTCTGCTAAGAGTAGGAAATACTTCTCCACAGCCAAGACGTTGCAAGACTTGCAGCCCAGACCATCCAGGAGAAGCACAACCTGGCCCGGCGTCCAGCAGATGACGAATGCTCCTGTGGGATGGATCCTGACATGAGCAGGGCCAGCTGTTGCAACAGCTTAGAGCTGGGGGCGGTCTATAGAGCTGGGGCGACAGTTGTGCAACTTGTAGGGAAAAGCTGCCTGTCTCGCTTCCTGTGCAGAGGGCTGAGGCAGAACTAAGAGGGGATATCTTTCTCTGATTTGGTGCATGGTGGACAAGACCCTGGATGTTTCTACATGGAGATTTATTCTCTGGGAGAAAGCATGTCACTATGGGACCAGCCCTTTACTTGGTGGGATTAAAGGAATGGTTGGCCAAGAGCTGTTTTTTGTCCCTTGAGGGTGGTGTGTGTGCCTCCTCGACCCAGACTATTCTACATTCAGCAGCCAGATTGGCCTCATTACTGCTAGCTAAGAACTCCTTTTTTTTTTTTTTTTTTTTGCTTTTTAGGGCTACACCTGCAGCATATGGAGGGTCCAAGGCTAAGGGTCTAATCGGAGCTACAAATGCCAGCCTACACCACAGCCACAGCAACGCCAGATCCGAGCTGTGTCTGTGACCTACACCACAGCTCATGGCAACGCTGGATCCTTAACCTGGTGAGGCCACTGAGCAAGGCACGGGATTGAACCTACAACCTCATGGTTCCTAGTTGGATTTGTTTCTGCTGTCCCATGACAGGAACTCCAGGCTAAGAACTCTTAATGGCTTCCCATGGAACTCAGAAAAAAATCTGACTTCTATCTGTGCCCTTCGAGGCTGTGCTGAAGACCGGTCACGTGGGCTTCTCCCCTCTTTAGAAGTGCTGGGTTGGTCCTATTTGGGGGGCTCTCACCTTCTGTTCCTCTGCCTGGAACTCTTCCCTTCCCCAGCATTCAGGTCTCTACTCAGGTATCACCTCCTTGGAGGACACCCCTCACATCATGCTCTATGAAGTCTTGCAGGAGTTGGGGGGAAGCAGGGTGCCACTTACCCAGAATGATGACAACAGTCTTGACCAGGCTGAGTGTGGTTTCACGGTAGCGGGGATGGCAGCTGACATGCTCTGCCATGCGTTGCACCCGCCGCCTCACATAGAAGAAAATGCGAGTGTAGACAGCCACCATGAGCAGGAAGACAAGCAAGCTGGACAGGGCCCAGACGGCCAGGTAGGAGCGGCTGAGCAAGGGGGCCATGCGTGAGCAGCGGTCCAGGGCACAGAGGCAGTGCCAGGAGTGGGCAGGCAGCAGCCCTAGGCCCAGTGCAGCCACCCACACGCCCACGATGAGCATGATGACCCGGCCTCGTGGTAGGCGGCTATGCAGCTGCACGGCCATCACACTTCGGTGACGCTCCACAGCAATGGCCAGAAGTGTAGCCACAGATGCCGTCAGGCTTGTATCCAACAGGCCCTGCCGCAAGAACCAGCCCTGAAGTGAGAGCCGGGCTGTGCGTGGGCCTGTGTGGAACATGAGGAAGAGGTAGGCTACACCTGCAAAGAGGTCGGCTGCAGCCAGGTTGCCCAGCAGGTAGTAAATAGGCTGGTGGAAACGGCGGTTGGAGGCGATGGCTGCGATGACTAGCAGGTTGGTCAGCAGAACCAGCACACTGACAGTCAGCCCCAGTGCCACCACAACCACATCTTTAGGCCGCCAGTGGGAGCTAAGCTCCTTGCCGCTGTTGTTATAGAAGAAGCCGATGGTCTCATTGTAGTAGCACTGGCCCATGGTGACCATCTGGGGGCAGAGAGGGAAAGATCAGTACAGGCAGTCTTTGTTGGAAGGACACAGGAGGGAAGAGCAGTCAGAAGAGTTAAGATAGGAAGGTCAAGGGTATCAAACTCAGATCCTTCAGGGCAAAGTGGCAGTGATGGGGACAAGGGTGACCATGAGTTGTGGGGTGAGGTTGGGCAGCCCTTGCCTAATTACTAATAAGATTCTTATAAAGATATATCCCAAATCAAACGACTGCTTGCTTTTTTTTTTTTTTGTCTTTTGTCTTTTTTAGGGCCACACCCAGGGCACATGGAGGTTCCCAGGCTAGGGTCTAATCGGAGCTGTATACCACAGCCATAGCAACGTGGGATCTGAGCCGCGTCTGCCACCTACACCACAGCTCACGGCAACGCTGAATCCTTAACCCACTGAGCCAGGCCAGGGATCGAACCAGCAACCTCATGGTTCCTAGTCGAATTTGTTTCCACCGCACCACGACAGGAACTCCTGTTTTTTGCTTTTTTAATTAAAGAAGCAAAACAAATCTCATTTGCCCACGCAGTGCCAATCTGTAAACAATCTCTATTGGGGGCGGGAGCAGTTAGGGTAGGACAAAGGGGCGTGAGCTGTGAAAGTAGGCAAGGGCGGGTCAGTTTGGTGCTGGGATTAGCGCAGGGAGCAAAGCCCAGGGGGCGTGTGCGCACAGGGTGGGGCCATTGCTTGGCGGTCGGTGCTGGGGCATGGAGGTGAACCCGGCTGTTAGATGGGGCAGTAAGGCAGCCCCATAACTTGGCCGGCGGCTTTGGGCGCGAGTGTTCCCGAAGCGGGCGGGACACCAGGACGTTCCGGGTGGGACCCTGGCGGCCTCTGGGACAAAAGGGGAGGTCGGGAAGGCTACAGCTGGCGGGGCCACCTGGAGCTCCCAGGCTGGGGGAGGAGCAGGAGGGAGAAGAGGGGGCGGCTCCCGGGCCCGCAGACACGTGCCGCGCCCTCCCGGGTCCCCGCGCCCTCCCTCCAGGGTCCATGCTGGCCTCACCTGGGCCGCCCGTCACGCCGCAGATGGGGCGGCCTCGAGCCCGAGACCCATGGCCAGGAGACCACGGCGGGAGCAGAGGAGAGTCTGGCAGCGCTGGGCACTAGCGACCGAAAGAGCGCGGGAGGCGGGGTCCCACCGCTCCGCCCCAGCCGCGGTGCCCCGCCCCCACTACCTAGGTGTGCCCCGCCCTGTCCCCAACACCTGAGGCAGCCCAGCTTCCGCTGCGCAGCGAGGACAGGGTCTCCCGGAACCGCAGATCCCTCATTTCCTCTCCGCTTCGCGGCCCCTCAGTCGCCCCTCTCCACTTCCGGCGCGGGACCCCCACCCCCAGTCCCGGCACACCTCACGTGCCCGCAGTTTTGGGCCTTCGCGGGGCTGAGTCACTCGCTGCCCGAGAATTCCCGCCGTGACCTGGTGCCGCTGGGGCCCACCTCCGGGTGGTCTCAGGGTCCGCGCCCCCGCCCCGTCCCCACCCCGCCGGCTCCCTCGCGTCCAATCCGTCGCCGAGTTCCAAGCCACGCCCTGATCCGACCCGGCTCCCACCGCCCGGACCCCTGCCCCGCCTCAGCTTTGCCGGCTCAGAGCAACCGCGGACCTCTCTGGCCTCAGCTGACTGTCCGGCCGCACTCCAGTTTCTCGAAATCCCGCCCCCAGCAGTGCTGTTCTCTGCCTGGCCCACGCCTGTGGCGGCCCTGGACTCCCACGGCCCAGAGCACACAGCCCTATTGTCCCGGTTATCTGCACTTTGTTATATTTGTTTGATTATGGGGACGCAGAACTCTGGGAGGGCTGGCCTGGTGTGACTCAGCCAGGTGCCCAAGCCCAGCCTCTACTGCTTGGAGGTGCTCAAGAGTGTTCTGAAATGAAAAAATGGGGGATTTGCTTTCCCTGGTGGGTAAATGAGGCGCTTGGATGTTGCCCTCGCCAACCTCTCTCTTGTCACCCTCTGGCAAAGAAAGACGCTCAAGGGTATAAAGGACACAGTTTATTCAAAGGCCACAGGACCCCAGGGACTACCAGGATTCCTGTGAGTGGGTGGAGTCTGGGTTGCCCACACTCTGCAAGAGCTGGTCACTCGGGATCAACTAATGAGGCACAGAGATGGGGGAGTGGCCACAATCAAATTAGCCAAAAGCACCTCTGTCCCAGGGGTCAGAGACTAGAGTGGACCTCAACGATCTCATGACCTGTATTGACCCTGAGTATTGAACCTGAATGACCTCTGAACCTGAGTGGCCCTGATGCTCGACACTGACCTGTGTCTAGTGAGGGAATCCTATACATTGCCCCCAAAAGGGTTTTAGTTCTCCCCTAGGCGGTGTAGTCTTTCCCCATAGGAACTCTCCAGACAACCCAACATTGAATCCCTGGTCCATCTTCTCAATCTTGGGCTTCTTGGTCAAAGTGCTGGAATGGTCAGAGATGGTCCTCGGCTTCCTCAGGTTGAGGGTCTGGGCAGCAGGTGGCCTTGGGCACAGACTCACTGTGCAGCTTGGAGAGTAGCCGGGCTGTTTCCTGAGTGATCTCAAAATGCTTGGGTAGCGGGGCACGTCGAAGAGGGCTGCCCTCACAGGAGGTGGCAGCAGGGCTGGGTCCTCGTCTCCGCAAGCTACCTTGGGGCACTGATGTGACAGGGGTCTCCTCGCACAATTTGGAAGCCACCAGGGCCAAGCCCGACAGCTGGTGGGTGACAGGCCGCACGCCCCCCCGGGGATACTTCACTGGCTGGCGGCTGAAGTGGCCACGGGACTGTGTCCCTAGGGGTGAGTCCTGGAGGCCTTGGCTGGACACTGTAGGATGGAGTGGTCAATGCTGAGCACCCTTAAGTCCTCTGGATGCCCCTTACCCTGTTGTCATCACTCAGCCAAACTACGCCAGGGAAGGGGCAACCCCAGAACCCCTGGGCTACCCCCCAACACACTCACCTTCCCCTCCCTCGTCTTTGGTGTCTTTGGCTACTTCCTCTCCCTGGTCACACTGCAAAGTTGGAATCTGCAGGGAGAAACCTAAGAATGAGACCCCTAGCAATAAAATTTCAGTTCTTCAGTACACTTGGACATGTAAAAGTTCCTTTGCAGTTTTGGTATCTAGGAGAAATGATGCCCCTAAGAGTGTAATGCTTGCCACCCTCCGCCCCCCGCCGAAGAACAGTGTCATTAACTTCAATTGTGGGCTCGGTGAGGGCAGGGATGCCTTTGTTCAGCAGAGGGCCAGCCTGGAAAGTGACAGCCATCTCTGTATTAGGAAGAGGTTAACTACTGGTCCCCATCCTGCTCTACCTTCTGTAATTTTAGGTCTGCTTTCTAGCTTTTCTTTTAATCTATCCTTTAGCTAAATGCTAAGAGCAGTTGGAATTCTCTCTGTGTCCCAAGCAATTTCTGAGGTATTCTAGTTCTCAGAGTTCCATACCTTACCAGAAGCCCCTTTCCCACTTTGGGGTGCTGTATGGGAGATCCAAGCTTTTAGGAATGATGAGTTTAGCAGGAAGCCTCCCACAGAAGTCTCATTTATAAATGGTTTTCACTAACAGTATTTACCTCTTAGGGCACTTACTATGCAAGTGCCGTGCATTGTAGGCATGAAGTAATTGGAGGCTTGCACACCCCTCCTTGGCCTCACTCCCAACCATCTTCCTCTCACTTATCCGTTACAATGTGGAGCTGTGCCCTGAACACGGCCAGACATGGTTTCACCTCAGAGTCTTTGTACTGGCTGTTTCCTTTGCCTGGAACACCCTTTTCCTGATCTCCACCTGGCTTACTCTCCCCTCCTATTCTTCCAGTCCTTGCTCAAACCCATCTTCTCCATGAGACCCACCCATAGCATCAAACTGCCCACTACCTCTCACCTTGGTGCCTTTGATGTCCCTTATTTTATGCTACTCTTTTCTTTTTTCCCCTAGTATTCATCACCTTGTAACACCCTCATATAAATAACTGACTTTGTATCATATTTCTTGTTTATGGTTGGTTTCTTCCCCACTAGAATGCAGACAACCAAGAGGATGGGGTCTTTGAATATTTTGCTCACTGATGTATCTATAATGCCTAGAACAATGCCTGACACATAGTAGGTGGTCAGTAAACATTCCATTGAAGGAAGAATGGTACTCATGTTAGTATCTCTGCAAAATTGTACCCTGTTGTTACTCCATCATTTCCCACTGGTGCATTCCTTACCTTTCTTTTCAGAATGAGTTCAAGTTACATAAGGAAAGGATGGAGGGAAGGAATGAAGTAGAAAAACTTTAAAGGCAAAGGAAGAAGACAGGAGAGAAAGTGAGAGGATTAGAGGGAAAGAAAGTCCTCCCCATGTCTATGGGCCCAGTGGGTTCCTACCTCTGGGAGCGTGGCCTCGGGATGCTCTTCCAGGGCACTAAGGGGCATGGGGGCTGGGTTGGGGTCTGAGGTTAGGGATAGGGGCAGGGGGTCCAGGACAAGTTGTGGGTATGATGGCTGAGTGTTGGTTGGGAGGGCACCAGGAGGTGGGCTGGGGTCTCGGGGCAGGGGCTCAGTGGTCAGGGGGAGCTCGTCAATCCCGAAGATCTTCTCATAGTGCACAATGAGGAACTCAATAAGCTGGGCCTGGTGCCCAGAGTCCAGCAGGCAGGTGACAGGACCGGCGCAGGCTGCTCCTGGACCATCCGGTGGCCGCAGCAGTGTTGGCCCAAACACAATGCCCAGGTTGTTGGCAGACATCTTGTTCTCCTCAAACTGTGCAGCTACCCTGGGGACAGTGTGAAGAGAAAGGTTAGGGAACAGAGTGTATGGTTATTGGTCATCTGGCAGCACCTGCAAGCCAAGCTAGTGGCGACTTGCCCAAATCATGGGTAAGTGGTCCTGGTCTATGTGACCAGTAGCCACATGCCTGGCGATGTGGGTCAGGGGTCAGCACCCAAAGTCGGGAGTCATATATTAAGTTTCAGAGCTCAGAAAACACATGCAAAGATCAGAAATCAGTGTCAGGAGTCAGCGGTCACATGTCCAGGGAAGGGGGTCACAGATCTGCGCCTTGGTCAGAAGTCACGAATCAAGGTCAGGGACAGTGCACACCTGAACAGATGGGCCACCAGGTGCCGCAGGGTGTTGTAGTTAGAGTCAGGCAGCTGCACCAAGAGGGTCTTCAGCGAGCAGATAATCTCAGGGCTGGGGCTGGGGGTCCCAGGGTCGCGCCCAGGGTCTGCATGCAGGGTCTTAGCCAGAGAGATGAAGGCGTCGTAGAGGTGGAAGGGGACCACGGGGTCAGTGAGCTGGGGGTGGAATGGCAGGGGGGACATGGGTGTGGGTGGGCTGCAGAGGGTCCTCAGCCTGAGCCCACCCGGCCCCTGACTCCTGAGCTGCTGAGCACCCACCTCCTGGAGGAATCGCTTGAGAACACTAGAGATGTCATGAGGTGAGTTCCCCGACAGGTCAACCAACGCTCGGCCATTCTCAAAAGCCTGGCACAGCCGTTCCACTCGGACCCGGGACCCGCTGACTCGATAAATGCCCTGCAGGGCAGGGTGGGAAATGGGCACCTGGCTTGCAATCCAGCCATCAAGAGGTCTGGGTCACTACTGGGGATGGTTGGGGTCAAGGGTCAATGCAGCACCTGCACACCCAGGGCGCGCTGTTCTATCTCGGCTGTGCACCTGGTGATCACAAAGGGTACCTCCTCCGGGAAGTCCCTGGGCAGTTGCAGGAAGTTGACCCCAAAGATGGGGGTGCGGGCTGGGAGCCGCCTGTGTCCGCAGAGGATCAGTAGAGTCTCCAGGCAGCGCTTGTGGCAGGTCAGAAAGCACTGAGGGGAAGGTCACAGAGTCAGGGAGGTCTTGGGGGTCAGTGGGGGAAGAGAAGGTCATAGGAATCCTCAGGGAACAGGGGGCTCATAGGAGATTATCAAGTCAGGGCAGGTCCTAGGGGCAGAAAAACTTAGGGATCTCAGGCCAGGGAGGTGCCTGAGGTCAGAGGGGTCAGCAGAGGTCATTAGGTCATCAACTTGGGCCATACCTCCTCACACTCAGTTCCGCTGACCATGAAAGCCTCGCACTCTCGGCACTTGGCTGGGCCCCGCAGCCGCCGCAGCCGGTGGGTCTGGGCCGCATTGGAAAGTGTCCATTTTTTGAAGGGGGTGCCTGGTCCATTCTCCAGCCCATCTCCCAGGTCTGTAGGGAGACAGGGTCAGTGGTGCCTAGTCCATCCTCACCCCACCCCCACCTGCTTGCTTCTAGCCTCACCAGGGTCTCGCTCCTCAAAGTCATCCGAAGATTCTGTGCCTATGGAAGAGACCTTCACCAGCCGCCTTGTGCCAGAGCCTGGAGTCAGAGGGTCACAGAGGTTGGGGATCACAGAGGTAATGGGGAGGCTCCAAGGCTAAGGAGACATTTCTAGTTTTCAGCCTTCCCAAACCACCCACAGATGCCCCTGGGTCAGAGATGAGCAAGGTGGTCACACAGGTCTGGGGTTAGGGGCTGAGGAATGGGTCAGCAACCTGGGGGTTGGTCCAGAAGCTGAATCAAGAGATTGGGTCAGTTGAGAAAATAGGTCTGGGGTGTGGGGTAGGTCAGAGGTCAAAGAATGGGTTTGAGATTGAGGATGGGAGCTTGGCCAGGGGCTGGAGGATGGGCCCACCTGGGCTGGAAGTGGGAGAGTCCAGGGACCGAGATTCGCTGCCACCGCCCACACTGTCCACATCACTGCCCAGAGTTCCTAGGAGGGGACAGGTCACTTAGGTATGGCCTCCTGTCCTAGCACCACTCCCGCCTGCCCCTCACTGCGCTTACCTTGCCAGCCTGTGCCAGTGTCCTCCCAAGGGCCTGGATCAGCTCCACTCTCATCCAGCCTTGGAGGTGAGGGGTCAGAGAGCTTCTTTCTTGTGTCCAGAGGGGAACTGAAAGGAGAGGTTTGAGGGCTCTGATAACCAGGAAACTGACCTGGGATGACATTACCAGGCATCCCATCTAGGACCCAACTCCAAGGACTTGGATCTGCAAGCTCTTATGCCCAAGATCATGTAGCCCCCAGTGCAGTAATTCCAAATTCCCACCCCGCCCCAAGAGTGGGACAACTTGGCCCAAATGAGCACCTTTGGTACTAAATCTAAGTACTGAGGCTTTGAGGTCTTTCATCCCCCAAGACTCAATCCCATGGTGCCAACAGCTTGGCAATGTGTCTCTGGGGCTCCCTCCCCACACTGCTCCTCAGGATCCACCTGTATGAAAATTCCTGGAAGGAGAAGGCGGGTGGTGGGGGTGGTGGCGCGTCGGGCTGCATCGTCCGCACGAACTCCTGATATCGCTGGCCAGGCTCGAAGGGCGCACAGCACTCAGCCAAGGCAGCGAAGGCGCGGGGGCCACGCTCGGCCTGGGCCTCTCGCAGCCGGAACAATCCTAGGGTCACCTTTGGGGCAGAGACCGTATGTGAGGGGCGGAGCCTGGGAGTCTGGGACCGAGCGACACCAGCGTGGTCCAGGCTTGGGTTGCAGCTGGGCAGTGGGAGGCCTCTTAGGGACAAGGGCATGCACTGGAGTCAGGGGTGTGGTCAGACTCCTCTGGAAGGGGGCTGAGGAGGAGGTTCAGTCGGGATCTGCGGGGGGGCGGGGACTGGCTGTCCAAGGAGAGGGAGTGGGTCCTGGCGCCCTAGAGGCTGTTTCGGAGTAGGGGACGCCTAGTGGTGGCGACTGACGGTGTCGGGCAGCCTTCTTTGGGTTAGGGTCTTACCCGCCTCAGCACTTCATCCCCTTGCAGCACCAACTTGCGCACGTGTGACACGATTCGCTGCTTGGCAGCCTCCAGGTCCTGCTGCCTTGCATTGGCCTCACGGACACAGGCCTGGTACAGCGCCTCAGCCTCCTGGGCCTGGAGAAACCAAAGTAGGGAGAGTATGTGGGAGAGAGAGATGGTGTGGGCATCGAAGCACGGGGGAGCACAGGGCAGAGTTCCCACCTTGGCCTGGGCCTCCTCTCTCGAGCGCCGCCGCCGCTCCTGCTGCTTGTTGAGAGCGGGCGAGGCCTGAGGGGCGGGGTCTTCGGGGGACACCTGGGAGCGCACGCGCAAGTCCTCGCTGCGCTGCGCGTACTGGAGCTGCGCCCGCCGTAGTGCCTGCACTGCCTCGTTCTGGGGACAGAGGAGGGACACTGTCATCGCTTCATCTTCTCCCCCAGTCCCCGCCCTGCCTCGAGCCTTACCATCCTCTTCTGCTCTTTCATCCATTGCTCCTTGAACTCCTTCCGCCACTTCTCAATCTCAGTCCGTTTGGCAGCCAGGGGCTGGGGTAGGGAATTGAGATGTTGCTTCAGGGTCATTAGGTCCTTCCATTCACTGGGGCCAATGCATTTTTCATCCTTTGTGCCCTTTTCTGGGTCTGCGCTCTCTCTCCTGGGTCTTCTCACCCAAACCTGCCCTCCCCCACTCTAGTGTCTCCACAAAGAGTCTCAATGGTCACCTCATCCTTTGTGCCTGGACCCAGAGATGCCAAGGTTCTATTACTGAGAGTACCCAACACCTTGGCCCATGGCCCACAGGCTATCAAAGGTAAAATTTTGCAATTGTACAGGAAGCCTGGTTTGAATCTCTGCTGGGTAACCTTGGGCAAGTTCCTCAGCATCCCCGGATCTCGGCTTCCTCATCCGCAAAATGGTGGTAACGGTGACGGTGCCTCCCCCCAGGTGGTGGATAGAATGATAGATGAAGGGCCACCACACCTGATAGTAGTCTCTTTTCTGCTGGGCCACTGTCTCCATGGCCAGGGCTCCCAGACTGAGGTCGTGCTCCAGAAACAGGGTGTAGATGTATTGCAGTGGCATGTGGCTCTGGGGGAAGGGGGAAGGTGGCTGGTGTAGAAGGATGCTGAGGATTTGGGGGGCGGGGGCTGACTGGGGTTCTTGAGGGCTTGGGCTCTGGGGGGTGGGGGCGGGTTGCTAATGGCTACCTGTTGGTGAATTGACACCTTGCCAGCCTCAGCGATCTTCATGATGGTTTTGGCAAATTCCAGCTCTAGGAGCAGATAGAAGGGGTCTGAGTCAGGCAGGGTGTGGGCACTGCCTGGGGCTTGAAACCCAGCAGTAGGGGCTCTCACCATGGCTGGCTCTCTTCTCGGTCCAGGCCAGTAGCTCCTTGGCATAGCGGCTCCAGGTCTTGGCATACTCCAGGGCTGCATCCACGCCCCCCTTAGTCCGAATGAGCCGCAAGTCCAGTTCCTCCCCTGGGGCAGATGGATGGACCTCTGACCTCTGCACACTCCTGTGGAAGCCTTCCCTGATCCCTCAGACCAGTGGCCCCTGTTCTACAGCTTATCACTCCCCCAAACACCCCTTTGCTTTCACTTGTCCAGGTTGCAATTTTACAGCGATTCTCCACCCAGACTGGAGGCTCCCTGAGGACAGGGGTTCAGATCTATTGTGTGCACTGTGGTGTCCCAGGTGCACAGAACAGGCAGTTTGTGGTGGAAGGACTCCTCTCTGCCCTCACTTCCCTGGCCTCAAAGACCCCTACCTGTAAGGGGTGCAGGATCTTCTGGGGAAGGGCCACTCCAACTGCTGGTTTCATTGGTCTGAGCGGGGGAGGGGGGGAGATAGCATTCAGGAACAAGCAGGGCAGGGCCCCACCTTCCCTGGAGACCCTTCTCCCAGAAGCCCCCTCCTCCCTGTCCCCTTGATCCCGCCCCTCACCAAGGTGGCTGTGGGGGTCTTGTCAGTTTCTGGGTCTCCTGCTGAAAGTACCGGGTCTGCAGCCAGCATCTCAAGGGTCCTGGGAGGTAAGCGTATCACGATGCCACCCTTCACCCAGTCTGTCCAACTTAGGGGTGCTGAGGACTCCAGGGCAGTTTGGGGATGGTCCAAGATATCACCTTTGTGACATCTATTGTACCTGGAAATCCTGAGGGACAGGGTTCTGGGCCAGGGGAAAGTAGGCAAGTTCTTTTATGGGACTTGAGATAGAATTTGAAGGGTCCCAGGTAACTTTGGGGTTCAGAGTGGGATTTTAAAGATCTCAAATGTTTTAAGGAATCACAAGCATCACAA